>NW_012103321.1:2858837-2873066 GCF_000951045.1 Mandrillus leucophaeus | reverse complement strand
GAGAATGTTTTATGCTTTTCATTTTTTTAAGTTGTTAAAGTTTGCTTTATGGCCCCAGAACATGTTCTATTATGATAAATGTTCTGTCTGTACTTTTGAAAAGAGTATGTAGTCTGTTTTGTTGGGTGGAGTGTCCCATAAATGTTAGGTCAAGTTGGTTGATACTTTTCTGTCTTTCCCTGTTACCTATTTACTTGTTTTATCAATTACTGAGAGAAGAGTGTCGAAGTCTCCAAGTATAATTGTATATTTTTAATTTTTATTTCTTGTTTTAGTTCACTTAGTTTTTCCTTTATGTATTTTGAAGCTCTTTTGTTACATAGATGCTTAGGATTGTTTTGTCTTCTTGGTAAATTGACCCTTTTATCATATAATATCCCTTTTTGTTGATGATAATATTTCTTATTCTGAAGTTTACACACTCTGATGTTTAGCACAACAGCTTTCTTGTAGATCGTCTGCATGACATATCTTTTTTATTGTTTTACTTTTAACTTATTTAATATGTCTTTAAAGCAGGTTTTTTTTAGGCAACATATGTGTAGTTATTTTTATATCCAGTCTAGCCATCTGTGTTTCCTAATGGGTATTTTAGGCTATTTATTTAATTATTGATGTGGCTAGATTAGATCTACTGTTTTATTTGCTTCCTGTTTTTCTCCTCAGTTTTTTCCTTTTCTCCTTTCTTGTGTATTACTTTATGTTTATTATTATTTCATTTTATCTACTGAATATTTGTTTAATATCATTATATTTAAATATATATTTTGGTGGTTGCCCTGCAGCTTAAAATATACATACCTGAGTTAGTAGTATACTTCATGTAAAATGCTAAGCTTTACAACCACATAGTTCATTTACCTTCCCTCCTGTATGCTTGTAAGTCATTGCTGCCCACACCAATAGCATAGTTTTGCAGTTGGCGCCATCCTCAGGAAAAGTCAAGACAGAATACAGGAGAAAATGGCAAAACGGATCCTTGTAAGGATGGGCTATTTTTTGCATTTTGGCTCCCTCCTTAGTCTGCCTGCTATTTTTTTACTTTTATATTGTTGCTTTTTGTATTCTATCCATAATTTTTAGTGTCAGTCCGTGGGGGAGGGAGGCTTTAGTGGTCCTTGTTGATCTTGTTTGGAATCCAAAGTGCCACTTTTTAATTGAAGAGATACTAGCAAAAAAATCTTAAATTTTTTTATCCTGCTACTACCAGGTGATGGTGTGGGGGAATAAAGGAATATTCATTTATTAAGAATACAGATGTCTACTCAGTTGTATATCTTGGACAACTGTAGTTCTGATCATGCAGAACCTGTGCCACAGGCAGAGAAGCCATCAGTATTGTTTCCCACCATCACTTTCTCATTTGGCAGTCACTCTCCATATTCCTTTCCATCCACTAGAAAGCAGCTCTTTTCCTATTCAGTAGGAACCTGAAGAGACATGGAGAGGCAGAACAAAGATAAGTAGGTTTTTACAACCTTTAAAGAGTGACAGCTCTCTTGGCTGGGTGTGGTGGCTCACGCCTGTAATCCTAGCACTTTGGGAGGTCAAAGCAGGTGGATCACTTGAGGTCAGGAGTTTGAGATCAGCCTAGCCAACATGGTGAAACCCCGTCTCTACAAAAAATACAAAAATTAACTAGGCACGGTGGTGCGCGCCTGTAGTTCCAGCTATTTGGGAGGCTGAGGTAGGAGAATTGCTTGAACCTGAGAGGCAGAGGTTGCAGTGAGCCAAGATTGCACGACTGCACACCAGCCTGGGGGACGGAGCAAGACTGTCTCAAAAAAAAAAAGAAAGAAAAAGAGTGACAGCTCCCTGGCAGTTGAGCAGGGCACTCCAAGCTACTGATTGTTGGACACTCGAAGGAAGTAGATTCCTCATAGTCTCTCCATAGTGATAGGACTGCTCCCCAGTAGCCTCTACTTGAGTTGCCCACCGCCGACATCATTCCCATTGTGCAGTCTGCTCTTGGGCTCTGGACTATGAGGTGAAAAGGTTGTTCTTGTTATATAAACATGTTTGTTTTTCTTTCTTTGTTTCTGGTGTCAAAACTATGAGTACCCAAGGTATTAGCAATATGAGCATTCAGTTATGATAAGAATACATCATACATTGTGAATAGTTTACGTGTATTGTAGCTGTATTATATGTGTATTGTAATCTTCAACGGTCGTGTCTATTTTAAAGAACTTAAGAGGAAAAATAATCTGCTTTATTTATTCAGATATTTGCCATTTTTGTTGCTTTTCCTTTACCCAAGGTTTGCTCTTGTAATTTTTCTTTTTAGCATAAAGAATTTCCTTCAGCATTTGTTTTTGAGCAGATCTGTTGGTGATGAATATTCTTAATTTGTACTTCATCTGAAAACTTTATTTCACCTTTAGTCCTGAAGGATGTTTTCACTGCTTATAGGTTTCTGGGTCAATAAGTCTTTCAACACTTTGAAAGTATTCTTCCACTGCGTTGCAGCCTTTGTGATTTCTGATGAGAAATCCACAGTTGTTTGAATTGGTATTCCCCTGTGAAAATATGTTGTTTTTCTCCAGCTGCTTATATTTTTTCCCCTATAGCTTCTGTTTTCAGCAGTTTGAATCTAACGTGTGTAGGCATAGTATTCTTTCATTTTAGCCTCATTGAGGTTTGCTGAGCTTCTTGAATCTGTACATTTTTATCTTTCACCAAATTCGGGAAATTTCAGCTGCTGTTTCTTTAAGTACTTCTGCAACAATCTTTCATCCTTCCTTCTGGAACATTTTGGTATTTTCCCATAGGTCTTTGAGGCTTTGTTCGTTTTTTCAACTTCTTTTCTCAGGAGAAGTTATCTTTGTTATTCAGATTGGATATTTTCTATAGATTTATTTTCAATTGCACTAACTTTACTCTGTCAATAACAATAACAACCCATTATTCTCTTCAGTAACAGCTCATTCTGTTATTGCACTTATGTGAACTTTTTGTTTTAGGTAATTTTTTTTTTTTCCAGTTCTAACATTTTCTTTTCTTTTTTTTTTTTTTGTAGCAGCTTTCTTTTTTTGCAGCAGCTTCTGTTTCTTTGCTGATAGCTGTCATTTCATTCACTTCAGATATGTTTACCTTTACTTCATACAATATAGTTAGAAATGCTTTTAAAAGTTTTAAAAATAATACATTCAACATCTGGGTTATTTCTAGGTTGACATCTGTTGATTGTCTTTTTCTCTTAAGATTTGGTCACATTTTTTGGACTCTTTATGACAAATAATTTTGGACTATATCTTAAACATCCAAAATGTTATATTGTGTAGACTCTGCATCCTGTTACAGTCCTTTGGAGACTATTGGGATTTTTTGCTTATTTTTTTGTTTTGTCAGGCAATCAACTTGCTTAGGTTCAGATTACAAATTCTGTTTTGCCTTCTGTGGGCAGTGGTTCTAATCTCAGTTCAGTTTTCAAAGCTTTTGCTTCTTCGGGTCTGTCTCATGCAGGCACCACTCAGGTCTTAATCTGGGACTTTGACAGTGACCCAAGTATCAATTGAGTTTTCCAGTCTGTGAGAATTGCTGTGCTGTTTGGCTACACGTGTGCTGCTCAGGGTTGACCCTGAGATTTGCACACATTCAGTCTCAGAATTAGGGGATCCCCTTCTCTAGGTTTTTCTCTGGGATTTTCCCCACATTCTTCAGTTTACAAGACTGCCCCCCACCCCTGCCCCCTCCCCCCCACACACATACAAAAATTAGCGGGATGTGGTGGCGCATGCCTGTAATCCCAGCTACTCAGGAGGCTGAGGCAGGAGAATCGCTTGAACCTGAGAGGTGGAGGTGGAGGTGGAGGTGGAGGTGGAGGTGGAGGTGGAGGTGGTGGTTGCAATGAGCCAAGATTGCATCATTGCACTCTAGCCTGGGCAATAGAGTGAGACTCTGTCTCAAAAAAAAAAAAAAAAAAAAAAGGCACAAGAATAGTCATTAGCTTATATGAAATATAAATGTCTTGAGAAGTCACATTTTCAATTTGATGCGATAGAAATTTTAGAATAATTGGTCTTAATTCAACTAGTAGTAAATTTTCCTCTTATAGTAAAGCAGTGCTTTGAACTTCTTGGACATGCAGCATGTTTTCAGGATCTGTTGAGTCACGTGGAATTTTGGTGTTTGGGTATATCTGCCTCTACCGGGATAAAAAACAAACATATCAATAACAAAAACAAAATTAGGGATTTTTGAAAATCAAGGGACATGATATGGTTTTGGTTCTGCTGTATATGACTGTGTAAAATATTAAATTTGGTTTTTGTTAATTATAACTTAGTATGACAAACTAGTACCTCTAAAAAGGATGACTAGAAAAGGTTTTCTGGCCAGGGGAGTTGGCACACACCTGCAATCCCAGCACTTTGAGAGGCTGAGGTGGGAGGATCACTTGAGCTCAGGAGTTCAAGCTGGGCAACATGGTGAAACCCCATCTCTACAAACAAACAAAAAACAAAAATTAACCAGGTTTGGTGATGTACACTTTTAGTCCCAGCTCCCCTGGAGGCTGAGGTGGAAGGATCGTTTGAGCCTGGGATTTCAAGGCTGCAGTGAACCAAGCTCACATCACTACACTCCAGCCTGGGCCATAGAGTGAGACCCTTTCTCAAAAATAGAAAGAAAAAAAGGTTTTCTTTTTTAAATCTTAAGTGACTTTTTGTTAAGAAAGATGTGTTAAGAAAGTGTGTTATTAGTTCATTCTTACTCTCAGAGGAGGAAATATAAATAGCTGTTCTTGTTCTTTCCTCCATTCTTACCAAGAGAATGTTCTATTTCTGTAGTACATGGTGACAGAGTTATAACAGGTAAACATGCCAATCCTTTACCTGTTATTGTTCTTTTGTAACAGTCAAGTCCGTCATCTCCAGAACCAGCTAGTCTTCCTGCAGAAGATATTAGTGCAAACTCCAATGGCCCAAAACCCACAGAAGTTGGATTAGATGATGACAGAGAAGATCTTTTTGCAGGTAATTGTCATGTCTTTATTTTTTAATAATGGTCAATTGCAGTATATTTTCTATTAGATAGGAAATATCTAAAACAAAACTGAAATTCTGTGTAAAGTGTTAGTGGCAGCTCTTGTAACAACTTAGAAGGATGGGGAATTTCCAGTCACATCACTGTATGAAAAATGTGCACTGTCACAGAGAAGCAAAAATGTGGTTCTTTCTGGCTGTAAGCATTTGAGAATAAATTATATATTATAATTTGATTGGGGGCTGTACTTAGAGGCAAAAGACTAATGATTGTGATACTCATACTTTGGGAAATAGCAATGATTGTACTTTTTTGTTGCTTACAAGTTGTCACAAAGCAAAATTAAACTATGGATTTAAAAATTATTCTATATTTATGTTTGAAAGCTGTTTTAATAAATTGCTGTGCCATTTACCATCTGTTCTATTTGACCCACTTTTAGGTGAATAAATTGATGCTTAAGGGATTTGTTTTTGATACAGGGGCAGGATTTGGTGTAGTTCATCCTAACTTAAGAAAAAAGGACTCTTTTTAACAATTATCTGCTTTAAAATTAAAATTAATGTTTTAATATTAAAAAGCAACATCTTCCTTAAAATTAATGACACAAAAATGAAAATGGTAAATTTTATTTTGTGTGTTTAATAGCCTAATTTACCTGAACTGGCTTTCATTGAGTTAAAACTTAATATGAATGGATTCTTTTGTGGCTCATAAGCTTGGGATTTTCACACTAAACATTTTAACTCAAGATTGGGACTTCACACTAATCTGTGAGATGTGCCTCCCTCAAACCTTGCTATAGTATTGGCACATTACCCATCTCACGTGAAAAAGGAAAAAGAAAAAAAGATAAAAAATGAATAATTATGTTCTCAACTTTCATAGTGGTTCAATATTCAAACCATTCTGTGTTTTTGTACAAACATGCTTGAAGATACAATCCTCCATCGCAAAAATCCATATAATTTACACCTTGATTCAGTCCATGAGAAGTTGTCACTGCAGATGAATTCACATATTTTATTGTGTCACAAAATTAAAAGTATGATACCACACACCATCATGTTCTCTCTTTAAAATTTTAAGCCACCTAACAACTTAGAGTTAAAATCACAGTTAACCAAAGTTGTAATATTACAGTATTTGTTATTATGTCCTTTCGTGGACTTTTTTCCAGGCAATCTTTCAAAGTTGTTCCATGGTATTTGTATCTTATGCTAAAATATGACACAAGTTCTTTCTCTACTTATCAAGTACTAATCTAAAATTCTGTGTATTCTTTTAATAGTATAGGGTCATACAAAGAGGTTTTAAATTATTCATTTTCTTAAAGACTCCTTCACCCAATAATCTCAGATTTCTATGTAGATGAGCATGTTTAAACTTTACTGTAACAACAGAACTGTGTCTGTGTGTGTTTGTGTACATGTGAGGTTTTTTTTTTTTTTCTTGACAGTATGCACAGCTGATCAAAGAGTTAGCCAAGTGAGCACTATACAGTGATATTTGCCCACTTAGCTTGGTTAGAATAAAAATTAAAAACAATTTTTAGGTAGGTTCTCACTCTGTCACCTAAGCTGGAGTATGTAATGGTGCCATCATAGCTCACAGCAGCTTCGAACTCCTGGGCACAAACAATTCTCCCACCCTTGCTTCTCAAGTAGCTAAGTCTACAGACTTGTGCCACCATACCTGGATAATTTATTCATGTTTTGTAGAGATAGGATCTTGTTGTGTTGCCCAGGCTGGTCTTGAACTCCTGGCCTCAAACAGTCCTCCCACCTGGGCCTCCCAAATTATTGGGATTACAGGGGTGAGCCACTGAGCCCAGCCAGAAAAATCTTTATACTGTTTTATTCTATCTAGCAGTCTATACTAAATTCTGTGAATCAAATATGGTGAATATCAGTGTTTGTTTTAAAAAAAGAGAGAGAGATGGTAACTAAAGAACAATAAACATAGTCATCTGTCTCCTTTGTTAACCTAAAAATAGAAACCTTTTCTATGCTTTAGCTTTCATCTTAAACTCAGCTGTATTTCATAATGACATCATTTAAGTGACTGAAGACCTAATGTGATGATTTTTGTATGAATGAATGAATAGTACACTTGGTTCTTATTTATAATACATTTTAACAGGTGTAGCATTCCTCCTTCTATGGAGGAGTGTGGTTCTAGGAAACTGTAATAGGAAGCAGCATATGTTACTGGGATGGTGAAAACTATTGTTCAGTAATGAGAAAACTATACTTGATTTGTTCCTCCTATACCAGAGGAAAGAATATAGATATTGCTGTAGTGACATTGACATAATCTGTTTATACATGTCTCAAAGCATGTCTCCAAGGAACATTTAATCTTTATAGTTAGCACCTATGAAGCATCTTCCTGAACCTTTAGGTCTGCTTTAAATTAAACCTGGTGAATTTGTAATATATTGGTTTAATTAAGCTAAAAGGTGTCATGAAGAAAATTTAAGACAGATTATATATTAGTATGTTGAATCTAAATCCTACAGTTTTTGAATGAAGCAGCCTGTTAGTGTAAATAACACAAAACTCAGTATCAGTAAAGTAAAATGTTATTAAAAAGTTTAAATGACTTCATCTATACTGATTTCTCAGTAAAGTTACTATCTCTCACAATATTTTGCCTGTGAGTCTGTTGCCAAATAGCAGTGTCTCTTTCAGATTCTGGGGTTTTTGTTTTCTTTGGTGCTTGCTGTTTTGCTTATTGTTGTAAAGATCTCACACTTGTAGCTTTGATATACTGCTTTTTTACTTTATCGTATTACTCATTGGTTTCATTTCTTTACAAAAAGAGTAATAAATACCATTAATCATCACAGCCTAAAGTTGCATATAAGCTTTTCTTTTGTTTTGGTAGGCTTATCTATATCCTGTTTCAACATCTATAGTCCATTTTCTTTCTTCTGGTTACGGTAGTTTGAAAGATTTTTAGTTATTGATCATTTTCACTTTTAATATGAAAAAGAGATCATTTATACTAAGTAAGGATCTCATCAATATGAGATAACCAGTAAACATAGCTTGATAAAATGTTGACATGTATAACCTTATTTCAGGTAAATACGCTATTACTGCTATACCTTGAGGTATTAAGATTAAAATGGTTCACTGACTATCATTACCACCATCTTGAACCTCTAAGAATCTAAGAACCTCAGGTTAGAAACCACTGGCCAGGTCCTGTGTTTTCCTTGAGGTCCTGCCTTCCTTTCCTAGTATCAATTCTACAAACCAGCAAAGTTGTGGTTTACATTATGGCCATCAATTGTAATTTTCCCTTTCCTGGCTCTGCTTTTTGCATATGCTATTATTCCATTTTCATTGAATTCTTCCTTCATTTTTTCTCTACCCATTTCAGTCTTCTCAGATCCATTTTGTAAACTGTTCTTGATTTTTGTCTCCTGTCTCAACTCAAATTGCAGTGTTTGTTCTATAGCTTATGTAGCAATTACATGTCTTACAACATTCTTTTCATTGTTTGCCTGGCTATTATTTAAGTCTTTTATTATTATTTAACATCCCACATGCTTATGTCTTGTTTTCCCCAACTAGATTATAAACTCTCTGAGGGCAGGTATGATATTTTACATTTTTGTGTGTTTTTTCCGTTGCACTTAGCACAATGTTATGTAGCCTGTAGACATTCAGTATTGATTTGGTTTGATTTTTAAAAAATTATTAGTATTAGATTTTTCAAGTGAGTGGGCATTTTAATTTAAAACCTAAACACCTATTTGTTTTGTATCATATTTGTGTATCCAATTAATATCCAGTAATCTTTAGCAATTAATTGCTTTAGATTACTAACTTTGTAGCTTTTCCTAACCAGTTTTTAATCCAAGTTAAAATAGTTGTGGGCAGACTTCCACCATAAAATTTGTGTTTATATGTATAAAATAATCATAATATTAGTGTAAATAAATATTTGAAAGGTAAGTTACCACAAGTATAAGATGTTACAAATCCAAACACAAATGTGGAATCATCTACATCATTGCTTTTCTTTCAGCCTTATCCCTACCACTAGTATAATTAAGCTAACTTAATAGGATTCTTTCTAAAACCAAGTTACAGTTGATTTTAAAGTTGTGGTAAATAACTAAGGAAGGATGCATAAAATTCCTTTGTCACAATTATTTTTAAATGATATTATTTTTTATTTGTGGGTAATATAAAAATATTTTTTATAATCCATTAACTGCTATGTAGAATATTGGGGGTTTGCTTGCCAGTGTTCTTAACTAACTTGTTTAATCTATGTCTAGAAGCCACAGAAGAAGTTTCTTTGGACAGCCCTGAAAGGGAACCTATCCTATCCTCGGAACCTTCTCCTGCAGTCACACCTGTCACTCCTACGACACTAATTGCTCCTAGAATTGAATCAAAGAGTATGTCTGCTCCCGTGATCTTTGATAGATCCAGGGAAGAGGTACAGGAAAATGTATTCTAAATTAATATGTAAATATATACCTTTTTTCCCCCACCCAACATCACTCTGCTGTTAGTCATTTCTAATCAAAGCCTTTCAGACATTTTGGGAAAAGAATTTTGGACTAAATAAGTCATGGGATCTGGCTTCCATCTCCCCCACTCTACCCAGTGACCTGGGTGTATCATTTACCTTGTTAAGTGAAGGAGTTTGTCGTTTCTGATTTTATGATAATAGCGTGTGTTTCCCTGGGTTTCTCTGTTGGTCAGATGATATATAAAAGTGCTTTGAAAACTGTTAATCACAATAAAGTGATATTTTGTGTAAATTTATTTGATAAAATTTGTAATAAATACTATTAATACTTTAAGGTTGCTATTGAAAAAGAAGGGAGGATGTATATCAGTTAAAGGTACATTCTCATGATTTGGCAGTAATTTCTGACAAGGTGAATTTGGAAAAGAAAAATGAGGTTATTTTAATGGCAAAATTATATATTTAAAAGTCATTCATGGAAATAAGGTCATTAAAATGACCATGATCAAATAACCACATACAAAAATATGAATAATCTCGCAAACATAATATTAAGGGAAATAAGACATAAAAGAACACTGATGTAGTTCTGATATATGAACTTTAAAAACAGGTAAAACTAAGGTACAGTGTTAGATGTCAGGGTAGTGGTTATTTTGGCAGGTAAAGAATGGGTTGTAACTGGAGGGGAAGCATTAGAGGGCCTCCTGAGCTGTAGTGATGATGCTTATTTATGATCTAGGTTCTGGTTACAAAGATGTGTTCACTTTGTGAAGACTTACTGAACTGTACACTTAAAATTTATATACTTTTATGTAATGATTTTTTAAAGTTTTACTTTAAAAATATCTGTACAAGAAGACAACCTTGAAATAAAACAATTATGGTTCAAAACACTTTTCATTTAGATACTGTTAGACTATTAATAATTGCCTCGAAAAATTTGCAAAGTTGAATAGTCTCTGAACTTTGTGCTTGATTGAGAATAACAAAGCTTTCCTGCAGAGCTAATGTTTGAATTGCTTATTTTTAATGGCATTTACAAGGGCTTCTCTGAAGTCTCGACATAGGGTTATCATTTTTCCCACTTATTGCTTTTTCATTGAGGTTTATAATGCTTTCCTTGGCCTCCAGAGGAACATGTGTTTATTAGATAATTTGAGAAATCTTGATACTGAAGTTGCTTTTCAGTATAATCACTTCTGCTGGTTTGTAAGGTTCTACTGATAAAAGTAATGAGTTACCTACCTCCTTGGTATTAAGGGGTAGAGACAGAACTTTGAAAAATGCTAGTATTAAAATTAATTAAAGAGGTAATTTTTTAATAATCTGAATCTCAAGATTCAGTATATAGAACAAAAAATCCCACAATATTTGTACAAAAAGACTAAAACATTTTTTTCTGCATCTGAGGAATTAACACGAGATTTTGGGCTGGGCGCAGTGGTTCACACCTGTAATCCCAGCACTTTGGGAGGCCGAGGTGGGCAGATCACCTGAGGTCAGCAGTTTGAAACCAGCCTGGCCAACATGGTGAAACCCTGTCTCTACTAAAAATACAAAAATCACCTGGGTGTGGTGGCAGACACCTGTAATCCCAGCTACTTGAGAGGCTGAGGCATGAGAATTGCTTGAACCCAGCAGGCAGAGGTTGCAGTGAGCTGAGATTGAGCCACTGCACTCCCACCTGGGCAACAGAGTGAGACTCTGTCTTTAAAAGAAAAGAAAAACTTGTTACTTCTCCAGATGGTCTTTTTCGTGTGTGTGTGTGTGTGTGTGTGTGTGTTTTTTTTGTTTGTGAAGTCAGGAAATGTGAAAGTTTTTATTGTTTTTCAAAAGTGAAGTGCTGGGTGGCTAAATTATTTGTTTTGACAGTGACTCTTACAGAAAATAGATGATAAAAATTAGTGTCATGACAATAATTTAAATTATAATTTTTAATGCCAAAAAATAAATTATACTTTCTAGATTGAAGAAGAAGCAAATGGGGATATTTTTGACATAGAAATTGGTGTATCAGATCCAGAGAAAGTTGGTGAGTCAATGTTTATGATATTTTGTATTTGCTTTTTATTAGTTTGTTGGTTTAGTATTGTTTTTCTTCATACATCAGTATAGTATTAAATGAGTTTTATTTTTATGCATGTGATTTTAATAGTAGTGTTTGACTTTTTTTGTAGGTGATGGCATGAATGCCTATATGGCATATAGAGTAACAACAAAGGTGAGCTTTTTGTGCTTTTAAAAAAACTATTAAGCCCTCATTATGTGTAGTATGAGGATATGGCTATGATTGAGGTAGAAGTGATCCCTGTCTTTATAAAGGGTACCACCTAATAAAGATTGCCAAGAAATAGGTACAATGAGTTGTGAGTGGTTTGATATGTAGTGTTCAGTGAGAGTATGCAGGATGGGACCTAATTCAGACCTCAAGATGCCTAAGCCAAGACATAGGTGTGGGAAATGATGGGGAGGAGTAGGGGAAGAAGAATGCTTGTTCCAGGTGAGGAATTTGCTTGTGCAAAAGCCAAAAGTCAGGAAAGCATTGTGCTTTCTAGACTCTCTTAGAAGTGATGCATGATTGAATTGTTTAGCAGTAAGACTTCGTGTATTATGAGCAGCCACATTTTAAGGAGTTTAGCTTCATCCTAAGTATAATGGAGAGCCATTAAAGAAGTTCAGAGAAGAGTGGCACAATTAGGTTTTTGTTTTAGAAATATTTCTTTGGCCTCAGTACGAATTGGGAGGGTCAAAGTAGAGGTCAGGATTTCCAGTTAAAGGGACACTGCAATGATTAAAGGATTGTATCCCTTCAAATCTTAAAAGAGAATGTCTGTTACAGCAATTCTAGCTGTGAGCAGTAATACTTTATACTAAGAAAATGGTTCTGGAGATGAGTGAAGTAAGTGTCTTTTTGAGTTACCTAGGAGGTAGAATTGACAGGACTTGGATGTAAGTGATGAGGAAGGAGAGGGATGCCTAGGTTATTGACTAGAGGGACTTTGCAGCTGTGAGAGTGATCCATGGAGAAAGGCAACAGGGGCAGGAACACGGTGAGGATGGGGATGACAGTTGTTAATTAATTGGGTAAATATTCATTAAACACCTACCATGGTGTCAAACTTTGTTGCAAGCACTGGGGTAGAGTAGTAAACAATACAGACAAGGGCAGCATCTTATAGAACTTATGTTCCAGCAGGGGGAAATAGGGTAAGTTTGAAGTGCCACTGAGATTTAAGTGGAGGGGTATTTGGATATATTGGACTGAAGCTTTGAAAGATACCTGGGCCAGATGTAAAGATTTAAGAATTGTTAGCATACATAGAGTGAATAAGATCAGTTAAGATAGAATAATGCAAATACTTTTTTGTCCTATTAAGGTTCTGTAAAATCTATGGTTTAGGTTTTTTTTAGTTAGAAACCTATATACCACATTAGTTAGATACTCTGCATTGTTTTTCAAAGTAGATATATGTGTGTGTTCACAATTATGTATAACATTAACTTGTAGAATAATTGCTTACTATTCAAAATTTGAAATGCCTCTTCTTCACTTGTAGACATCTCTTTCCATGTTCAGTAAGAGTGAATTTTCAGTGAAAAGAAGATTCAGTGACTTTCTTGGTTTGCACAGCAAATTAGCAAGCAAGTATTTACATGTTGGTTATATTGTGCCACCAGCTCCAGAAAAGAGTATAGTAGGTAAGCACAAATTTTTCAAAAATTAATTTTTGTTTCTGTTACTAGTTCAGTTTTAACTGTTTAGATTTGTGGATTTCTTAATCATTCACTGTCAACATTTTATAATGCATAGAGATAACTGAATTTAAATATTTCATTTATACTAATCATGCATGGATTGAAAAATGTATTGGTAATAGTTTTATTTTATAACACTTGAGGATTTTTGTTTATATAATACAATAATGTTAAATATTGGGTTGAGGCCAGGTGTGGTGGCTCACACCTGTAATCCCAGCACTTAGGGAGGCCAAGGTGGGAAGATCACTTGAGGTTAGGAGTTCGAGACCAGCCTGGCCAACATGGTGAAACCCCTGTCTCTAGTAAAATGCAAATTAGCCAGGCATGGTGGCACGTGCCTGTAATTCCAGCTAATTGGTGGGCAGAGGCAGGAGAATCACTTGAACTCAGAAGGCGGAGGTTGCAGTGAGCTGAGATCACGCCTGGGCAACAGAGTGAGACTCAGTCTCAAAAAAAAATTGGGGTTGAAAGTCACCAAGTTAAAAGCAGTTGGAAACCCTAACCTTTTAGGGTCATTAGATTACCATTTTACTGAGTCACAATCAGAGAATACTTATTCTTAATATGTTAACATTTTTCTAAGGGATGGAGGTGTTAGACCCTCAGCTATACACTAGCCTTGGCTCATATAAGAGCTGTTTAAACTCATCTTAGTTCATTTCGTACCTCAATTTAGAGTTTAAAAACACTTCTACTTTTTTTTGGGGGGGTTGGGGATGGAGTCTCACTCTGTCATCCAGGCTGAGTGCAGTGGTGCGATCTTGGCTCACTGCAACCTTGGCCTCCTGGGTTCAAGTGATTCCCCTGCCCCAGCCTCCCGAGTAGCTGGGACTACAGGCACACACCACCACACCTGGCTAATATTTTTTGTATCTTTAGTGTAGACGGGGTTTCACCATATTGGCCTGGCTGATCTTGAATTCCTGACCTTGTGATCCATTTGCCTTGACCTCCCAAAGTGCTGGGATTACAGGCGTGAGCCCC
>NW_012103321.1:2855475-2856516 GCF_000951045.1 Mandrillus leucophaeus | reverse complement strand
GGCACTAGATTCTCATAAGGAGCACACAACCTAGATCCCTTGCATGCTCAATTCATAGGGTTCACACTCCTTTGAGAATCCAATGCCACTGCGGATGTGACAGGAAGCAGAGCTCATCCCCTGCTGTGTGGCCCACTTCCTAACAGGCCATGGACCAGTACTGGTGCATGACCTAAGGTTGGGGACCCCTGGATTAAAGCGTAGGAATAACCTACATTCACTGAATGCTTACTGTGCTGATGTACTGTGGTAAGTACTTCATGTACATTCTATCAGTTGATCCTCTCAGCAACTTTATGAGGTTAACTTATTGTCTTTATTTTACAGGCAAGGAAACAAAGGTTAGTCAAGGTTAGGTAACATGGTCCAAGTCAGTGACAGAGCTGAGCTTTGAATGTAGGCTTTCTAACTCCAGACCCTCTATTCTTAATCATGATTCTATTCTGCATCCTAATTTCAATATGGTTATTTCACCACAATTATAGTTTGCTTGAATTTTTTACCTAAAATAGAAAACTTTCCAATTTTTAAAAATAACATAATGCTTGTGTTATTGTAGAAGCATCTAAAATACATTTAAGCCTGGTCAACATAGTAAGACCCCTATTTCTACAAAAAAAATAAACTGAAAAATTAGCTGGTCATGGTGATGTGCACCTGTGGTCCTAGCTACTCAGGAGGCAGGCAAGAGAATCATTTGAGCCCAGGAGTTTGAGGCTGCAGTAAACGACAATCAAGCCACTGCACTCCAGCCTGGGTATCAGAGCAAGAATACAATTTATTTTATTTTTGTAGTAGCTGGGACTACAGGTTTGCCACCATGCCCAGCTGATTTTTTCTTTTCTTTTTTTTGGTAGATAGGATCTCACTATGTTGCCCAGGCTACTCTCAAATTCCTGGGCTTAAACCATCCCCCCTCTACAGGGATGGTTCAATCCCAAAGTGTTGAAATTACAGACATGAGTCACCACACCCAACTGAAATACATTTAACGTGGATTAAGTTGTTTAAAACTTCTTTTTTTTTCTTTTTCTTTGAGAC
>NW_012103321.1:2851114-2852745 GCF_000951045.1 Mandrillus leucophaeus | reverse complement strand
AATTTTGCTGATTTTTTTTTTCCCCCCAAGCTGGTCTCAAACTCCTGGCCCCAAGCAGTCCTCCTGTCTAGCCTCCCAAAGTGGTGGGATTACAGACCGGAGCCACCATGCTCAGCCAAAATTTACTGATTTTTAAATTATTGTTTTTACTTTTTTAAACATTAGGTTTATAAAGCAATGTTATTAGTACCTGTTATGGTTTCAAAACCTAACGTATTTAGATGAATTTGTGATATTCTTTTTTTTTTTTTAATTCAAAAATTGAGTTTAGTGGTTCTTTAACTTTTTGATCTTTCAAGACCCCTTTGTATTCTTAAAATTTGTTCAGGACCCTAAGGAACTTTTGTTTATGTGGGCTATATTTATGGACATTTCCTTTGAAAACATTTAAAAATTTTTATTTATTGTTTTAAAAATAACAATAAACTCATCATATGTGAAACATTTGTGAAATATATTCTGCAAGACAAATTTAATAAGGGTGGCTTACTTTTTTTTCTTCTACATTTTTGCAAATCTCTAATTTCTGGCTTAATAGAGGATAATTGTATTCTTATATCTGCTTCTGCACTCAATTTGTTTTGAAATAACACATCATATTACCTTTCTAAAACTACACTGAACACTCATGAAATAATGAGAGTAAAAAAATCCAAATAATAGTTTAGTATTATGAAAATAGGAGGCTGAGGCAGGAGAATGGCGTAAACCCGGGAGGTGGAGCTTGCAGTGAGCTGAGATCTGGCCACTGCACTCCAGCCTGGGTGACAGAGCGAGACTCTGTCTCAAAAAAAAAAAGAAAATAGACTTTGTACCCACCCACCTGTCCCCCTTAAGGGTCTCTGAAACCCTCCAGGTATTCTGAACCGTATTTTAGAACTGCTAATCTTTAATAATCTTATTTCTTCTACTTTAGAACTGCTAATAATTTAATAATCGTATTTCTTCTACTCTAAACTATTGTAGTGGTATTTTTGGCATCCTGTTATCTCTGTAGAGAACTTAAGTTTTATTTATCATAGTTTTTTTTATTAATGTCTTTTTTTGACTTCATTATGCAACATTTTTACATACCAAAAGAGGTAAAACAACATATTATTTTATCTCATTTTGGTAGCTGTATATGCTTAGTTAATCCTTATATGTTGACAAAAAAATTTTAAAAACTAAATTTTCATGCCTAAGGTCATTATGTTTCCAACTGCTTTTCTGCCTTAATAACCTTCAGTGTTCCATGAATTATTACAGTATGATAAATACCACATGTAAATTCAAAGTAGAAGTTAGAAACTAAATCCTAAGAGCATTCTTTTCTGTTACTGATTCTGACTGGCTCTAGATGTTAATAGGGGACAGTGACACAGATATATTTATGTTATCCATGTATCTGACCAGCCTAGCCTATTATAGCAGTGGTCCTGGCCAGGTGCAGTGGCTCATGCCTGTAATTCCAGCACTTTGGGTGGCTGAGGCGGGTGAATCACAAGGTCAGGAGATCGAGACCATCCTGCCTAACACGGTGAAACCCCCGTCTCTACTAAAAATGCAAAAAAATAAAATAAAAGTAGCCAGACGTGGTGGCATGCACCGGTAGTCCCAGCTACTCGGGAGGCTGAGGCAGGAGAATGACT
>NW_012103321.1:2813953-2850004 GCF_000951045.1 Mandrillus leucophaeus | reverse complement strand
TTGCCCAGGCTACTCTCAAATTCCTGGGCTTAAACCATCCCCCCTCTACAGGGATGGTTCAATCCCAAAGTGTTGAAATTACAGACATGAGTCACCACACCCAACTGAAATACATTTAACGTGGATTAAGTTGTTTAAAACTTCTTTTTTTTTCTTTTTCTTTGAGACAGAGTCTCGCTCTTGTTGCCCAGGCTGGAGTGCAGTGGCACTCTCTTGGCTCACTGCAAGCTCTGTCTCCCGGGTTCACGCTATTCTCCTGCCTTAGCCTCCTGAGTAGCTGGGACTACTTCTTTTCTAATAGTTTAAATGGAATAGTGTTCTTAAGCTAATGAAGGTCCTACCAAAGTAGTAAGTTATGTGCTAATGAAGACTCTTCTCCCTTCAGTGGCAGTTATAAAGCTTCCCAGCAAAGAGAAGTTGCCTGCCAGCGCGCCCAGCGAATTTTTTGTATTTTTAGTAGAGACGGGGTTTTGCCATGTTAGCCAGGATGGTCTCGATCTCCTGACCTCATGATCCGCCAGCCTTGGCTTCCCAAAGTGCTGGGATTACAGGCATGAGCCACAGCGCCTGGCCTGTTTAAAATTTTACACACACACACACACACACACACACACACACACACACACACTCCACCATTCCAAAAAGGATTTCAGGCAACTACATGTAATACAGTTTATATATAGAGAAATTGTCAGGAAAAAAATAAATGTAGTCAAATAGTAATATGAAGCCAAGCAAAACAATTTCTTTAAAGTATGGCAAAGTCTTGAACAATTATTAAAGGTGGGTGACAAATTGATCTTTGAACTTCTAATTACATAGCTGGTGGTTTTCAAGTAACTTACACTTAGAGCAGGGGGCGTGGAAAAAGAGTCATAACTTCTCTTTGCTGGGAAGCTTTATAACTGCCACTGAAGGGAGAAGAGTCTTCATTAGCACATAACTTACTACTTTGGTAGGACCTTCATTGGCTTAAGAACGCTATTCCATTTAAACTATTAGAGAAGAACAACAAAGTTGAAAAGTATTAAAAGTTAACTGGTTAAGGTAGGTTGTTTGGGGTTGTATTTATTTATTTATTTATTGGTCACAATGTCCCTTAACGATTACCTCTAAAAAGTAGAATGGATAGGTCTTTAACTTCAGTGAAGAACAACCTAGTGGTGAGATTTTTTTTCAGGGAAATACAGTTTGTGAAACAATTCACATCCCATATCCGGTAGTTCAGTCAGAGGTAGCTTTAGGTGTCTTAAGTTTTCCTTTTCAAGCCATTGCATTACATTGGAATTTTAAACAAAACATTAATAGGTGATTAATAATGACTGTGCCAAACTGAAGATGTACCAAACTGAAGAACTGTATGGTTTTACATAATCCATTTTTAAAAGACTTTATTGGAATATAATTTACGTACCATATAATTCATCCATTTAAAGTGTCTAGTTCGAGTGTGGTAGCACATGCCTGTAATCCTAGCACTTTGGGAAGCTGAGGCAGTTGGATTGCTTGAGCCCAGGAGTTTGAGACCAGCCTGGGCAACATAGCAAAACCTTGTCTCTACAGAAAATTAGCTGGGTATGGTGGTGCGTGCTGGTGGTCCCAGATACTCAGGATTGCTTGAGCCTGGAATATAGAGAGGCTGCAGTGAACCGTGATCATGCCACTGCACTCCAGCCTAGGTGACAGAATGAGACCGTGTTTCGAAAAAGAAAAAAAAAGGGTATCCAATTCACTGGCTTTTAATATATTAAGAGTTGTGCATACATTACCACAGTCAATTTTAGAATATTTTTATTACCCCAAAATGGAATCTGGGATCCCTTAGCCATCATCCCCTAATGTCCTTATTCTCCCCAGCCCTAGGCAGGCACTAATTTACTTTCTTTTTCTAAATACTTACCTACTCTGGACATTTCTTGTAGAGGGGGTCATGCAGTAGATGATTTTTTTTTTGTGACAAATTCCTTCCACTTAGAGTCATATTTTCAAGGTTCTTTCATGGTGTAGCATATATTCAATACTTTGTTTCCACAGAATACATTTTTGAAAGGAAAAAGAACAGGAAAATAAAAGAGAAAAATCTGCAGTCTAAAATTAAATTTCCCATACAGAAATAATTAACATGACTTATTTTTTAAATCTGAAGTTATAAATGACTCTGTGAAAGAGCTTTTTCTTTCAACCATTATAAAACTAGCTATGATAAGTAAACAAGAACATGCTCTTATAATCTGCAGGAGAGAAAACATAACAAATTCATGGATTACATTTATTTTTGTCATCCCAAAGCAAAGAATTTTAATTATTGCTCATGATAAATGAAAATGTTAATTGAGCTTAAATTTATTCATTTGAAATTCCATTATGCATATTGGGTTAGAAGCACCTTTTAATTTACCAGGAGTATAAAATACAACAGATAAAGGTTCTTTTTGATATAAGCTTTTCTGTAAACAAAAGCAGAACGGATCAGAAAACTATAAACATTTTATCTGTTCTCTCATGTTTTAAGTATTTACCAAGAAAATATGTTAACATATGAGATTTAATTCCTCAAAACGTTTTTGCTGTTTAAGTAAGATACCAGTTACAAGTTTAGGGCTGTTAAGTTCAAATTTTGAGTGTATTTTAAATTATGAAGAAATGATTGTAAAAGACTTTCACAGCAATATAAAGTAATCATGAATCTCATTCAACTTCTTCAAAGGGATGACCAAGGTCAAAGTGGGTAAAGAAGACTCATCATCTACTGAGTTTGTAGAAAAACGGAGAGCAGCTCTTGAAAGGTAATTCTAGACAGCTATATTTTATTACTCTCATGTTTGTACTTTAAATGTAATTCCATTATATGGCACAATTGTGTTTTCTTTTTTTTTATTTTATTTTATTTTATTTTATTTTTTTAAATTTATTTATTATTATACTTTAAGTTGTAGGGTACATGTGCATAACATGCAGGTTTGTTACATATGTATACTTGTGCCATGTTGGTGTGCTGCACCCATCAACCCGTCATTTACATCAGGTATAACTCCCAATAATTGTGTTTTAATGATTAAATTTTTTCCAAGGTACCACTTGATGGCCCTTAAGACTGCTTTAAACTGTTTTAAGAAAATTATTTCTTTCAACAAAATACTGTATAATTATTCTGTATAATTTTTAATCCTCATCAGTAGTCTAACAGAATAACACCCATTTTTCTATTACATGCTACAAGCAGGAGCATATAATAGAAAACATATAAAGACATGAGTTAGCTGGGGATAGAATTATATCATAGGTAGTCACCAAGAGTACTAAGAAACTACCAAACTTGGAAAACATGTAAGTTGTGAATGGGGGGAAAAATAAAAATTTTTGGATAAAAATAATCCCACTTTGGTCTTATTTAGGTTTCTAGGAAGTTATGCCACATTCATGTACTGTGTTGGATAGTATAGCTAATTATAGTTCATCTAAATTAATTTTTCTGATGAGTTTTTACTTAGAACATTATTAAATACAGTGAGAAGTACAGTTTGTGCCCCTTTGTTTTTGTATAATTGATTTTTACTTGAATGTACAAAAGTATTAGTCTTTGCTTGAGTTGACTGTGTACAATTGGCCCTCCATATCTGTGGGTGCCTCATTTGTGGATTCAACTAACCGTGAATGGAAAATATTTGAAAAAAAAAAATTACATCTATACTAAACATGTACAGACGTTTTTGATCATTATTGTCTAAAAAATACAGCTTAACAACTGTTTTCATAGTCTTTCCATTATATTAGGTATTATAAATCTAGAGGTGACTTAAAGTATATGAGAAGATGTCCACAGATTATTATGCAAACACTATGCCATTTTCTATCAGGGAGTTCAACATTTGCAGATTTTGGTATCTGTAGGATGTCCTGGAACCAGTCCCCCACTGATACTGAGGGACAGCTATACTTAAAGGCTAATATATATGCTGTGTTTTCCTTTAGAGTACTTGACTCTACACATTTCCTATAGCTTTGAAGACTTGTCTTCATTGAAGCAGACTAAAACGGGGAGGGATGGGAAGATGGGAAGAACCCCACCTCCATAGTCTTAAAATTATTCCTTCCTTGCTGTGCTGACAAAGTGAGAAAACAAATATAAATTATCTTAAAGCCCAGCATTTAAGACACAAATTGGTAATTACCTAGGCTTGAAACTTTCTAATTTCATTTTTTTTTTGTTTGCTTGCTCTTTATTTTTCTCTGGCTTAAAATCAGTGGTTAAGGTGAATAGGACAGGTCTTGGGGGTGGTATCTATTTCTCTAGGTCGCAAATTATTTTTTAAAACTATTTCAAGGCAACTTATTTCTTGCTTTCAGTAGTAAATTGTTTAAATTTTAAGAAAAATGGCACAGTGAAGTTAGATTTGAACAATTTACATTAAGAAAAGCTAAAGAATATGTAGTTTAAAATCTTATATTAGAGAAGACTTAAAGATGGGATTATGTCTGTGAGAATCAGCAGTTACCCAGAATAAGGATTTAAATTGCATCAAGAGAAGTTTAGGTTAGGCATTTGAATTGATTCTATTGTAGGAGAGGTCATAGACTGAATATTTTTAAGAATCAAGGTAGATAATGGTCTACCTTGATTTCACTTAGTCTTTCCTGAAAATGTAACCATGACCCTTTGAGAGACCTTTCAAGTCTTATTTTTCTATGAGTAAATTTGAAGTATTTCAGATGGCATGCTTGATAAGGAACTTAATGAAGATTTATTGTACCAAGGACATATAATTTGATTCTACGTTTACCTTTCTTCTAACTTGACTGCATTGCATAGTACTTACCATACCTTCATGTAGTATGAAATGTTGAGGAGAGTTTTAAGGGATATTGAAACTTGACCCAGTGTGTGTATAAAGACACTTTCTTTACTGATAAATTCTACTTGTTAAATGCTACCATAGTGGAATTTACAATAGTGAAAAAAAGAAACAGTATAGTATGAGGGAAAAGTTCATTTTCAATGAGAAAAAAAAATCACTGAAGAAAATATAGGCATAAAGGTATAGAAGCAAAGGAACTGGAATGGTTCTTTTAATCTAATCTTAGTTCTTCTATCCAAGCTAATTTTCCTGTACACATTTATTTTTTAATCTGTACAGGATTTTAAAACTGCATTTTTCTTGCCCTTTCATATAATCAGCTCTTCTAAAGTGATTTTTCTGTGGTATTTCTTAAACTTTAAACATCAAACAGGTACATTTGTGGGATACTCAACCTAGTTGGATCTGGTGGGTTAGGAAAGTATTTTTCTTTGTATTATTTTATTTAATAGTGTGATATTTATGTATTTGTTCAAACTTAGATGATCCAGATTACTATCTTGAATGAAAGGATAAATATCTGGTATTAAAGGTTAGGAAGAGAAAAGGAGTGGTTAAATACCCAAGTATTCCCCTGTGCCACACTCACTAGAGTAAGCAGAGACTACTACTTAAGAGTAGCCCTAACATCACTTGCTTGGTTTTCTTGAGAGTGCTTCAAATCTTTAGATCATATTGAGTATATTTTATAGGTAAGGATACACATCTGCAAATACAGAAGGAGAAATTTAGAGCCTGATAATAAGTGTATAAGATTTATAATTCCTTTTCAGTTGAAACCTGTACTAACACTACATACTTTCTGTGTGACCTTAGGTAAATTACTTAGATGCATTCCTCTTTAAAGTGTAAATGTGAGGCTGGGCGTGGTGGCTCATGCCTGTAATCCCAGCACTTTGTGGGGCTGAGGTGGGTGGATCACGAGGTCAAGAGTTCAAGACCATCCTGGCCAACATGGTGAAACACTGTCCCTACTAAAAATACAAAAAAATTGGCTGGGTGTGGTGGCGCGTGCCTCTAGTCACAGCTACTTGGGAGGCTGAGGCAGGAGAATTGCTTGAACCCAGGAGGCAGAGGTTGCAGTGAGCCGAAATCGTGCCACTGCATTCCAGCCTGTCCACAGAGTGAGACTCCGTCTCTAAATAAATAAATAAATAAATAAATAAATAAAATGTAAGTGTGTCAGGATTGTGTTCATTTCAAGCATCTAAAAATCCGACTGGCCTAAACGGTTAATGTAGATTAATTAATCCACTCTTTCAAATCAGAGAGTTTGGGGTAGGCAGCTGTTCAGTATTATCTGATTCACCAGGAAATTCTATTGCTTCTTTCTGATAACTGATAATACAACCTTTTCTCACCAGTCTACTGGCTTTGAGTCCAAAGGTGTTAATTAACTGCAGTAGCCTCCTAATTGGTGTCTCTGATTCCATTCTTGGCACTTCTACTTTAATATAGAACTTACAGTAGTTTTATATATATTTATATTCTAAAATATAAATCAGATCATTTTTAACCCCTCCCCACCCTGGCCCCATGTCCCCATTTTACTCAGTAAAAGCCAGAGTCCTTTTAATGGACTACAAGACTCTATATTACCTGCACGCCTCACTGTGTTACCCATTTGATCTCATATCCTCCGTGATCACTCACTCTGCTTTAGGCCAGACTAACCTTTTTGCTGCTTCTCAAACACCCTCGGCATTTTCCTATCTTAGAGTCTTTTCAACTGCCTGCTCCCTCTGCCTAGAATTCTTTGTTCCTAGGTATCTGAATAGCATTCCTTGTTCAAGTTCATATGTTCAAATAACACCTTTCAAGTGAAGCCTGTTTCAGTCACTGACTTTCTTCTGACCTATTATATTTATTGCCACCAACCACGTCTTAAATACTTGGTGATATTTACCCCATTGTTCTGTCTTTTTTTCCCATAGCTTTTGCCATCTTGTCACATACTTTATCATTTGTATGTTTATTATGTTTATAGTTTATTGTCTATCTTGTACTAAAATGTAAGCTTCACCAGGGAAGGAATCTTAGTCTCTTGCTCACTGATGTCTTCCAGGTACTCAAAACTGTACTTAATAGGTAGTAAGAGCTCAGTAAGTATTTGTTGAATGAACAAGTGAATGTCATCCAAGTCCCAGGCTCTTTCTACCTTTTTATTCTCCCATTGTGTGCACTTGTGTTTTAGTTTCAAGCAAGATAAATATTTGTAACTCTGTTGCTTTCAAGCATTTTATATAACCTACTTTGTTTTGTTTTGTTTCTGGTAAGTAAATAAGAATTTGAAAGCCTTGAGTGATTTTTCATCAGTAACTTGAAGTAAACTTGAAGAACAATTACTGAGCACCTCTTATTGGATGGTATTGATCAATTCCATTTCTGTTTCTTTTCAGTGTTTCAATTTCTCCCTATACCTCTTTTCCTGTCTTCTTCCTACACTCATTTACCCTTTTTGTCCTGTGTCTTTCCTTTATATTACAACCATCTCTGGTCTTAATTCCGAGTTGGCGTATGTTTATAAATATTTATTGTTTTAAAATCCATTTTATAGTTCTGTTCTTAATTTCAACATTATATAAGCTTATATATATATAAAAGCATATTTATGTATGCATTTCTTAGTTTTTAGTTTATATTTTTAGTTTATATATGTTTAGTTTATGTTTCTAGTTAACATTTTTAGTTATATATGTTATATATATAAACGAAAAAATACATATATAAACTAAATATAAACAATATATAAACTAAAAAATACTAAACTAAAAAAATATATAAACTAAAAAAATACATACATGTATATTTTAGTATATGTATTTAGTATATGTATTTAGCTTTATTTCATGTTGCCTTTGAGAAGGAAGGTTTTACCCCCTTTTTCTGGAATATCGTTTTTCAAAATTGATTCTTCAGAATGCTAATACGTGGTAGAATGAAAAAGATCTATAGTCAATTGAGTTTTGTTAACATAGGGTTTAACAGAGTTCAACTAGGGTTATTTTCTGTAGGAGTTCTCACAACACTTAAGAAAATGCTGTTTGATACTAATTTTAAAAGACAGGAATATGTATATATTTCAAACTTTCTTGATGTGGAATCAGTCTTTTTCATGGAATAGTACGTGAGACTAGTATTCTACAGTCTTTTTCATGGAATAGTACGTGAGACTAGTATTCTACAGAACTCACTTTGGAAAGCTGTTTTAGAATATAAATGATACAAGGTATTTCCACTTAGGTTTGAAATATTAGAATATTTTTTTCTTTTCTTCTTTTTTTTCTTTTTTTCTGAGATGGAGTCTCTCTCTGTCACCCGGGCTGGAGTGCAATGGCGCAATCTCGGCTCACTGCAACCTCCGTCTCCTGGGTTCAAGCGATTCTCCTACCTCAGGCTCCTGAGTAGCTCGGACTATAGGTGCATGCCACCACCCCTGGCTAATTTTTGTATTTTTACTAGAGATGGGGTTTTAGGCTGGTCTCGAACTCCTTACCTGTGATCCACCTGCCAAAGTGCAGGGATTACAGGCATGAGCCACCTCACCCAGCCGGAATATTTCTTAGAGGTTAAGTACTAGATGTTTTGTCTTTCTTGGGTTTTTGTTTGTTTTTTACAAGTATCTGAGTTCCTGCTATTACCTAGCTGTGGTATGCACTGAGATGAGCAACTTATGCAAACTGCCTTCAAGTAGTACTCAGTCTAAAAAACTAAATAACTTATCTGATATATTGTGACAGAACTTCAGTGTTAAAATTGTAAGTCAAATTCAAGTGGGGAAATACCAACATTTCTCAAATCTACAGGGTTAATGTTCTTGCTGCATCCGTTTTTTTGGCTTCATAATATAGGCAGCAAAAACTTTTAAACCATAGCATAGGTTATATTGCAGATATCTGTTAAATGATCTGGATCTAGTATAATGACTTCTTATGTGGACTACTGACTTAAAATGAAGTTTAGTATGCTGTATATTTTATTTAAATATATAAAAACAGAAGTTAACATTTTGATACTGATAAAATAGTGATTTTAATCAATGTATAGTATGTGACTTTAGAGAAGATTATCCTTTTTTGGAAACATTAATTTTAGGCATATTTTATAATTTTATAAAAAGGTAGAAGAAATTACTGACTACATTTATTCTAAAGAAATAAATGTGTTATTAATTGTGAGTAAAAATATTATAACTGAAATATTACTGCATATAGTTATTAACTTGGGGAAAGATAGCAGTTGTTTTTAATGGGATTAGATGAATAATTGAGAATCATCAAATAGTTGACCTTATTTCCTTTTATGAAGTCATGATTGGTAATTTATTATGGGTGACAGGCACATGTGAGCTTTTCTAATAAAGGGGAAATTGATTTCATAGTGATGTTTCTCACTTTTTCATTTTTATTCATTTTACGTGGTATTCATTTATTTGATTTAATATGGTGTCATATTTAGATAAGATATTTACCAAAAACAGCAAAGCCTTAAAAATAGAAATATTGAATAAATACCTTTGAAGAGGTATGGGGAAATTTTTTTTTCTTTTTTTATTATACTTTAAGTTCTAGGGTACATGTGCACAATGTGCAGGTTTGTTACATATGTATACATGTGCCATGTTGGTGTGCTGCACCCATTAACTCGTCATTTACATTAGGTATATCTCCTAATGCTATCCCTCACCCCACCCACCCCTCAGTAGGCCCCAGTGTGTGATGTTCCCCTTCCTGTGTCCAAGTGTCCTCATTGTTCCTACCTATGAGTGAGAACATGTGGTGTTTGGTTTTCTGTTCTTGCGATAGTTTGCTGAGAATGATGGTTTCCAGCTGCATCCATGTCCCTACAAAGTACATGAACTCATCTTTTTTTATGGCTGCATAGTATTCTGTGGTGTATATGTGCCACATTTTCTTAATCCAGTCTGTCATTGATGGGCATTTGGGTTGGTTCCAAGTCTTTGCTATTGTGAATAGTGCCGCAAAAAACATACGTGTGCATGTGTCTTTATAGCAGCACAATTTATAATCCTTTGGGTATATACCCAGTAGTGGGATGGCTGGGTCAAATGATATTTCTAGTTCTAGATCCTTGAGAAATCAACACACTGTCTTCCACAGTGGTTGAACTAGTTGACAGTCCCACCAACAGTGTAAAAGTGTTCCTATTTCTCCACATCCTCTCCAGCACCTGTTGTTTCCTGACTTTTTAATGATTGCCATTCTAACTGGTGTGAGTTGGTATCTCATTGTGGTCTTGATTTGCATTTCTCTGATGGCTAGTGATGATGAGCATTTTTTCACGTGTCTATTGACTGCATAAATGTCTTCTTTTGAGAAGTGTCTGTTCATATCCTTTGCCCACTTTTTGATGGGGTTGTTTGTTTTTTTCTTGTAAATTTGAGTTCTTTGTAGGTTCTGGATATTGGCCCTTTGTCAGATGAGTAGATTGCACAAATTTTCTCCCATTCTGTAGTTGCCTGTTCACTCTGATGGTAGTTTCTTTTGCTGTACAGAAGCTCTTTAGTTTAATTAGATCCCATTTGTCAATTTTGGCTTTTGTTGCCATTGCTTTTGGTGTTTTAGACATGAAGTCCTTGCCCATGCCTATGTCCTGAATGGTATTCCCTAGGTTTTCTTCTAGGGTTTTTATGGTTTTAGGTCTAACATTTAAGTCTCTAATCCATCTTGAATTAGTTTTTGTATAAGGTGTAAGGAAGGGATCCAGTTTCAGCTTTTTACTTATGGCTAGCCAGTTTTCCCAGCACCATTTATTAAATAGGGAATCCTTTCCCCATTTCTTGTTTGAGGTATGGGGAAAATATTGAAGAAAATTTAGTTCTTGTCAAGTGAGGACTCAAGCTAATTGTGATCATTTAAATATGCTGACATGCAAAAAAATTGGTATACTCTTCCCCATTTTGGTGATAATAGCAATTTAAAACTTGGTTGAGTGGAATATATATAGTAATAATAATATGTTTCTTAGGACTCTAAAATTATAGTTGAGAATGTAATGACTCCATCTAAAGATAAAATTATTCAACAAACTCACATGCCCCTTTACAACATTAATGCTTTGCAATGAGAAGTTTGGTAAGTTATTTATCCTCTCCCACTCCCACCCCTTGCCATTTTTCTTTTTACATAATTATGAAAACTGGATAGTATATCAATTTTCAAAAGATGAACAAAAACCTTTTTAATTATTAAATTGCTGTAGGATTCTAAGTAATTACAGTGAGATCAGACTAATAGGAAGTAGTGAGGACACCTTTTTTCCTAGTATTTCTATTTTTTATCATTTTGTTGAAATACAATTCAAGATGCTACTGATAAAGGAGCAATTTTACTCTTAAATCTAGGTATCTTCAAAGAACAGTAAAACATCCAACTTTACTACAGGATCCTGATTTAAGGCAGTTCTTGGAAAGTTCAGAGGTATTATTTCTGTATTAAATTTTTGTATATGAATGTTATCATTATTTGTCATTGTAATTTATATGACTATATATATAGTAAATAATTGGGTCAATAGATGGAATAAAGCAATTATTATTATTTTTTTCCTTAGTGCTTTAATTACCCTGCTAAATTAGTAGCAAAATATCTTTGCTTTGATACTTGTAGGATGATTAGTCCCTTTCTTGAACACTTAAAATAAGATTTAAGAGAGTGGTTTGTAAGTAGTCTAACTCTGAATGCCCTAAGTTGTTCCTCAGGCATCATGTTGAAATAAGTTTATTCAGACTTCATTTTAGAGAAAGAGAAAGTTGAATGTGTGTTTGCTTGTCTACATTTTGGTATCCTTATTAAGGTTTTGAAATGCAAATTTGTGACTTGAAAGAGCCTAAATTATAACCATGATGCTCTTTATGTCTGAAATGTTTGGTATAATTTTGGCTTCTAAGAACAATTTGAGTTCTAGTTTGAGTTTTTTTCTTTAATTTACTTGAGTTGCAGAATTTTTTAAAAACTCAAAATCACACAATGCTAACTGAGCATAAGGAGATTTTTCTCAAGACTTTCTTCTTTCCTTATAAACAGTTTATTTCTGTTAGCAAACAGGTGGCCAGTGTTAGGGTACTTGGCAATTTCTTAATATATTTTGACAAACAGGGTGTTTGTTCCATCTAAATGTAAACGTGCAGAAGAAAAGCAAATGGAAAGTCTATTTTTTAAGTTTTCCTTTGAGAATGTACAAGTAGTATATTTGAGAAATTAGATCTCACTACTGAAATGTATGAGAGTGAAGAAAATACAACCTCCTTTTTTAAATTTGTTGGGGGCGGGTGGGAAGGAGGGGGGATCACTTTTGTGCCCAGTTAAACCTCCAGGCTTTTAACCGGTTTGTTTGCCCTTATTTGTCATTCAATTCCAGCTGCCTAGAGCAGTTAATACACAGGCTCTGAGTGGAGCAGGAATATTGAGGATGGTGAACAAGGCTGCCGACGCTGTCAACAAAATGACAATCAAGATGAATGAATCGGATGCAGTAAGAGCTGATTTTTCGACTTGAATAATGAGATGAATTAATGAGCCCAACAATTGCATTTTAAAGCTGTACAAGTGGAAAATAGGATATTAATTTGCTTATTGAGTTTAGTTCTCAGCCACATCAGTTGGCCACCATGGTTATACATGGTTAATTTGTTGCTTTAAAACAAGGAATGTAGCTTGTTATTGGTAACCTAATTTACAATGGTTTGTTCTTCCTAAATTAGCTCCATTTTTCATTTTTTTCTTAGTGGTTTGAAGAAAAGCAGCAGCAATTTGAGAATCTGGATCAGCAACTTAGGAAACTTCATGCCAGTGTTGAAGCCTTGGTCTGTCATAGAAAAGGTTTGTTTGCCTTATTACTTATGTGGTTAGCACCATAAAACTAACGAAAATATTTTATTTAAATTTTATGAAAATAAATATGCTGAAGTCATTGCAGAAGAGAGAAAACAATCGTTTTAAGACAATATTTTCTAGTTCTACTTTATTATTTAAAATTTTTTGTTCTATTTTGATTTAATATCTAGTTTGGAAGTAGAAAAATAACGAGCTTAGAAAACTGTTAACTGGTACAAATGTGAGCTAAAAAAAGAACAAAGAAAACTATATTTGAATTTTGGATTAAAACTTGGTCACTTGATTAACTTTTTGTTAAGTATAGTTACAGTTAAATGAATGAAGATGTCTTATCAATTAGTAACTGATTATAATAAAAAATTTGAGGTTTGAAAATTGCTTTTTGAAAATTTTTTGGGAAATATTTGTTTTGTGCCTCTATTTCCTGTTATGCCCTTTGAAGTATTTTCTTCATTTTTGAACTACAATATTGACAGATCTGGGGGTTTTGCTGAAAATTCCTAGAAAATTTGAGTTGTAATATTTTAATTCACAATGAAATTATAGTTTTTTTGGTTTATTTTTAAAGAATCCAACAATGTAAATATCAATTGTCCAAGATATTTAATAAGCAAATAATATGTAACATTACCAGCAATACATTTTATTAAAATAATTATAGAAACTTACTAATAAATTTATTATTGAAAGTAGTTTGTAATAGCTTTTGCCATTTGAATTATATATCTCTTAGGGAATGGGCTCTTTTGGAGAACTTTACATAATGTAGAGCAACAGAGCAATTTCCAGGCAATGTAATTGTTAGTCATTGACAGTGTTCAGTCTGTAAACATCTACTTTTCTTTATTTGAAATATCTGAAATGATCACATTCTAAATCTTTTTAGAAATTCTAATATTTTACTGAGATTGTTGCACAACAAAGGAAAAAAAAATAAAATTTATGTTAATTATGTATATAATTTAACTTCGCTCCTGTTAGCTAAATAATATTCTCATTAAAAATTATAAACGTTATTTTCAATGACAAATATTTAAAGGCCAGAAATGTGGTATAAATCAATTGTGAGTATTGCCAGTTCCTCTCATATTAAAAATGTATTTCATTTTTAGGAATGGACAGAGAAACAGTGAACATTGTGGGAGAAAAAACAGGAGGCAGATTTTTTTTTTTTTTTGAGACGGGGTCTCGCTCTGTCGCCCAGGCTGGAGTGCAGTGGCCGGATCTCAGCTCACTGCAAGCTCTGCCTCCGGGGTTCACGCCATTCTCCTGCCTCAGCCTCCCGAGTAGCTGGGACTACAGGCGCCCGCCACCTCGCCCGGCTAGTTTTTTTTTTTGTATTTTTAGTAGAGACGGGGTTTCACTGTGTTAGCCAGGATGGTCTCTATCTCCTGACCTCGTGATCCGCCCGTCTCGGACTCCCAAAGTGCTGGGATTAGAGGCTTGAGCCACCGCGCCCGGCCCAGATTTTTATATTAAATAATTTAAACATAGTTCATCCCTTTGGAATATAAGCAGTGATTTGTCCGTGTTTTCAGTAGATCTCCGAGCACTTGGCATTTATGCCTGAGGCATTTTAATGACTAATTGTTTCATGTTAATTAATTTAAAATATTATTTGAGCAACTTGTGAATAAGTAAAATTTAGAGAAAAGTGGAAAAATCAATACAATATTTTAAAATTTTGCTAGCAAACACTAAAAGTGCATACTGTTTTTTAAATTTCAGAACTTTCAGCCAACACAGCTGCCTTTGCTAAAAGTGCTGCCATGTTAGGTAATTCTGAGGATCATACTGCTTTATCTAGAGCTTTGTCTCAGCTTGCAGAGGTTGAGGAGAAGATAGACCAGTTACATCAAGAACAAGCTTTTGCTGATTTTTATATGTTTTCAGAACTACTTAGTGACTACATTCGACTTATTGCTGCAGTGAAAGTAAGCCCTTTCTTGTATTCTTCTCACTTGTGTGCTTTAAAAAGTATTTTGTCTCTTATTAGTTATGTGTTTAAATGTCTAAATTCCTCCTATACTAGCAATAATAAAGTGGTTTCAAGGTAATTATACATAACTTAATACTTTCTTCCCTATAACTTGCACAGTACAATAGATAGAATTAATGTTTTTAACAGGTCTAAGGAATGACAGATAAGATAGAAAACATACATTTACTTACGTATTTGCTTATACAAGTTTGGAACTAACTAATAGCATTTATTTGCTCATTCTAGCACTAACTGAAACTACTCACTGGACTCTATTGTCATTAGTAAAGCTGACTGTGTAATAAATAGGATAAAACTAGAAACGATTATTGCAGTGAATATGTTTAATGGGGGCTTTTTCATGTATTTGGATATAATCAGACTTTGTATCTTCAAATGTATAGTCACCATGTGTTTATAGATGAGATGGGACTAGATTAGATCATAAATTGTGTTACTGAATGGTAATACTTAAATATAATAGTGCAATTTCTGAATAGTTGAGAAAGTGATCCAGTTAGCAAAAATTAGTATTCTACAGATATCTGCAGTATTCAGACAGTTAAACTGAACTGAACGTTACTCAGTGTATCATGTTTCAGAAGATACTTTAAGAGTCTTTGAATTTTTGTTATGGATATTAACAACATGGGGTTTGGTGGGTACTGGGTGTTTACCTTTTACCTTGAATTTAAACATCTAGAAAGTTGGCCGGGCGCGGTGGTTCAGGTCTGTAATCCCAGCACTTTGGGAGGCCGAGGCGGGTGGATCATGAGGTCGGGAGATCGAGACCATCCTGGCTAACACGGTGAAACCCTGTCTCTACTAAAAATACAAAAAGTTAGCCGGGCGTGGTGATGGGCACCTGTAGTCCCAGCTACTCGGGAGGCTGAGCCAGGAGAATGGCGTGAACCCCAGAGGCGGAGCTTGCAGCGAGCTGAGATCGTGTCACTGCACTCCAGCCTGGGCGACAAAGCGAGACTCCGTCTCAAAAAAAAAAAAAAAAAATCTAGAAAGTTAATGAGATCTTGTTCCTTTCTTATGCAAAATTTTTTCAGCTAAAGTCTGTGATCAAGTTAGTACTCATCTAGAGTGAGCATATTTATTGATCTAGAGTGAGCATATTGATAGTTCTGTTCTCAAGCTACTGGTGACATTTATTACTAGAGCATTCTTAGCACTTCAGAATGGTGCTTTCTTTTATTTGGTAAAATTACCAATTTTACTGTTTTAAATGTTGTTCCTTATGCTGTTGGTGATTAATTTTTCAGTATTTAGAAATGTTAATATAGATAGCAGTTGTCAGAGTATATATGCTTCATTATATACAGGCAGCTTGTGATATACAGAGATCCAGTTTACAGATTTGTGCCGCCTACTCTCACTTCTTACCAGAGCGCCCAATAGCATGAGAGCTGTTGTAAAAAAGTGTGACACTTCCAACAAACCTGTGGGTCAAAAAAGGGGAATTGGGCAGTGTCTGTAAGAATACATATCTGGGACGGGCGCTGTGGCTCACACCTGTAATACCAGCACTTTGGGAGGCTGAGGCAGGCGGATCATGAGGTCAGGAGATCGAGACCACCCTGGCCAACGTGGTGAAACCCCGGCTCTACTAAAAATACAAAAATTAGCTGGACATGGTGGCGTATGCCTGTAATCCTAGCTACTCAGGAGGCTGAGGCAGGAGAATCACTTGAACCGGGGAGTCAGAGGTTGCAGTGAGCCAGGAGCGCGCCTTTGCACTCTAGCCTGGCGACAGAGAGAGACTCCATCTCAAAAAAAAAAAAAAAAAAAAAAAAAAAGAAGAATGCATATCTGCTAATAAGAGCTAGCCTGGAAAAAGACCCCCTGGCAGTGATGGCCTGCCTGTATAATGGATATTGATCCCTCAAAAACAGCTTTCCTCATACCCTAAGTCTTTTTGCTATGTTATTATATTTCCTGAAATTATAGTTATATTCATGTTTTCCAAAATACTTTCTATAGAACACTGGCACCAAAAGATGGATTACAGTTAGCTAAGTTTTGTATATGGTATCCCTGTTTGCAAGATTCAGAATGCATTTTAAAAGCTCAGAACTGGTTAGGAGTGAAAAAGAAAACAAATTTTAATCCAGAGGCTTCTAAATTCATTTGAACAAGAATTATTTTCCAACAAATGTCTATTTACATATATGGAACACATTTGTGGAAATACTGAATTAATGATTTCATTGACTGAAAGAGTTAAAGAGTTGTGGTCAATTTGCCTTCAGGTAAATTAAGCTCTTTAAGATTGGTTTCTACTGAAACCTAGCCCAGATCAACTGCACAAAGGAATTGAGATATTATGGAATGGGGTGACAGGTAATTTTTACAGTTTTTGTTTTTGTCATATTCTTTGTTTTGAACTAATTCACTTGTATTTGAAAAAATAATGCACATACATGATAGTTTTAATAGCCCAGCAAGGTAAGTTTCCTTGCAGAACTACGACCTGCAGTCTCTGACCTCAGTCATAAACTGTTAGGTTCTTGTGTGTCTTTACAGAATTAGCTATGCATGTACATGAAGCTAATTCTCTCCCCTCTGTCCATTTATTCCTTCCATCCCCTTCTCTCCCTCCCTTCCTCTCTCAAAAAGGAATATACTGTGTTTAGTGTTCTTTGTCTGCTTTTTACACCCACTCCACTTAATAGAACAGTCTCCCTATCAATGTAGGTAGATGTCTTTTTAACGGTTGTATAGCATTCCATCATATAACATTTAGATACACCTTGAATTATAGTCTAGTCTTTTAAAAAATCAAGTATTTTGATAAGTCTTTGGACATAAAGATTCTATAAGTAGGATTGCTGACCAAAGGGTATATGCATTTTAAATTTCAATAAGTATTGCCAAATTACTGTTCAAAAAGATTTTGCTTTGTACCCTAACCTACCTAAACCTACACGTTTCTTCTTACTACCACCCAAGAATGAAGGTTTTTTTTTTAATATAAGTTGTCATTTACTTAGTGTGAATCAAGACATCTTTACAAATGATAAGCCATTTTACATTTCTTTTTCTTTCTTTTCTCTTTTTTTGAGATGGAGTCTTGCTTTGTCGCCGAGCTAGAGTGCAGTGGCGCGATCTTGGCTCACTACAACCTCCGCCTCCTAGGTTCAAGCAGTTCTGCCTCAGCCTTCTGAGTAGCTGGGACTGTAGGTGTGTGCCACCACAGCCAGCTAATTATTGTAGTTTTTGTAGAGACGGGGTTTCACCTTGCCAGGATGGTCTCCATCTCTTGACCTCGTGATCCACTCACCTCGGCCTCCCAAAGCGCTGGAATTATAGGCATGAGCCACCGCACGCGGCCCTACATTTCTTTTTCTATGAATGAACTGTTAATGTCCTTTGCCCAGTTTTTGTTTGCTTATTATCTATTTCGAATAGCTGCTTAATATTAATTAACCTTTGGTTTTATCCATATCGAGTGTACCTTTCTGATGACAATTCTTCAAATTAGGAGTACTTTGGGGATTAATATAGAGCCATTGTTGGGATCAAAGAACATCAGAAATTGGAACACCAAAGAAAAAGCTAAATTTTACACATTTCGAAATATTGCCTAAGCCTGGCGTTGTGTCAGGAAACTCCTGTTTTCCTCTTTTGTGTAGTACGTGGTCTCTGAAATTTAGAACTATAAGTTTTGGCTGTATCCTTACAAGCATTGTCATGTATTGGGCTTCTTTGAACCACTAGAGTAGGGTCAGAGATTGAGGGCAATAGTTCTTAATGTTTTTAGCACTAGAACTTTTCATAAATAATTTTTGTAGGGGATCCCAATTTATAAAACATATTAAAGAAAAATTTTAACTAAAAGATGGGTTCCCCAAGGGGTTTAAACGCTTTGTTGTTTGTCTATAGATACTCAGCACCTCTTCAGAACTCCATGAAGCTGGGCAGCATATTTTTAGATTAACTGAATTATAATATGATAATTAAAATTGTAGCTTCAAATTTCCTGATGGGCCAAAAAAACTGTTAGACATCTGGAATCTTGTCTGATTGAGAGCAGCTTGCATACAAATGTATGCCATAAATTAGCAGAGGAATGGAGGTCCTAAATGGATGATCCCTGTAAACTTATCCCTCTTATAATGGTTCTACTAGAGTGGATTAGTATCTTGACATGCAAAGGGAAACATTGTTATGATTTAATTGGTTTAATATAGCATTGTTAGAAATTTGACTGGTGCTGGTTCTTTTTTTCTTTTATTTTCTGTTATTTTGTTACAAAGGTAAGAAAACAAATGAAGAAAAAGTTAATTTGTATATTTAAGATCAATTGTTTTTTCCTGAAATAACCTGACTTTAGTAGTCTTACTTTTATCATAGCTCCTACATCTGTACCACAATAAACATGTCCTGTTCTGGAATACTATAAGATAATAAATTGGACAGGGATGAAATCAGTTTAGATTTAGCATATCAATGCAAGGCCAGTTGATATACATTGAGAACTTAAGCCAATATTGAATTAAAGGGCATGTACATTAACTTTTTCCTTGTATTGGTACATATTTTGAGGAATCAAATTGTTACTGAACAGAGGAATTTATAAATGAAGAAAAGATAAGACCCTGTTCCCCTAAAGCAAGACTAGGCCTAAAATCTTACATTACTTTTTGGTTAGTCGTGTGTATGTGTGTTTGTGTGTGTGTGTGTGTGTGAGGTGAGAGAGATTGTCTTAAATCAAGCCTTTCCAACATGCGGCCGAGGACAGCTTTGAATGCGGCCCAACACAAATTCACAAACTGTCATACATGGCTGAGCGCAGAGGCTCACGCCTGTAATCCCAGCACTTTGGGAGGCTGAGGCGGGCGGATCACAAGGTCAAGAGATCGAGACCATCCTGATTAACACGTTGAAACCCCATCTCTACTAAAAATAAAATAAAAATAAATTAGCTAGGCATAGTGGCGGGCGCCTGTAGTCCCAGCTACTCTGGAGGCTGAGGCAGGAGAATGGCGTGAACTTGCAGTGGGCTGAGGCGGAGTTCCCAGTGAGCTGAGATCGCGCCTCTGCACTCCAGCCTGGGCGACAGAGCGAGACTCTGTCTCAAAAAATCCCTGTGAGAAAGCTAAACTGTGAGGGAGGGGAGGTGGGGCCCGTCTGGTCAAAAAAAAAAAAAAAAAAAAATCTCGTGACTTTTTTTTTTTTAGCTCATCGCTTAGTGATAGTATATTTTATGTGTGGCCAAAGATAATTATTCTTCTGGTGTGGCCCAGGAAAGCCAAAGAATTGAACACTGTTGTTTTAAATGGTAGTAACTTTTTCTGAATCTATTCATGTTAGATGTGTTACTTTTGGATTTTAGCCTAACTTAATTTGACTAAAGCAAAGTTAATTTATAATAAGGGATGTTTTAGGGAAAATGTGGTACTTTAAATATAAGAAAAGCAGACAAAGGGGACAGTAAGATTCACTTAATGTAAGCAAAAGTATCCGAGAAGACACATACAGCAAAGTGGATTTAAATACCCATAGATAAGGTACTTTGATTGCTAGTTTGCCATGGATATCTGTTGTCCTAGTTAATTTAAAATGTTCACGATCTTTAAGAATTCTTTTGGAAAAATACTTTGGTTTCTGGTTGACTGGATTTTTAAATGCTATTATCACATTTTAAAAAATTGCCATATGATATAAATGCTGTCTAATTATACATTTTTTCCATAATACTAAGCTATTCTTTACACTTTTAATAGAAAGCTTAACAGTTAACTACATTTCCGTGTGTATGTTATTTAGAAGTAATCCATAATGGCTGTGCCTACTGATTATTAAGCATCCACTAGGTTAAGACACTATGCAATAATATACTTCTCATGTTATTTCTAATCCATAAATGTAAACATCACTTCCCACCTTTTATATTTGGTAGCATTACAGCTTGGAGAAGTTCAGTGAATTTACTTGTGGTCTTAGAGTGACAAAACTAAAATTAGAACCAAATTTGATTTTCTCCAAAGCCTGCTTTTTAAAAATACACTAACTACATATTTTTCTCTTCAGCAGATCCCTAAAGGAACATGTATTTTTACTACTTCATGGTTCAAAAAGTTTTTTATTTGTAATAAATTAAAATAACTTGGGTTTAGTGCTTCCTGGTTCACCCAATTAATGTTTACTTCATGAATGTTTGATTAGTAATTACTAAAATAATTTTAATATTTCTCTAACATGAAGCCAGAAAGGGGATTCTTAGTGGGTTCTCCCATCCTATCCATCATTTTTCTCATGAGACTTCCAATTAATTTGCCCATATTTCATTTATTTTCTCTATTCACTTACTCTTGCCTCTGCCAGACTCCTTGAGAGAAGTCATGGATTTGGTTGACTTACTATATTAGGATCTTTTTGTCTATTTCTTTAGTTCTGCAGTGTATATATAAAAATATATATATAGTCCTCTTTTCATCTTTTGCCCTTTTCATCTTGTATAAGACTGTCTTTTTATTCATTTTGTTATATTTTACTTTTTGATTGCTTTGCCTTTTTTAATTTGCTATGGTAATTTCTTCTACCACATATGTTATGAGTTTTTCTCATTTTGTCTTTTCAATTTCAGACATGTTTCTAATACTTAATATGCTTTTGATATTATTTAACGGGAAAATTTCCAGTGTAGGTATGACACTAGCATTTTCCTATTAAAGACATCTTTCTTCGAAGAGTAAAACGCTGTTATAAATCTTATAAACCACACTAGCCTAAAGGCTAGTGATGAAATGGGTTTTGAATGTAGTTTTTATTCTGAACATGTTTCATGCAGTGACAGGGTTTTTTTTTTTTGTTTTAAGCAAATGAATATGGAGATTATTTTCTTTGATATTGGCATACTTACTTTCAGTATCTTAGTATATTAGAATAGGACTTAAATACTTGGTTTTATTGCTTTCAGTATGATAACACTTCTAGTGTTATGAAAGTATTTTAAATGTTACTCTTACTTAATAGCATTATGTTATTCACTTATAGGGTGTGTTTGACCATCGAATGAAGTGCTGGCAGAAATGGGAAGATGCTCAAATTACTTTGCTCAAAAAACGTGAAGCTGAAGCAAAAATGATGGTTGCTAACAAACCAGATAAAATACAGCAAGCTAAAAATGAAATCAGAGAGGTGATTACTAAATGCTTTATCTCTTAAGTTTTTCATGAGTCATTCATATATACATAATTTTTCATAATTTTTTTCTAAACCATTCAACACGTAGCTATTTTTGCATATTTTTATGAACTGTGAGAATTACTTCAACATTTTGATCATTATTAAAATCTCCAGAGCCCTTTGTTACTTATGGAATGGATAAAGAAGCATACAAGGGAAACAGCTAAAATTAACCTTTACTTTAATAATTACACATTTATTATTAGATGGTTAATTTTATTTCAGATTATTATTTTCTGTCTAAAAATGGTTTTGGAGCTAGATCTCTCCCACATTTAACTGTCCAGGCAACATTATCCCCCATATATATGTATTATATATGGTATTTTAGTGAATTTGTATAAGTTTATTATAATTTATACACTTTTCTTACCATGCTTCAATAAGGAAATTGAAGAGGTAGGACAACCTTTATATTACTAACAATAAATGTACCTGCCCTTTGAAGAGTATGTACCAGTGTTTTGGTTACACAGTGGGAAAAATATCATTTCATTGCTTAAATCTTCAGTTATTTTAGTTGTTTCATTGTTCACTAATCACAACATTTTGTTGTTTTTGTACTGAATTTAATATTTATTGATGGTCTTCAGTAGAACATAATTCCACATTTTTTTCCAATCTGATCATTTTACCATTACAAAAATGTTTTTAAAATGTTTATCATGTAATTTTCCTAATTTAAAGTATTTCCATCAGCATATAAATTTTGATGAACACATATCCTTGGATTTAACAGTATTGATATATTCTGAAATAATTACTGATATAAAAAAGTAATTAAGAAAATTACACTGTAACACTGATAATTTATTTTGTGGTGAATTTTATGCCCAAAATCTTTCCTCTTAGTTATATTTAATTAAGCTTTGGATATTGTAGTTTGTTAAGTACAATATTGAAATATCTTAATATTGAGCAAATCTGTGGAATATTAATGGAAATTAAGCTAACATGCATTTCTATTGGTTGAAAGTTATACAATTTCTGTTGATGCTAAATTGTGCTTTGCCAATATTGAGCTTTCTCAGAATTTTCAGGTATTGTGATTAAGTGAGCAGTCATGACAGTACTATACTTTTTTTTGAGATAAGCGTAAAATATTTCTTTGTTTGTTTTTATTAGTGGGAGGCGAAAGTGCAACAAGGGGAAAGAGATTTTGAACAGATATCTAAAACGATTCGAAAAGAAGTGGGAAGATTTGAGGCATGTATAATAATTTTGCATTTATCTTAACAACATGGTCACATTTTGCTGCAATTTTGTGGTAAAGTTGAATTTAGCTTTCTACTAACAGACTTTTAAAAATGTACTTCAACAGAAAGAACGAGTGAAGGATTTTAAAACCGTTATCATCAAGTACTTAGAATCACTAGTTCAAACACAACAACAGGTAAGCCATTTTTGTTTATAACTTAAACTTATAGAAGTTGTTTTTGGTATACTTCCTTATTTTAAAAGGATGATTAATGAACTGGGCTTTTAAACTCAAGAATAAGAAATGGAAGACAGAAAGCCAGTGATGGTAAAGGATAAAAGGGTAAACTCATTGGAAACTATCTCGGTTTTTTGGGGGTTTTTTTTGCCTCTGCTTAACACTAAGGCAGAGATCGACTTTTCCCAATTTTAGGCCATCAGAAACCTCATGGGCAAGTTTCCCCTTTCACTGTCTTTCTAGTTTGTTTTCTTTGTTGGTTAGACCTGTTGGAGTAAATTCTCATAAGTTCTTCTCTTCTATAACAAATAGAACTTAAACTAAACAGTTTTTCAGAATTAAAAAAAAACTGTACTGTTTTCTTTTTGCTTTATTTTGTTTGGGGTTGGTGGTGGTTGAATGCTGCAAGTGGCATTTGTCTACTTTACCATGGATTTTAATGGTATATTAAATAAAAAGATAATCGCAGAAAATTTTCCTGTATATTTTAATGTAAATTAGAGTAACAGGTCAAGTAATTCAATATCTTGAATAGAATTTTTCTTCCAGTTTTAAAACATGTGGATCTAGAATGTCACTTGTGTAAAATATAATAGGTTGTTTTTGAATTAAGTGGTATGATATCTTCAAATTGTCTTTAACTTTTATTTAAATAGTTCATAAAGTTAAATTTTTAAAAATGTGAAAATAAGTCATATAACCTTGTTTTTAAAGGAATTGTTTTAAACATGACTTCAGTTTATATTTCAGTCTGTTCTCTGGACTATTAAAGGAAGACTGACAGCTAGTTCTATCCAGTCGTTTTTTTTTTCTTGTTCAATATTTTCTTTTCTTCCTCCTTATATTCCATTTTTCTTGTCTAGCAATAACGTAAACTATCAATGTGCTCTGAATTGGGAAATCTTATCACTTTATGCTGGAAAAGGTCATTGAAGTTGTATTATTTAATATATGGTAACACTGTTCTGATAAAATTTTGCATAAAATAAAAAATTGTACATTAAAAGAACTCTATTATTTTACATCAAAAATGAAAGTAGCCAGGAGTAATTAATGTTTTAAATAATTTATATATGAACTATATTGACGGACTTTAGATAAGGAAATTAAAATGATTCCTTTAGGAACTGGGCATTGGCTGGGCGCGGCTCATGCCTATAATCTCAGCACTTTGGGAGGCTGAGGCGGGTGGATCACCTGAGGTCAGGAGTTTGAGACCAGCCTGGCCAACATGGAGAAACCCCGTCTTTACTAAAAATACAAAAAAATTAGCTGGGCGTGGTGGCGCGTCTGTAATCCCAGCTACTCAGGAGGCTGAGGCAGGGAATTGCTTAAACTGGGAGGTGGAGGTTGCAGTGAGGCGAGGTCATGTCATTGCACTCCAGTCTGGGCAACAAGAGCGAAACTCCGCCTCAAGAAAACAATTTTAAAAACCCAGACATTAGTAAATATTAGTCATTGTTAGTTAGCTATTTGTATAGTTTTTTTATGTTTTTTTTTCTTTTTTTCCTTTTTTTTTTTTTTTTTTTTGAGACGGAGTCTCGCTCTGTTGTCCAGGTTGGAGTGCAGTGGTGTGATCTTGGCTCACTGCAACCTCTGCCTCCTGGGTTCAAGTGATTCTCCTACCTCAGCCTCCCGAGTAGCTGGGATTACAGGTACGCGCCACATTGCCAGGCTAATTTTTGTATTTTTAGTAGAGATGGGGTTTTACCATGTTGGCCAGGCTGGTCTCAAACTCCTGAACTCAGGTGATCCATCCACCTCAGCCTCCCAAAGTGCTGGGATTACAGGTGTGAGCCACCCCACCCGACCTATGTAGATTTTTGTTAATGCTGTACAGGATATATGCATATAAATGACAAAAAGGTAATGAGAATAACTTTTATTTTAATTTTCATTCACAGCTGATAAAATACTGGGAAGCATTCCTACCTGAAGCCAAAGCCATTGCCTAGCAATAAGATTATTGCTGTTAAGAAGACTGTCGATGTTGTTCCAGTTATGTTGAATTCCACAGTGAAATCATTTAAAACCATCTAAATAAACCACTATATATTTTATGAATTACATGTGGTTTTATATATATATACACACACATACACACACACTCCGACATTTTATTACAAGCTGCATGTCCTGACCCTCTTTGAATTAAGTGGACTGTGGCATGACATTCTGCAATACTTTGCTGAATTGAACACTATTGTGTCTTAAATACTTGCACTAAATAGTGCACTGCAAGACCAGAAAATTTTACAATATTTTTTTCTTTACAATATGTTCTGTAGTATGTTTACCCTCTTTATGAAGTGAATTATCAATGCTTTGAATAATGTTCACTTATACATTCCTGTACAGAAATTATGATTTTGTGATTACAGTAATAAAATGATATTCCTTGTGATATATTAGTAACAAATTATTTGGGTATTTAAACATACTAGTAACCTTTTCAAAGCATTTTTAATAGGAAGAAACTTTTTATTCTAGATGTATATAGGTAATGCTATGATTCCTTAATTATTTTAATTGACAAAGCTGAACTCATTAAATGACTAAATGAAGCTTAAGTTTTCTTATGAAACCATCATAAATCAAAGAACATTTGTCTCTTGATTGTCTTGGGTAAAGAACAGAATAATTGTCTTTGCTTGTTTTTAACTATTTCTATTACAAGTGCCCAATTTAAGAATTAGGAAAAAAATGTATTTATATACTTTTACAAGTCCCATGGATTTTGTTCATCTTCTCGTTATCTTCAGAATCTAGTACTTTGCATATATTTAATTTATTCTTGTCTTTTGTTTTATTTCTTTTAAACTAAAAGTCTATCATCTGTGCTCACAGTTGACAAGGAATGGTACCATGTTAAAATATACCATGACTTGATGAATAAGCAAGCACAACACAAAGCAAATTTGAAGTAAAGTGAAATTTAGTTTGCCTTGGGCAATGTTTTTATCCATTCTGTATGCTACTTAGACAGCTGTTATCTAATCCTTAATGCTGATGAAAATTTAAGTTATGGCTGGGTGTGGTGGCTCATGCCTGTAATCCCAGCACTTTGAGAGGCTGAGGTGGGTGGATCACCTGAGGTCAGGAGTTCAAGACCAGCCTGGCCAACATGGTGAAACCCCGTCTCTACTAAAAATATAAAAATTCACCAGGCGTTGTGGGGCGTGCTTGTAGTCCCAGCTACTCGGGAGGCTGAGGCAGGAGAATCACTTGAACCAGGAAGGCAGAGGTTGCAGTGAGCCAAGATCATGCCATTGTACTCCAGACTGGGCAACAAGAGTGAAACTCCATCTCAAAAAAAAAAATTATGACTGGTGTCAGAGCTATTTTTGTTTTTTAAAAAATATTCTTACAAACACCCCTCTTCTTGAGCTTAACCACCACATCTCCCTTCCATAGGAACAAGATACGGTATGTGTAACTAAATCCTCTCTAGGGAGTCACTGGATACAATTTATATATCAAAGTATTCTTAGCATGTGTTTGCTTCTACTTTAGTTGAAGTGTTAAGCCTTCTATAGGTGTTATTCATATTTATACTCCCAGACCCCAGAAGAGTGGCTGATACATTATAGGTTTAAATAATAAAGGCTTGATGGGCCAGCCACAGTGGCTCACATGCCTGTAGTCCCAGCTTCTTGGGAGGCTGAGGCAGGAGGATCTCTTGAGCCCAGGAGTTTGAGGCTGTAGTACACTATGATCATGTCTGTGAATACCCACTGCCCTACAGCCAGCCTGGACAACATAGTAAGACTTGTCTCTAAAAAAAAATTTAAGACTTGAAAAAGTTTGCTCTTCTAAGAAGAAACTGAAGCAGAAATAGTACAATCGTCTTTTGTTGCTTCTGGGAATACTTTTGAGAAATGAATAATTCATAGTAATATATATCAGATGCTATCTTGTTGCTCCATTAATATTGAGCAAAAGATAGGCTTACCAGGAGTAGTTTCACTAGAATGATGTCCTAGTGTTTTATCCACAGTTATATTACTTACAAAGGTATAATTTACACATGGGATAGTTATTCAAGTTACTAAAATCTTCCATTCAGATGTGGTACATTAGAATATTCAGTACCACCAAGTAAAATAATAAATATTTTCAGCCTTGATTAAACTCTATATTCCATTCCAGACTTCTATTTCCCTTGCCCACATTTACTAAAAGATGAGTGTGCTGGAAATTTCAAGTATTATATGAGCCTCTGATACTTACCAGTATTTAAACAGGATTTAATTATTTCAACACTCTACCCATCAATCTTCATTTCTCCTTTTCCGATATCTAAAATGCTTTCATCCCAAATAAATAAAACAACATTAATAGTGCTAATAATATAATCTTTTCATTGGATCTGAATTTATTTTTTTTTTGTTTTTTAATGAGATCAAAAGTTGAAGGATGAAGGCAGCATAATGTGAAACAGGCTGAACGTGGGATCAACATACATTTGTGCAGTCTTATTTCATTTAGTAGCTGTATGACTTTGGGCATATCACTAAAATAAAACAAGTACATAAAACTCTTGATTCCTGAAGTGCCTTTCTACTTTAAAATACTTTGTTTAAAATATCAAACTTCAGTATAAATACTATGTTGGAAAACAATTCTAATCAAAGAACTTCTATTAAGTAAAGACAAAATGTATGTAAAAATATGACTTCTAACACATAGATTTCCTTGATTGTATTTTCTATTGAACTATTTTCAAGTATTCAGCTTGTTTTATACAGATATAGTAATCTCAAAATACCTTTGTTTCATTGTTGCTACTTTTTTTCTTTAGATCTAGTAAAGTTTTCCACGTTCATTGTATTAATGTTGGTGCAAAAGTAATTGCGTCCTTTGTCATTGTATAAATTGTTTTATAAATGGCTTTATTAAAAAGCCTTTTAACATAATCAGCTTTCTTTAAAGGAGGAAGTCAGATGAACAGAGAAGGAAAGTTATATTCCTTTACAAATGCTCTTAATGTCTAAGGGAATTATAGAGACTTCCATTATTCTGCCTTAAATAAAGGATGTTACTTCAGTTTTCTTGTCATGGCTCCCTGCATGGGCAGTCATGTTAACAAGAGTCAGGGGGATAGCAGATATTCCATAATAGTGACTGCAGATAGGCCAAAGTCATTTTGTTTTAAAGGAAGGGAGGTCGCTGGTAGTTAGGTGGGAAAATAACACCTGTAAAAACGAAGTCCAAGTAACTGGCTCAGGGACTTTGGAGGCATTTTCATATCATATTCACTAGTAAAGAAGCATGTAGATTATATGCGTGAGTGACATAGTCTGTTTCAAACTATTAGACAATAGAATCACCCACCCTCCCCCTGACACACACTTCCTTACGTAAAATCAGAATCAAATAATTATCATTCCTAACCCTCAGAGTGAAGGATTTGGTTTCATGTAACAATGAAAGTAGATCATGGGTCAGACATGGAAATAGCAATAAAAGGGAATTACAAGATAAATGTGAGTAATAGTTCATTTTCCTGCATTTGTGATCAGGGCCATGAAGAGAGGTCATGGTAATCTGTGGAGAAGGTCCTTAAGAGCATAGAACAATATAAATATAATGTGAGCCATATATATAATTTTAAAATTTTCTACAGCCAAAATTTAAAAAGTAAAAAGAATTTTAATAATCCAGTAGCTCCAAAATGTTATTTTAATATATAATCTAATATATTGAAGTTACAAGATATTTTACATTCTTTTTTGATTATCTGATGTATATTTTACACTTACATCACATCTCCATTCAGACCGGCTACAAATTGATCAATTGTCACATGTGGCTGACTAGTGGCTATGATAGTGGACAGCATAGGTTTAGACAATGCATATTCAACTATTCAACTTGTTTTATATTGATAAATCTCAAAATGCCTTTCTTTCATTGTTGGTACTCTCTTTTATTATCTAGATACAATAAAGTGTTTTCCAAGTTTCATTGTACAAATGAGATGAGTTTACTGTGGAAATGAAAATGGAGAGTAAGTCCAACAGCTAGTTTATCTATCATCCTGAACCCAGTGACGAAATCAAAGCTGAATAAAAGGGACTCCTAGTTGTTGCTCTCAAGGACAGGTATAATTTAGATGCAAGACTTTGTAACATAATGTTTTGCAAGTAGTGGATGTTCAATATCTACAATAAATGAATTGTAGTACTGTATTGCTTGAAGGAAGTTTATAACCTGTCTAGAACAACTTTCTCAATTTTACAACTAAACTAGGAGATCCAGGGCTTAAATCATGATTGAACTGATTATTATTGTTAAATCTCTGTGTGAACCATATGTGAACATTCTTTGAAAATGTATGATAAGCATTTCAAGATTTCTGTTTTAATTATTAACATTTAGAATTCTAGGAAATCTTTTGGGATACAGAGAACTTATTTCTTCCAACTGTTGCTTCAGACGCTGAGAAGATTGTAGAAGATAGGGAAGTTGTAGTTTACTGTCTAGTTTTTTAATGCGTATGAAGTAATTTAAAATGCTCTTCTTCCTTTCTTGTCACATACTTTTAAAAAATTCTCTGAAGATTGAATAATTTTAAGTATTTCTTAACTGGGCAAAATGGAAACTTTGTAATTGAAGCCAATCGAGGTGAAGCTGCCCACCTGTTAATACACAGAAAATTATTTTCTTATTAAGGTCAGTTAATGGGATAAACCGTTTTAAGACAGTACTTTGAGAAAAAATAAATTTCTATTTTAAATTTATATATGTAACTGTTTAATAAAAACTAAGTCAGACAAAATTTAACAAAACTAAATTGCCTTCTTACTGCTTCCATAGTCAGTCTCGAGTTATCTTGATTTTAACCTATAATTTTCTAGATCTTCATTTCAAACATTCTCACTATATATGTGTATACAGTGTGTTTGTATATTTGTGTGTAGAAGTGTGTGTGTGAATGCAACAGGCTTTTAAACCAAACTTAATTTCTAAATTGTAGTTTTAAATATGCCCCAGCCTTCTGTAACTGAGACATAAAGCCAAATGCTGTTTTTAGAGTTATATTGCTTAGGTGTCATAATTTTACTAAGACCAACTTGAACTGATTCCACTTCTGAAATATCTGCCCTTCTTATTTTATTTCCATTGTCTCTCTCCTGAGGGTCAAGATCTTGTGGCTAGGACTATCTTGAGTCTCCTACAAAAAACTATTCTTGTCGGGCATGGTGGCTCATGCCTGTAATCCCAGCACTTTGGGAGGCCAAGGCAGGCAGATCACGAGGTCAGGAGATTGAGACCATCTTGGCCAACATGGTGAAACCCCGTCTCTACTAAAAACACAAAAATTAGCTGGATGTGGTGTTGCATGCCTGTAATCCCAGCTACTCAGGAGGCTGAGGCAGGAGAATCGCTTGAACCTGGGAGGTGGAAGTTGCAGTGAGCCAAGTTTGTGCCACTGCACTCCAGCCTGGCAAGAGAGCTAGACTCTGTCTCAAAAAAAAAAAAAAAAAAAAAAACAAAAAACAAAAAACTCTACTCTGCCAGGCCTACAACCTGCTCCCAAATTGATTTTCCTAAGTAACTCTTGTCATGGTACTATGCCCAGAAATCTGCACAGACTCCTTACAGTCTGCAGATGAAGTTCAGATGCTTGCTCCATAATTTGGTCTCAAACTATTTTTTCCTGTCTTCTTATCCCTTAACTTCACCCACCTTTTGCTTTAATGAAATTAGGCTCCTGTCTCATGAGCATGCTCTGTTCCTTCCTGGTTAATGTTTTTGTTAGTGACACCCCTTGCCTGATTGACTTTTCCCTTTTAACAGCAATTGTTTAAATCTTGTCCATCCCTCTAAAGCCAAATTTAAAGTCCACATCCTTTTAAGTACCTAGCTAGAAGGAATGTCTCTTGATCTCTCAGTAGGACTCCAATAACACTTTGTTCTTTTTAGATTGCAGTTACAGAGATCTGTCTTGCATTATAGTTGTGTGGCATTACTGCTTTGACTAGTTTGTATGTCTCTTGAGGAATGACTATGCCCATGTTATTTCTTGTAGAAACTAGTGTTTTACAGCCAAGACAGTGTAATCGAGTGATTAAGAATGCAGTTACACATTCAGCCCACCGGTATGAATCCTGGCTCAAGAGCCTACAATATTGACTTTAAGCAAGTTATTTATCTCTAAAAGTTACTTTCCTTATCTGTATAATGGAAAGTATCCCTTCAGATGCTCCTTAAGGACACTAAGATAATGTGAATTTCTTAGCAATAGCAAGTGCTTTATAAAATATTGGCTATCATATATCCAATAAATGTTTACTGAACACTTAACATCTCAGCCTGAACAAAGCACTCACATTTTGATTATTTCACCAGTCTTTAGGGCTTCTTCAAAACAATGAGTTTATGCTTGACTATGGTCTAAATAGGCTTGCCAAAAAGAGTCCTTCCCAGAATAGTATGCCCTAGGAGATCCACACTGGGAGCCTTGGGACTGAGCGTCAGAGGTGGAGGGGAAAAAAAGCAAGCAGTCAAAATCAGTTTGTATTCAACCAACAAAAGTTTAGAACTTCACCCACTACAGAGATACTCTACTATAGATAAATGAATGTTATAAGTAAATGTGAGAAACCTTTAAAGAAGCCTGGAGAGAAAGGATGAAATAGAAATATAGTTATTAGGGAAAGAAAAGTTCATTTCCACCCAAACACATGTAAGAACCTTGAATATGTTGTAAGCCAGAGGAAATAGTAAATCATGGAAGGAAGATGGTGAATGAAAAAGAACATTCGATGGGGTGGCAGTTAACCAGCCATGTGATGGTAAGGGCCTGAACCACTGTAGTGGAAGTAGGAAAGGAGGTAATTTAGGGATATGGTAATTAAGATGGCAAGTTTCATTTATTCTTTCATTTATCCATCTATTTTGAAATCAGCACGCTAATTTCAAAATCCTGGGTAAAACTAATGTCTAAGGGAAGAAAGAAGTCAGGTAGATGGAAAGAGCCTCAGAAAGAAGTGGGGATATTTCTTACTCTGAACAAAAGGAAAGTTCTTACTCTGCACAAAAGGAAAGGGAGGAATGAGTATACTTGGAGATGAAAAAAAGGCAGGACATTTTTTGTTTTGGCAAAGTAAGAAAGCCATCAGGGAGTAATGTCAACAGAAAGGCCAAAGGAGATTGAATACCAAAAAAGAATGGCACATGTTTAGGAAAAAAAAGGAGGGGGATGAGTAAAAGGACTATTGATTAGTGCTAATTTTCAAATGAGTGAAAATCATGAGTTTACAGTGAGGCCAACTGAAGAAAATATCCATTTCTTAAGCCATCAGAAAGTAGGACCTAAAACTGATGGATTTTTTTCAGTGTTGGGGATTGTTGGTGGGTTTGAGAGAACATTTAGGGAGAAAGTTGCATTGAGAGAAATGAAGGCAAGAGAAAGGTGACAAGCATAAATTAGAGGATTTCAACGCGGTGATAAAGTGAAAGCAGATTTTCTACCAGAGAACAGGAGAGAAGAATTGAGAAAGTAGTCAAAGGAGGGAACTCAAGTTTCAGAAATGAAGACGTTAATTTTTAGTATATTGGCACGTTTTGAAAAAGACAATAACTTTGATATGGCAACCAATCTGTATTTAGTAATGTCATCAGTGTTATTTCTGTGGCAGTCGTAGAATTTGCTTTTTATTTATCTATTTTATTTTTTATTTTGAGACGGAGCCTCGCTCTGTCGCCCAGGCTAGAGTGCAGTGGCATGATCTCGGCTTACTACAACCTGTGCCTCCCGGGTTCAAGAAATTCTCCTGCCTCAGCCTCCGGAGTAGCTGGGACTATAGGCACGTGCCATCACGGCCGGCTAATTTATGTATTTTTAGTAGAGATGGGGTTTCACCATATTGACCAGGCTGGTCTCAAACTCCTGACCTCAGGTGATCTGCCCGCGTTGACCTCCAAAAGTGCTGAGATTACAGGTGTGAGCCACCGTGCCCAGCCTAGAATTTGCTTTTTGATTTGTCAGTATTTTGGCAGTTTTCTTGTCAATTCATTCCAATCTACTTTATTATTCTGATTTTTTAAATTGATGTTTATCAAATTAATATGTGCACATAATCTGAAAACAAGCATTGAAAATGCTAAACAGCCAGGCGCGGTGGTTCATGCCTGTAATCCCAGCACTTTGGAAGGCCAAATTGGGTGGATGGCTTGAGCTCAAGAGTTCGAGACTAGCCTGAGCCATATGGTAAAACCCTGTCTCTACAAAAAAATACAAAAAATTAGCTGGGCATGGTGGCTCACATCTGTAATCCCAACTACTAGGGAGGTTGAAGTTGGGAGGATTGCTTGAGCCCAGGAAGTTGAGGCTGCAGTGAGCTGTGTTCATGCTACTGCACTCCAGCCTGGATGACAAAGTGAGACCCTGTCTGGAAAGAAAAAAAAAAAAAGGCTAAATAAAAAACAGTGGTTCTCTGTCCCACGTGTTCTGTTTTCCTAATTCTTTTCCTCAGAGACAACCTCTTTCTAGTCTTAGCTGTTTCTCCTGCCATGATATACCTTCACATTTCTAGATAATAGGCATATACTGCTATCAATCATCAATTTTAGGCATTATCTACTTATCTTTTTTATGGTAAATAAGAGTTTGGTTCTCTCACTCTGCCATCTCTCTGCTTTACACATTTCTTCCCCACCCTTTCAACGTAGTTACATTGCAATCTTTTTGTTAAATCAGTGTTTGCATTATTATGCCTATGCAAATATTATTCAAAGCTAAAAGTTGAAGTGTATTGCTATTTTTTTCCTTTTTTAAAAAATAAACTAATTTTTAGGAGTTTTAGATTTACAGAAAAAATGTGAAGGTACATATACATATACATATAGAGTTCTCATATACCCTTAACTATTTCTTCTATAACGTTAGTATAGTACATCGGTTACTACTAATAAATAAATACTGAGACATTATTATTAGCTAAAGTCTGTTGTTTACTCAGATTTCATTTGTTTTTGCTTAATGTGTTGTTTCTGTTCCAGGATACCACATCCAGGATACACTGAGTTGTCATGACTCCTTCTGCTCCTCTTGGTTGTGACAGTTTCTCAGGCTCTCCTTGTTTTCTATTACCTTGCTCTTTTTTCCCTCAGGTAAACATGCCTTGATTTTTTTCATGTGGTTGCTGCTTTTTAAAATTATTATTATTGCTGATTTTTCCCATGTCTTCCCATAGTGTCTCGGTACATTTTCCCATAGACCACCCACACTGGGTAATCTAGCCATTCTGTTTTCCTTTGAGCCTTCTCTCCTGGGGACTTCTCTATGGGGCTGGTGCTCTCTGGACTTGCTGTAGTTTTATCCTTGGACTACTCTTGCTCTCAAATTTGGAATTGCCTTTACCATTCTCTTGGCATGTATTCCCTATATCCTGAGACTCAGGCCTTCCTCTTTCTTGGTTTATTTTCTTGTGTTGGTGAAGCATATTTTCTGGTAGTTCCTTTAGGTTAAAAGGAAGACAGAGCAGAAAACATTGTGAAGACAGACCTCAAAATGCCTGCTTCTTGAGTCATGTTGCTTTAGTCTGTCCTAGTTACCTTTTTAAACTCACTGCACAGTGGTAATCCTAAAGATTTCCTTTGCTTCTCCCTTGGGTTGTATCTTTTGTTTTCTATACCCCACAGTTTCCTCTTTCTTGATTTATTCCTTCATTTTCGTGAATATACAGAGTAGGTTCTTAAAAACAAATACATCAAAAGTCAATTTTTTTTTTTTTTTTTTTTGAGAAGGAGTTTTGATCTGTCACCTAGGCTGGAGTGCAGTGGCATGATCTCGGCTCACTGCAGCCTCTACCTCCCGGGTTCAAGCGATTCTCCTACCTCAGCCTCCTGAGTAGCTGGGATTACAGGCGCAAGCCACCGTGGCCAGCTAAATTTGTATTTTTAGTAGAGATTTCGGGGTTTCAACCTGTTGGCCAGGCTGATCTTAAATTCCTGACCTCAAGTGATCCACCTGCGTCAGCCTCCTAAAGTGCTATTACAGGTGTGGGCCACTGTGCCTGAACTATTTTCAAGACTTTCTTTTACCCTAATTTTTATGGATAATTTGAGTATAGATTAGAAAAATCTTCTCTTGGAATTTTGAAGACATTGCTTCATTATCTTCTAGTTTCCGGTGTTGCTGTGGAGAATTCCAAAGCCATGCTGATTTGTCTAATCTTTTGTATATGAATGAGCTGTTTTCCTCCTCTCCTTGGAGACTATAGGATCTTCTCTTATCTCTAGTGTTCTGAAATCTCATAAAGATTTGTAATAGTGGCCAGGTGCCATGGCTCATGCCTGTAATACCAACACTTTGGGAGGCCAAGGTGGGCGGATCATTTGAGATCAGGAGTTCAAGACTAGCCTGGCCAACATGGTGAAACCCCATCTTGACTAAAAAGACAAAAAAATGAGCCAGGCATGGTGGTGTGTGCCTGCAATTCCAGCTACTCAAGAGGCTGAAGCACAAGAATCGCTTGAACCCAGGAGGTGGAGGTTGCGGGTGAGCCTGTCTCAAAACAAAAACAAAAAGATTTGTAATAGCGTGTGTTTGTTTTCATCCTGTGTGGGGACTTTCAATCTGGAAACATGACATTCTTGTGTGGAAATTTCCTTATTTCACCCATGATTTCTTTTCTTCTGTATTCTCTGTCTTCTCTTTCTGGAATTTTCATTGTTTGAATATTGGATGACCTGGATTTCATTTTGGCTCTT
>NW_012103321.1:2812623-2813638 GCF_000951045.1 Mandrillus leucophaeus | reverse complement strand
CCGCGCCCGGCCATTTTGCTCTACTTTCTAGGAGTTCTTTTTCTGTTTTCTGATTGTTTCTGTTTTTAACAGCTTCCTGTTCTTGTTTCATAGATGCAATGTCTTCCCATCTCTCTCTGAAAATATTAGTGACGGTTTACTTTTTAAGTCTTTTCCCCCTCCTGGTTTTTGTTTCTTCCAAATTGTTTTTTCTATTTTGGTATCTCTTCCATGTTAGATGCTTTCTTCAGATATTTTACTCCATAGATGTCTCTTCATGATTAGCAGTGGGATTTGAAAGCTGACTGGAAGCATTGAATGTAGTTATGGGGCCTGTTCATTTAGAGCATTACTGAAGAGTGATCACATTGGACTATTTGTAGGGGACTTTCAATGTTGGTATCTCTGAAGTTTTTCCTCTTGGGCTATTAGATTCCCCCAGAGAATACATTTCTGTTGCCTGCCTAGCAGGTAAAGGTGTGGCTGCCAGCCTTTATAGAGTGTCAGCATTCATTATTCAGTATGTGTATGGTCACTTACCCTCAGACTCCAATTATTTTTGATAAAAGTATCCCTGCCCTCAGCCGGGCCAGTCAACTTCTTTGGAGTTTCACTCACGTTGCCCAGGTTAGAGTACAATGGCACGATTTTGGCTCACTGCAACCTCCACCTCCCGGGTTCAAGTAACTCTCCTGACTCAGTCTCCCGAGTAGCTGGGATTACAGGCATGCACCACCACACCCAGCGAATTTTGCATTTTTAGTAGAGGTGGGGTTTCTCCATGTTGGTCAGGCTGGTCTCGAACTCCCGACCTCAGGTGATCCAACCACCTGGGCCTCCCAAAGTGCTGGGATTACACGTGTGAGTCACTGCACCCGGCGGGCCAGTCAACTTCTAGTGCAAAGAGTGTTTCTTTTTCCCTCTCTAGAGGAAACATTCTCCAGATGTAGAGGAACAGTGGATCTTCCCGATTCTCAGTTTTTACCAAGACTCCTTATTTTAGCCAATTACCTTCCATTCTAGAGGTACCTATTGT
>NW_012103321.1:2809752-2811848 GCF_000951045.1 Mandrillus leucophaeus | reverse complement strand
AAAAAAAAAAAAAAAAAAAAAATTCTATACAACAGTCTTTTTAAATGCAACTTGTATTCATAGTGTAGGTATACAATATGTTTTTATTCAATCCTCATTGATAGCGTTTCTTTCCAAATTTCTGCTCATATTGAAGTAATTCTTTTTTAAAAACTGCCAATACACTAAAAATTAATGTCATCATTTATGAAACTTAACTTTCTTCCTTTCACTACTTTATCATTTCTTCTCTCCTTCATTACCAGAAAATAGAAACTCTTTTACCTCATCACATCTAAATCCTGCAATTTATGCCTGTCCCCTCTCTCTTGCCTTCATTTCTCTCAATGTAACCTTCCCCCTTGATGTTCTCTCAAAGCAGGTTGTTAAAGAAGTGAGTCCAGCCCCTTATTCTTTCCCTCATATGCTTTTTTGCCCTTCTGCTATGAGATGACCTTCACAGATGCCAGGGCCATGTTCTTCGACTTCCCAGGTTCTGAGCCAAATAAGCTTCTATTCTTTATAAATTATCCAGTCTGTGATATCCTGTTCTATCAGCAGAAAAGGGACTAAGACATTAATCTATCAAATTAAAGATATTTCTTGCTACTTCTGGTCTAAGAATTTGTATGAATAGTTGTACTGTTTCATTAATTTTTGTCAGAATCTATTGAGATATTTTTTAATCTGACAATATTGTAAAATACATCAAAAGATGTCCTAATGTTTAGCCATCTTTACATTTCTGGGATAAATCTTACTTTGTCATGATGTATTAATCTTATAATTGAATGCTGAATGTATAATAAATTTGATTTACATTATAGTCAAAACTTCCAATATGTTAGTATTTAAAGCAGTTTATCTCAATTTGCTGAAGTATATTTCTACCCAATACTAAGTAAATGTACTTTTAGTGTAAGAATTTTATACCCAGATTCCAGCAGAATTTTATTATTTTGCTCATGAAAATTGTTTGCTTCTAGTAATAGATACTAACTGTTCAATGTTTTATATTTGTATTTAGCATGCATTTTTTTTTAATGTTTTGAGGAAAAGATATTTAGCTGGCCTGTTACAGATTGTAGAGTTGGATTAAAAGATAATGTAGGAACAACAGGAAAATACATTTGCCATGTTCTTTTACTTTGGTGCTCTATTCTCCCCTTCCTTGGTGGCTGGAAGACTCACAGAATTTGGTTAGAAATTTAGTTCTTCTTATTAATAGCTAGTAATTTCATAGTTACTCATTCTCTGTGAGCCTGAATTATGCCATCTATAATAACTGAAATCGTAACAATTACCATTTAGGGCTGGGCTAATAGACCCTCAAGAACACACCCACACATTGATAGTCTGTATACATTTTCAGCAAGGGAAAAGTAAATTATACACAGCTATTAGTGGAATACAGCAAATGGATATCATTTGGACCATTTATCAGACCTGCACGGACATTTCTGCCTCTTAAGTCTAACAGGTAAATGGGTGAGCCATGCCATTACCAAAATATATATTCTAGGCTACTAACAGGTTGTAGGATAGTATGGAAAGCATATTAAAAACTGGATTCTTGGGAGGCTGAGGTGGGAGGCCCTTTGAAACTCATGTTGCCTCTTATTTCACATAACACTTCCTCATGTGATTGGTTTTTTGTTCTGGTTTTTTTGTTGTTGTTTGTTTGTTTTTGAGACAGGGTCTTGCTCTGTCACCCAGGCTGGAGTGCAGTGGCATGATCTCGGCTCACTGCAGCCTACGCCTCACGGGTTCAAGCAATTTTCCCACCTCAGCCTCTCGAGTAGCTGGGATTACAGGGGTGAGTAACCACCCCGTAATCCTGTTAATTTTTGCATTTTTAGTAAAGGCAGGGTTTCATCATGTTGGCCAGGCTGATCTCGAACTCTTGACTTCAGGTGATCCACCTGTCTCTGCCTCCCAAAGTGCTGGGATGACAGGCGTGAGCCACCGCGCCCGGCCATGTGATTGTTATAGAGATGAAATGAGACAACAATATGTGATACCGAGCATAGTACCTGCTGCATTCTACTAGTTTTGTAAAGATGATACCAAGCATAGTACCTGCTGCATTCCACTAGTTTTGTAAAGATGAGTACTTA
>NW_012103321.1:2805203-2807647 GCF_000951045.1 Mandrillus leucophaeus | reverse complement strand
TTTTTTTTTTTTAAATCATAATTTACAGCTGTTTACTAGCCAAACTAAACACGTGTATTGATTTTAGATGGTTTCCAAAGATTTTGCTTTTTGAGTTGTGCAGTTCCATGAAATGGCAAAATCACTTGCAGAGCACCTGTTTCATGCCTAGGACTGTGGTCGCCGAGAAATGTGAAACAGGACCCCTGCTCTCAAGAGTGAAGGGGAGGGCAGAGACCAGGGCATGGGCCCTTTGAGTAACACGTTTACTAAGTGAATGGTTGGTGGAGATTTCCCAATGAATTCAGAACGTTCTTTCCTGTACAGTCATTGCTAGTGGGAGAAATGTCTGAGTGTGTGTACACCTTGGAAGAATTTACTTCCAGTTGTTAAAGAACCGATAGGGTTGAAGAAAGATTGCAGGGCAGTCTGAAAGGATTGTTACTTTATTTACATCAATCGCACACTTGCTAAACATCAGTTACATTACTTCGATGGAGAATATTTTAACCCCTCTCCCTCCTCTAAATATTACTGGTATTTGGTGACAGTCTGTTTGGGCCCTTGTGTTTTCTTAGTTGGGACTAAATTACCCTCTCAAAGGAAGATTTAGAATGAAAAACAGTGATTGAAAAAATAGTCCAGGAAGTCGGTGGGTTTTTAGAATTGAGTAGACTGCTGGATGCACGTGTTCCGAAACAAGTTGTTAAAGTGCTTTCCTTGGGAAGGAAAATGCAGGGAGAGGGAGCTGTGTTCCATAGTGGCAGTTATTTATTTAAATAATTCTTTCAAGTGCATTCACGTTTCGTTACGTAGTCTGTATCTTCCTTAAAAACAAACAAACAAAAATAAAAAAAAAAATCTTCGAGTTTGTTCAAGGCTTTTTTTTTTCTTGGAGATTTTATCCAAGTCTCTTAAGCCTAAAACCTTGCTTGTTGTTCCTTCTCCCAGGTATCTCATTTCTCCCATTAGCACTGTCAACAGTCATGGAGGGCTTACCATCTTTGGGACATTCATTTAGGATCTGAAGATAAAAAGGCTGCTTGTTAGAGGCGTTGACTTTCAAAGAAAAGATGAAGTTGATCTCATTGGTTCAAGCTAAAAGTTAATTACCTGCAGAAATAAGCACTTTGAAATAGACCATAATTAAGGCTCATTGCCCATTATTGATTTTCTTCTATTAGACCAGCTGTGTTTTTCTCCTAAAGCTTTATGTATCTTTTTATTATTTGTATTTATGACCAGGCACGTGCCACACTCCAGGTTGTGAATTAAACTGATGTGGAAGGAGCTCTTTTTTGGACAAATTCGGGAGAGTTTGAAGATTGCCTATGTGATAAGAGTTCGCTCTTTAAATATTTGCTTAAAAAAAATGCTAACTCATCCAGGTTGGGAGCTAAACTGTTAAAATCTCTCTCTCTCTCTTTTTTTTTTTTTCCTTTGAGACAGTCTTGCTCTGTCACCCAGGCTGGGGTGCAGTGGGGTGATCTCAGCTCACTGCAACCTCTGCCTCCTGGGCTCAAGTAATCCTCCCACCTCAGCCTCTGGAATAGCTGGGACTACAGGCACATGCCACCACTCCTGGATAATTTTTAAATTTTTTTGTAGAGACAGAGTTTCTCCATGTTGCCCAGGCTAGTCTCGAACTCCTGTGCTCAAGCAATCTACCTGCCTAGGCCTCCCAGAGTGCTGGGATTACAGGCATTAGCCACCACGCCCAGCCCTAAAATACCTTCTGAAGGGATTTTTTGGTGTCTGTGAGTTTGTGAAGCAGTTATTAGATACTTTTCCCGTCTGAACAACTGATTTTATGATTGTACAGCAGTTTTTCATTCAACAAATACTTACTGAGTGCCTGCTCTATTATTCTGGGTGTAGGGAATATAGCAGTGAATAAGCTATGAATATAGCAGCTTAAAACAAAAAAACCCAAAATTTAAAAAATATTTCAGTTTCCTAAATAAGAAGCTGGTAAAATAATGTACACTTTCGTGTAAAAAAATACCTTTTTACTTTAGTGATTAGGTTTGTGTGAATGTGTGTGTTTTTAAGAGCTAGAGTCTTGCTCTGTCACCCAGGCTGGAGTACAGTGGTGCAATCCTAGCTCACAGCAGCCTTGGACTCTTGGGCTCAAGTGATCCTACCCCCTTGTCCTCTTGAGTAGCACAGGCATAAATCACCACACCTGGCTAATTTTTGTATTTTTTGTAGAGATGGGATCTCAATATGTTGCCCTGATTAGTCTCAAACTCCTAGGTTTAAGGGATCCTCCCACCTTGACCTTCCAAAGTGCTGGGATTATAGGCATGAGCCACTGAGCCAGTGTTTGTGTTTAAAATTTAAAACGGCTGGGCGTGGTGGCTCATGGCTGTAATCCCAGCACTTTGGGAGGCTGAGGTGGGCGGATCACTTGAGGTCAGGAGGCTGAGACCAGCCTAGCCAACATGGTGAAACCCCATCTCTAC
>NW_012103321.1:2802403-2805153 GCF_000951045.1 Mandrillus leucophaeus | reverse complement strand
GTGTCTGTGAGTTTGTGAAGCAGTTATTAGATACTTTTCCCGTCTGAACAACTGATTTTATGATTGTACAGCAGTTTTTCATTCAACAAATACTTACTGAGTGCCTGCTCTATTATTCTGGGTGTAGGGAATATAGCAGTGAATAAGCTATGAATATAGCAGCTTAAAACAAAAAAACCCAAAATTTAAAAAATATTTCAGTTTCCTAAATAAGAAGCTGGTAAAATAATGTACACTTTCGTGTAAAAAAATACCTTTTTACTTTAGTGATTAGGTTTGTGTGAATGTGTGTGTTTTTAAGAGCTAGAGTCTTGCTCTGTCACCCAGGCTGGAGTACAGTGGTGCAATCCTAGCTCACAGCAGCCTTGGACTCTTGGGCTCAAGTGATCCTACCCCCTTGTCCTCTTGAGTAGCACAGGCATAAATCACCACACCTGGCTAATTTTTGTATTTTTTGTAGAGATGGGATCTCAATATGTTGCCCTGATTAGTCTCAAACTCCTAGGTTTAAGGGATCCTCCCACCTTGACCTTCCAAAGTGCTGGGATTATAGGCATGAGCCACTGAGCCAGTGTTTGTGTTTAAAATTTAAAACGGCTGGGCGTGGTGGCTCATGGCTGTAATCCCAGCACTTTGGGAGGCTGAGGTGGGCGGATCACTTGAGGTCAGGAGGCTGAGACCAGCCTAGCCAACATGGTGAAACCCCATCTCTACTTAAAAAAAAAAAAAAAAAATTAGCCAGGCATGGTGGCGGGCACGGGTAATCCCGACTACTTGGGAGTCTGAGACAGGTGAATCGCTTGAGCCTGGGAAGCGGAGGTTGCAGAGAGCCAAGATCATGCCACTGCACTCCAGCCTAGGTGACAGAGTGAGACTCCATCTCAAAATAAATAAAAATAAAATTTAAAGCACATTACATCACATTCTAACAAAGTCAGTAATAGGAAGTTTAAGCTAGAAATGGGTGGTTTCTCCTCTTTGCTTCTAGTCTCATTCCCTCAGAAATAAAGTGTCTGGGTGTATCTTAGAATTTTTTCCCTGTGCTGTGAGCACATACTTTTTTTTTCTTTTAAAAAAATGCATGGCAAGATTTTAACTGTCATCCTACAATTTATAGACATCTTTCAATATTGGTATGGAGAGTTCTGTCTCCTCTTTCTAACTACTGGAGATGGGCTCTACCATGGTAGGATGTGCCATAATTTTTTTCCCCAGTGTCTGCTGATGGCCAAGACATCCTTGGACATGCTTTTTTATGCCCACTACTAGGATTTCTGTAGAACCTTAACTGGAAATGGTACTTCCAGCCCTTTACAGTTTTTACAGATATTGCACAATTGTTATTCAAGAAGTTTATACAAATTTATGCTTAGTGTACTAAGTAATTTACCTTTAAAAAATGAATTTTTGCGCTTTAAACATGTAAGGCTTTACTGTGTGCCTGTACTGTGTTGGTGGCGATTTAAAGATGGAAGGGTGGTATTCCTGCCCTTAGGGATTCTCAGCCCATACAGAAGCTGCTCAGAGCTAGGCTGGGAAAGGTTAGGGTGCCCCAATGTCAACTGGAGCCTTGTATCCAGGGGCCTGAGGGAGGGAGAGGTCAGTTCGGCCTGGCAGGGTGGCTGTGCTGAGGTAGGGGTGCTTAGGAAATGCTGACTTTGAAATCTGGTTAGGTTTTTGCTAGGACTGTGAATTTTAGAAAGAGGAAATACAGGACAAAATCTTACCTCATAAGCCATTTTAAAACTCAGATATGCCCCCCCAAAAGCGGGGGGAGGGACACTTCTAAATAAGTTTGTGAAGAAGTAGGAGATGATAGTGTAAGAAAATGCAGATGTACCCAAATGTTACTTCCTGGGGAGATTATTCTGTCCCATTCCCTACCCTATAGCTTACTTGTTTAATATCCTCTGTCCCCAAGCTATAAACTCGTTGAGGCTAGGTAGTATCCATCTCCACTGTTGTATACTAATGCAGAATTCAGTACATGTCTGTTGAATAAATAATGAGTGATGTAATCTTCATAGGAGGAGAAAAACCAGAAGAGCCAGTGGTCTTGAGGCATGTAGCAGCTCAGAGAGTTAGGTGGAGGGTTATGCTGCAGACTGGAATTTCAGGATTGTGCAAAGCGATTGCAGTAAGAGTGGTGGGGAGAGATCAGCTGACTACCCTTGAGAGCTATAAGGGAGTGTGGACCTTAACTTCAGACAGGGAAGTCATAGGGTAATTTTAAGGAAGGAAGTAACATGTAATCATTTTGCATTTAGAAAGATGACTGTCAGTTCAGGCTATTTTAACAAAATACAATAAGCTAGGTAGTTTATAAACCACAGAAATTTATGTCTCATAGTTCTGGAGGCTGGGAAGTCCAAGATCAAGGTGCTGGCAGATTCAGTGTCTAGTGAGGGCCCATTTCCAGGTTTATAGGTGATCGCTGCTTGTTATGTAGAAGTGGCAAGGATCTCACTGGGACCTATTTTATAAGGTTACTAATCGCAGTTATGAGGGCTCTGCCCATGACCTCATCACTTCCCAAAGACCTTATCATCTAATACCATCACATTGGGTTTAGAATTTCAGCATAAGAATTTGGGGGAGACCATCAGACCGTAGCAATGATTCTAAAGTACTCATCATTTAAGAGACACTTGCAAATGATCAGAAAGGAGAGGATGAAGGCTAGAACTAAGACTTTAGCTTTGAACATGGAAAGGAAGTGATGACTGCAAGAATCTCCAGTACCAGATGTA
>NW_012103321.1:2800267-2801793 GCF_000951045.1 Mandrillus leucophaeus | reverse complement strand
CCTGTCTCTGCCTCCCAAAGTGCTGGGATGACAGGCGTGAGCCACCGCGCCCGGCCATGTGATTGTTATAGAGATGAAATGAGACAACAATATGTGATACCGAGCATAGTACCTGCTGCATTCTACTAGTTTTGTAAAGATGATACCAAGCATAGTACCTGCTGCATTCCACTAGTTTTGTAAAGATGAGTACTTACATAAGTTATGTGTTGGGTACTATGCCAATCACGAGATGACGAGTTTTTAAAAGCATACTTGCCATAAAACCTAGTAGGTAGGGTAGATAAATAAATCACACATACAATGTATAGTCACCAGAGGCTTAAGGTAACCTACAAGCTGGGCTCTGAACTCAGATATCTTATCGTCCACAGAGCTGGTTAGTTACCTCAGGAGGTGCTGGCCAGAAGTAAAAGAAAGGTGTGTAGTCACAGGGCACAGCTAAGGCATGGAGTTTTGAGAGAAGGGCACATCCTGGAGCTGCAAATGTATGAGTGCTGGGTTAGAAGGACGGATCTTCAGATGAGACTAATGTACAGGGGTCCACATCAGTTAAGTTCCTAAAACGAGAAGTTGCCTTATCCCTGTTGCACGGCTCAGGGTCCCATCATAAACTCTAGAGTTTGCCAAGTTGAAATGTCCTCTGCACTAAAGCACAAACTGAGTTAAGTGCAATTGTTTACGGTCCAAGAAAGCTCGCTGACTGGTTACTTTTTTTCCTGGATAGCTGAGGTCACTTCTCAGTAATCTACAAGTCACGTCCACGTTTCTCTTCTCCTCGGTGCGCTAACCTAAAGAAGAAACTCGACGTTTACTTGACTAACGTGGTAATCAAGCTTCCCCGCTGGGACACTTAATCTTTTAGGTACCTTCAGGCTACTAGGCCCTGGTCCGAGGCGCGGGTTCAGTCCCTTTTTTTTTCTTTTTTTTGTCTTCCATTTTTTCCCTCATAGTTAAAAGGCACTTCACAGGTAGACGAGGCATTTTAGAACTGCAGCGTGAAGCCAGAGCGTTTGTCTTATTGACTGGCCAACTTTTGGGCTCACTTTCGACCCCTGTGGTACACAATTCTCAGATTCGACGGCTAACTCAGGAGACGCTAACCCTCGAATCGAAGGGAAATCGGAGAGTCTTGGTAAAAGCTGGATGGTTCACCGCTGTTAATGACAGCCGAGAGGAAAAAAAAATTCAACCAACCAAAACAAAAGTTAAAAGCGCCACGCTTTCTATTCTTTGCTGTCTGGCAATCTGTTAATGGTGGCGTCTAGCAAACTGCAAATCAAGCTCCAGCCAGAGTCCGCAAGGAAGGGAGCGCAGGGTGCGGCCCAGTGTCCCGGCGCCCAGAGCGTTGGCGCGCACACCCGGTTTCTGCAGACTCAGGTTTTCTGGCCCCGCCTCCTTCAGGCCCAGCTGATCTCCACCGCCCGTTAGGCCCGAAACCCAGGAGCCAGGAGCCCAGCGTCCTCCGCTTCCGGCTCCCGGAACGCCCAAGGCGCGGGAGCGGCCGGGTCAGCGCTTGGACCTGG
>NW_012103321.1:2771828-2795657 GCF_000951045.1 Mandrillus leucophaeus | reverse complement strand
GATACATTGTTGACAAAAATGACAAAACTAGAATTACTACTTAGGTCACAATACAAAGGTATGAATGTATTAGACTTAATTTTTTGTTTTTGTTTTTGATTTTTTGAGACAAAAATCTTACTGCGTCACCCAGGCTGGAGGGCAGTGGTGTGATCTCGGCTTACTTCAGCCTCCATCTCCTGGGTTCAAGCTATTCTCCTGCCTCAACCTCACAAGTAGCTGGGCCTACAGGCGCGCGCCACCATGTCTGGCTAATTTTTTGTAGAGATGGAGTTTCACCGTGTTGACCAGGCTGGTCTTTGAACTCCTGACCTCAAGTGATCCACATGCCTCAGCCTCCCAAAGTGCTGGGATTACAGGCGAGAGCCACCACACCCAGCCTTAGAGTTCAGTTTTTATAGCTGTAAAAATCGAAGAGTTGAATTAGATTCAAGTCCATTTTAAGTACGTGCGTGACTGAATGTGTTATGTATAGACAAATATATCTTCTTGGGACCTGGATACTATCACGGATGTACTTGGTAAACACTTAGAAACGTATCATGCTCTTCAGTACACAAGGCAGCTTCTTATATATAGGATCATAATGTGATATATTATTATGATCATTATTATTTTAAAGCTTTTATGGCTTAAACTGCAAAAGTTGAACAATTTAATAAACCATCATTTACCCATTACTTACCTTCAATATTTTACAATTCTTTCATTCACTACCCCTCAGTCCCTGTCTTTAAAAAAAAATTCTGGAGTATTTTCAAGCAAATTCAAAACATAATTTTATCTGCATATATTTTACTATGTATACCTGACAGGTAAAGACTTTTAAAAAGCATAACCAACATGTAAATATTACCACAAAAATTAGCAATACCTTAGTAGCATCCAGTTTCTGGTTGTTTTCGTTGGTTTTAAAGTATGCACAATGTAAACCCTGCCTTGGAATTAACAGTGATTTGTGTGTATTTTATTGTTACTGTAGTGCTATTTAATATATGTATACACACACACACATATATATATTTTTCTTTTCTTTTTTTAAACATTTTATTTTCGAGTTCTGGGATACATGTGAAGAATATGCAGCTTTGTTACATAGGTAAACATGTGCCATGGTGGTTTGCTGCACTACTGTTTTGTATTTTTGAGAACAAGGCCGAGACGCTGAGTGAGGGAGCCTGGCTACCTGAGAGTGACTCTTCTGTTTTAGAATAGCTTTTTTTTTTTTTTTGACAAAGGGTTTCACTCTGTCACCCAGGCTGGAGTTCAGTGGTAGAATCAGAGTTCACTGCAGCCTTGACCTCCCCAGGCTCAAGTGATTCCCCCACCTCAACCTCCCAAGTAGCTGGGACTACAGGTGCATGCCATCACATCCAGCAAATTTTGTATTTTTGCTAGAGACAGAATTTCACCATGTTGCCCAGGCTGGTCTTGAACTTCTGCGTTCAAGTGATCCACCCACCTCAGCCTCTGAAAGTACTGAGACTGTAGGCATGAGCCACCACGCCCAGCTGCATTTAATAGTAAGGGCACTTTCCTCCCCAGAACCCCTGAGCAAATAAGTCTCCCTTCAGTTTCTTTCTCATTATCCCTAGTTGATTTCTCAACACAGAATTCCAGAGGAATTCCAGTGCCAATTTGCTGAGGCCAGGGTTATCTTAACCAACCATCATGGCAAGGAGGGTAGGTTAACCAGACAGAGTTAAAATAGGAGGCATCTCTGGAGCCGGGAATGGATTAGTCCATTCCTGCCACCAAACCCTTCAGGCATCACAGTGGGAGAAGGGCAGCAGGATGTCAGGAAGACCACAATTCCATGCCATGTCCTTCAGTCATCCATTACCAACATGTATGATGAAGGAGACCTTTGTTTAACAAGGACATAGCTGGCACAGTGCCTCATTCGTGGTAGGCTCATAGCAGAAGCCCACATTAAATATTTGTTGAATGATTAAATCAAGCATGTGTAAAATATGTTCCTTTCCCTTTTTTTTTTTTTTGAGACTGAGTCTTCCCTCTGTTGCCCAGCCTGGAATGCAGTGGCGTGATCTTGGCTCACTGCAAGCTCCGCCTCCCAGGTTCACGCTCTTCTCCTGCCTTAGCCTCCCAAGTAGCTGGGACTACAGGCACCTGCCACCAAGGCCAGCTAAATTTTTGTATTTTTTAGTAGAGACGGAGTTTCACCTTGTTAGCCAGGATGGTCTCGATCTCCTGACCTCATGATCTGCCCCCCGGCCTCCCAAAGTGCTGGCATTACAGGCGTGAGCCACTGCGCCTGGCAGTATGTTCCTTACCCTTAAGGACAAGAAATACAGTTTGAAAACATTCTTCTTGAACATTAACAAACTTGTATGTTCATTTAAGAATCAGAATAGGCACAAGAGGATTGAATTTTGTAAATATGGTACTTAGAAATTTGGGGGCACAAGCAAACTTGTTTTCATTGATCTAGAAACATATTTTAACTTTTTTTTTAGATGTTATTTTCAAATTTATGTATTCTTTAAACATTTTTTTCATACAGGTAGGGGTCTTGCAGTGTTGCCCAGGCAGGCCTTGAACTCCTAGCCTGAAGCAATCCTACCGCCTCAGCCTCCCAAAGTGCTGGAATTACAGGCTTGAGCCACTGCACCTGCCTTAAGAACTTGGAAATAAACCAAATAAGTTATTTTGTTCTTCAGCCTGTTCCATTACGAGTGTACAATCAAATGACTGGTTTTAAAATCACTTAGATTGGTTCTGTACTTAAACTAGGTACCCAGTCTTGTATTTTGTATTTTTAGGAATTTTAAAAAATCTAATTTTGTTTTGTATTTGTGTGAAGCATAGTCATAATTCTAAATCAAATACACTGCATTGAGTTTATCTGCTGAAATTCAGCATGTTTTTGTCCTCACTCTGTTACCTTCTGCTCTCATCGATTACTATTTAAAAAAAAAGTGGTATGAGGCTGTCCCCAGCACTACACTGATGAAAGGGAATTATTTTTTCTTCTGTATATAGAAGGTCTCACTGCTAGCAGATTTCTGGGATCAAAAGATGCCTGGAAAAATAATCCTAGTGTTATCTATGTAAAAAAAAAAATCTTATGGCTTATCCTTCCATTGGAAAAAATATAAACACATACTAATATATTTGTGTCCCCACTCCTTTTATTAAACAGTAGTATACTAAAACATTTGATTTCAACTTGCTTTTTTTACGTAATGATATATCCTGGAGATCGCTGCACAGGGACATATATGAAGATGTATCATTCTTTTCCATACAGATATACCTCAGAGATATTGTGAGTTTGGTTCCAGACCACTGCAGTAAAGTGATTATCTTAATAAAGCAAGTCACACTAATTTTTTGGTTTCATAGTGCATATAAATGTTTACACTACACTATAGTTTAAGTGTGCAATAGCATTATGTCTTTAAAAATGTACATACCTTAATTGAAAAGTATTTTATTGCTGAAAACTCTAATGATCATCTGAGCCTTCATTGAGCTGGAAGCTTTGTTTGCCTTGATGTTGATGGCTGCTGACTGATCAGGGTGGTGGTTGCTAAAGGTTATGACTGTGCCAATTTCTTTTCCTTTTTTGGAGGGGGGGCAGGCGCAGAGTCTCACTCTGTTGCTCAGGCTGGAGTGCAGTGGCGCAATCTCAGCTCACCACAACCTCTGCCTCCTGGGTTCAAGAGATTTCTCCTGCCTCAGCCTCCCGAGTATCTGGGACTACAGGTGCACGCCACTATGCTTGGCTAATTTTTGTATTTTTAGTAGAGACAGGGTTTCACCACGTTGGCCAGGCTGGTCTCGAACTCCTGACCTCGTGTTCTGCCCGCCTCAGCCTCCCAAAGTGCTGGGATTACAGGCGTGAGCCACCACACCCAGCCGACTGTGCCAATTTCCTAAGACAGTTAAGTTTGCCCTATCAATTGACTCTTTCTTTCGTGAAAGATTTCTCTGTAGCATGTGATGCTGTTTGATAGTATTTTACCCTCAGAAATTCTTTCAAAATTGGTTTCAGGTATCTGGGCATGGTGGCTCTAACTTGTAACCCTAGCACTTAGGGAGGCCAAGGCAGGAGAGTTGCTTGAGTCCAGGAGTTTGAGACCAGCCTGGGCAACCTCACGAGACCCAGTCTCTATTAAAAAATAGTTGGAATCAGCCCTGTCAAATGTTGCTGCTGCTTTATCAGCTAAGTCTGCGTAATGTTTTATATCGTTTGTTGTCATTTCAACAGTGTTCACAGCCTCTTCATTAGGAGTAGTTTCCATCTCAAGAAACCACTTTCTTTGCCCTTCCTTAAGAAGCAACTTCTCACCCATTTAAGTTTTATCATGAGTCCATTGTAGGGTTATTAATTTACCTAATTTCAATATTGTTTGTCCTAAGGAATAGTGAGGCCTAAGGAGAGGGAGAGAGACAGGGCATTGCTGGTCTGTGGAACAGCCCAAGCACACAACATTTGTCAGTTAAATTTGCCATCTTTTATTTATTTATTTACTTATTTTAGGTTCAGGGGTACATGTGCAGGTTTGTTATATGGGTAAATTGCATGTTATGGGAATTTGGTGTACAGATTATTTCATCACCCAAGTAATGGGCATAGTACCCAGGTAGGTTTTTGATCTTCTCCCTTCTCCCTTCCTCCACCTGCAAGTAATCCCTGGTGTCTGTTGTTCCCTTCTGTATCCATGTGCTCTTGTTGTTTAGCTCCCTTGAAAGCTCACTTCTAAGTGAGAATGTACAGTATTTGGTTTTCTGTTTCTGTATGTGTTTGCTTAGGTTAATGGCCCCCAGCTCCATCCATGTTGCCACAAAGGACATGATCTTGTAATTCTTTATGGATGCACAGTATTCCATGGTGTATATGTACCAAGATTTCTTTATCCAGTCTACTGCTGATGAGCAATTAGGTTGATTTCATGTTTTTGCTGCTGTGAATAGTGCTGTGATGAACATACATGTGCCTGTGTCTTTATGGTAGAATGATTTATTTTCTTAGGGTATATACCCAATAATTGGAATGCTGGGTCAAATGGTAGTTCTTTGTCCTTTTTTTTTTTTTGAGACAGAGTCACCCAGGCTGGAGTGCAGTGGTGCCATCTCGGCGCACTGCAACCTCTGCCTCCCAGGTTCAAACAATTCTCATGCCTCAGCCTCCCCAGTAGCTGGGATTACAGGTGCCCACCCCCATGCATGGCTAATTTTTGCATTTTTAGTAGAGACCATGTTGGCCAGGCTGGTTTTGAACTCCTGACCTCAGGTGATCTGCCTACCTCGGCCTCCCGAAGTGCTGGGAATACAGGCATGAGCCACTGCACCTGGTCTGTTACTTATTAAAAGCTGTAAATAGCTCAAAAGAAAAGTTTCCTTGACTCCAAAGTCTTCCAATTGGTGCTGCTGTCTATTTCCTTTGGGTCAAGGGTCTCCTCAGTATCTTTCCTTCATGGTTGTCACAAAGATGTTACCAGAAAGGGGTCCTGATCCAGACTCCCAAGAGAGGGTTCTTGATCTCACACAAGAAATAGTAAGAAGCGAATCCATAGAGGAAAGTAAAACCAAGTTTATTAAGAAAGTAAAGGAATAAAGAATGGCTCCTCCATAGGCAGAACAGCCTGCATATGTTATTTTTTGACTTTTTAATAATAGCTATTCTGAAAGATGTGAGATGATATATCATTGTTGTTTTGATTTGCATTTTCTACTGATCAGTGATGTTAAGCATCTGCTCATATGCTTGTTGGCTGCTTGTTTATCTTTTGTTTGTTTGTTTGTTTTTTCTGGGACAGAGTCTCGCTCTGTTGCCTAGGCTGGAGTGCAGTGGTGCCATCTTGGCTCACTGCAGTCTCCACTTCCAAGGAGCAATTCATCTGCCTTAACCTCCCGAGTACCTGGGACTACAGGTGCCCACCGCCACACCCAGCTAATTTATGCATTTTTAGTAGAGATGGGGTTTCACCATGTTGGCCAGGCTGGCCTCGAACTCCTGACCTCAGGTGATCCACCCACCTCGGCCTCCCAAAGTGTCAGGATTATAGGCATGAGCCACCACGTTTGGCCTGTTTGTCTTCTTTTGAAAAGTGTTGGTCCAGGCGTGGTGGCTCACGCCTGTAATCCCAGCACTTTGGGAAGCCAAAGTAGGTGGATCACGAGGTCAGGAGTTCAAGACCAGCCTGACCAAGATGATGAAACCCCGTCTCTACTAAAAGTACAAAAATTAGCCTAGTGTGTTGGCAGGCGCCTGTAATCCCAGGTACTTGGGAGGTTGAGGCAGAGAATTGCTTGAACCCAGAAGGCGGAGGTTTCAGTGAGCTGAAATGGCACCACTGCACTCCAGCCTGAGCGACAACTTTGTCTCAAAACAAAAACATGGGTGGCACCACAGTTCCAAGAAATCTTCACCTTTTGGCCAGGTGCAGTGGCTCATGCCTGTAATCCCAGCACTTTGGGAGGCCGAGGTTGGCGGATCACCTGAGGTCGGGAGTTCGAGACCAGCCTGACCAAGGTGGTGAAACCCCGTCTCTACTAAAAATACAAAATTACTTAGGCGTGATGGTGCATGCCTGTAATCCCAGCTATTCTGGAGGCTGAGGCAGGAGAATCTCTTGAAGCCGGGAGGTGGAGGGTGTGGTGAGCAGAGACCGTACTGTTGCACTCCAGCCTGGGCAATAAGAGCGAAACTCTGTCTCAAAAAAAAAAAAAAGAAAAGTGTTTGTTCATGTCCTTTGCCCACGTTTTAATGGGGTTGTTTGGTGTTTGCTTCTAAATTCGTTTTAAGTTCCTTATAGATTCTGGATGTTAGACCTTTGTCACATGCATAATTTGCAAATATTTTCTCCATTCTGTAGGTTGTCTGTTTACTCTGATAGTTTCTTTTGCTGTGCAGAAGCTCTTTAGTTTAATTAGGTCCCATTTGTCAATTTTTGTTTTTGTTGCAATTGCTTTTGACATTTTTGTCATGAAATCTTTGCAGGGGCCTACGTCCAGAATGGTATTTCTTAGGGTTATCATTAGGGGTTTTATAATTTTAGGTTTTACATTTAAATCTTTAATCCATATTGAGTTTAATTTTTTTTATTTAATTAATAATTTTTTTTTTTTTTTTTTTGAGCAGGAGTTTCACTCTTCTTTCCCAGGCTGGAGTGCAATGGCACTGTCTCAGCTCACTGCAACCTCCACTTCCCAGTTTCAAGTGATTCCCCGTCTCAGCCTCCCGAGTAGCTGGGATTACAGGCATGTGCCACCACACCCGGCTAATTTCTGTATTTTTATTAGAGACAGGGTTTCCCCATATTGGTCAGGCTGGTCTCGAACTCCTGACCTCAGGTGATCTGCCTGCCTCAGCCTCCCGAAGTGCTGGGATTACAGGCATGAGTCACTGCACCCGACCTGAGTTTATTTTTGTGTATGGTGTAAGGAAGGGGTTCAGTTTCAATCTTCTACATATGGCTACCATTTATCCCTTCACCATTGACTTATTTATTTTTTAACCTTTTTTTTTTTTTAGGTTCAGAGGTACATATGCCTGTCTGTTATGTAGGTCAACTCATATCACAGTGGTTTGGTGTACAGATTATCTCCTCATCATCGCTTCTTGGCCTTTTGGCTAAGATTAAGTGCAGATTATCTCATCATCCAGGTACTAAACCTAGTACCTGATAGTTATTTTTTGTGATCCTCTTTCTCCTCTCATCCTCCACCCTCCATTAGGCCCCAGTGTCTGTTGTTCCCCTCCATGTGTCCATGCATTCTCATCATTTAGCTCCCACTTATAAGTGAGAACATGTGGTATTTGGTTTCTTTTCCTGCGTTAGTTTGCTAACGATAATGGCCTCCATCTCCATCCATGTTCCCGCAAAGGACAGTCTCTCATTCTTTTTCATGGCTGCATAGTATTCCATGGTGTGTATGTACCACCTTTTCTTTATTCAGTCTTCCTTTGATGGGTATTTTTTTTTTTTTAATTTTGAGATGGAGTCTCGCTCTGCTGCCCAGGCTGGAGTGCAGTGGCACGATCTTGGCTCACCACAACGTCCACCTCCAGGGTTCTAGTGATTCTTCTGCCTCAGCCTCTCAAGTAGCTGGGACTACAGGTGTGCGCCACCACACCCAGCTAATTTTTTGTATTTTTAGTAGAGACGAGGTGTCACCATGTTGGCCAGGATGGTCTCGATCTCTTGACCTTGTGATCCACCCGCCTTGGCCTCCCAAAGCCCTGGGATTACAGGCGTGAGCCTCCACGCCCAGCCCCTTTGATGGGTATTTAGATTGATTCCATGTCTTTGCTGTTGTGGATAGCCAGCACCATTTATTGAGTTTGCCATCTTTTAATAGGTGTGGCTTGTGGAACTCCAAAACAATTACTGTAGTAACATGTAAGATCACTGATCACAAGTCACCATAACAGATAAAATAATAACGGAAAAGTTTTCAAAATACTAGGAGAATTACAAAACTGTGACACAGAGACACGAAGTGAGCACATGCTGTTGGAAAAATGCCGCCGATAGGCTTGCTCGATGCAGGATCATGGCAAAACTTTAATTTGTAATAAATGCAGTATCTGCAAAGCATATTAAAGCAAAGTATACTCAAACAAGGTAAAGCCTGTATCTGAATTGTTATCCTTTGTCTTCAATCAATAGCCTGTGTGTATGTCTTTTTGTATTTTTGTCAGTGAGTCTTTAGAATACATTTCTAGCAGTGGTTACTGGACCAAAAATTAAATGCGTGTTTAATGTTAGCTGATGTCGTCAAATTCCCATCCATAGGAACTGTGGTATTATGCATTACTGTAGCAGTTTATGAGAGTATATCCTTCCTCATATGCTTGCCAACTGAGTGTTCTCAGGCTCTTGGATTTGTGCCAATCTGATAGGTGAACAGTAGTATCACAATGTAATTCTTAATGTCATTCATGATTTTATGAATTAGGAATGAAGTTGAACATCTTTTTATATGGTTAAGAATCATTTTCATTTCTTTCTGTGAATAAGACAGTTTATAAAATTGTATTTATTATTTTAAATGTCTCACTATTTCAGTAGCTGGGACTACAGGTGCCTACCACCACGCCTGGCTAATTATTGTATTTTTGGTACAGAGAGGGTTTCACCATGTTGCCCAGGCTAGTCTTGAACTCTCGGACTTAAGTTATCCACCCGCCTCTGCCTCCCAAAATGCTAGAATTACAGGAGTGAGCTACCAGGCCCAGCCTGACTTGTCTGTTTTAATGCCATTGATTTCTAGGTATCATGCCTGGATATTGTAATCATTTGCCTGGATATTGTAATCATTTGCATTTGAATAAATGAATGAATGAGACCTGCTTATGTTAGTCTTACCTTAAGAGATTTAGGGAAGGGAAAAAGTTAATGGCTCATGCCTTCAGTCTCAGGTACTCAGGAGGCCAAAGCAGACTTGAGCCCAGGAGTTGGAGACCAGACTGCACAACATATGGAGACCTTGTTTCCCCAACAAAAAAAATTTGGCTGGGTGCGGTAGCTCATGCCTGTGATCCCAGCACTTTGGAAGGCCAAGGTGGGAAGGTCCCTTGAGCCCAGGAATTTGAGGAGTAGCCTGGGCAACGTAGTGAGAACTCGCCTCTACAAATAATTAAAAAAATTAGCTAGGCCTAGTGGTATGTACCTATGGTCCCTACTGGAGAGGCTGAGGTGGGAGGATTGCTTGACCCCAGGAGGTTAAGGCTACAGTGAGCCATGATCACTTTACTGCACCCTAGCCCGGGTGGCAGAGCAAGACACTGTCTCAAATAATAAATAATAATAATTGTTGATGAAAAGAGTCGAACTGTGTAAAATATTTGAGGATATTTATTCTGAGCCAAATATGAGTGACCGTGGCCCGTAACATAGCCCTTGGGAGGTCCTGAGAACATGTGCCCAAGGTGGTCAGGGTGCAGCTTGGTTTTATACATTTTAGAGAGGCATGAGACTTCAGATACATTTAAGAAATACATTGGTTTGTCAGAAAGGTGGAACAACTCAAAGCCGGGAGCTTCCAGGCTATAGGTGAATTTAAACGTTTTCTGGTTGAATTTGCCTAAAAACCTGGGATAGATAGAAAAGGAATGTTCAGGTTTAGACAAAGATTGTAGAGACCAAAGTTCTTCTGAAGTCTAATAGTGGCTGCCCTTAGAGACAATAGGTGACAAATGTTTCCTATTCAGTTCTTAGTTAATCTCTTTAGGATTGGGAGGGTCTGGAAGAAAAAGATCTTCTAGCTATGTTAATATTCTTTACAGATGTAAATTTTCCCCCACAAAGAACGGCTTTGCAGGGCCATTTCAAAATATGGCAAAGAAACATGTTTCAGGGTAAAATATTTTGATGTTCTTCTTTTGTCTCCTAATGTTATGCCAGAGTCAGGTTGGAAAGTAAATCATGCTATATAGGATTAAATAAAACCCATCTGTGGGCGTGACCCCCAGACCGCTTAGATAGGAATTTGGGCAACATAAAAAAAATCAGAGTTTAGTTCTCATAATTAACGTAAGACATAGACTAACCATTGATGTGCTTTACGTGTGTAAGTTCCCCGAAGTTCCTGGCTCATGGTCCTAGCTCATAGGCTGTGTTTGTTATCTTTGGGCCACTCTAAACATTGAAAGAAGTCTTACTCTATCTTTTATTTCATTTGTAGAATCAGATTAGCCTTGTAGGAGGTGAAGGGGCACTACCAGTGAGAGGTGCATACTACATTTTTAACAATTTTTAAAGAGTGAAAGATTTTTTTTTTTTTTTGAGACAGTCTCGCTGTGTTGCCCAGGCTGGAGTGCAGTGGCACGATCTCAGCTCACTGCAAGCTCCGCCTCCCAGGTTCACACCATTCTCCTGCCTCAGCCTCCCAAGTAACTAGGACTACAGGAGCCCACCGCCATGCCCGGCTAATTTTTTGTATTTTTAGTAGAGATGGGGTTTCACTGTGTTAGCCAGGATGGTCTTGATCTCCTGACCTTGTGATCCACCCCCTCTGCCTCCCAAAGTGCTGGGATTACAGGCATGAGCCACTGCATCCAGCCAGGAAAATTTTTAAAAGCTGAATTATTTAATTATCTGTCTAGTAGGAAAATGTCATCTCATAGTAACTGAGAGTTAATTTTAGTTTCACTCAGGTGGGATCTTTTTACCGCTTACTTTACGTTCCCAATCTAATAAATAAATGCAAGAGAAAGAAACTTGAGGCCGGGTGCGGTGGCTCATGCCTATAATCCCAGCACTTTGGGAGGCCAAGGTGGTTAGATCACTTAAGGTCAGGAGTTTGAGACCAGCCTGGCCAACATGGTGAAACCCTGTCTCTACTAAAAATACAAAAACTAGCCGGCATGGTGGTGTGCCCCTGTAATCCCAGCTACTTGGGAGGCTGAGGCATGAGAATTGCTTGAATCTGGGAGGTGGAGTTGGCAGTGGGCCGAGATCCTGCCACTATACTTCAGCCTGGGTGACTGAGCGAGACTTTGTTTACCACCCCTCCCAAAAAAAGAAACTTGACCCAGCCCTGTGAAGCATTACAACTCAGCACTGTAACTGAGTCTTCAAAAGGCCATTCCATCATTCTACCACACCAGCTGTTCCAGGATGATGGGGAATATGGTAAGCAGTGAATTCCATGAGTACGGGACCATTGCCTCACTTCATTTGCTATTTCGTTTGATTTGGGAAAACTCTCAGAGGATTTTTTTAAAACCTTCCTGGAAACTTTAGAAGGAGCAGAAAACCTTCCACAAAGCTAAAAGTCCTCTCAGATCCCATGTAATTTGCTGGTTAAATTCTGATGATTAGATTGGGCATATTTGAAACGCCCAATGTGGTATCCCTTTTCAGTTGCTTTTTTTCTTCTTTTTGGAGGAGAGTGAGTTGGTATTTGAAATATGCTATTCCCCTCTTCTCGTTGATTTTATAATTCTCATTCTAAGGAAGAGCCAATATGTGAATTGAGTCTTACCAGCTGCCTTTTCTTAGTAGGGACTGTTTCATAAACTGTAAGCTCTTTTCTCTACATCCTCACCCTTTTCTCCATTTCTTGCTAATGGAAATTCATCTGATTATTGAGGTTACATAGATAGAGCAAAAATTCATTTCTGTGGTTACTTATTCTGTGCCTCCCATTCCCAGTGGTTGCATTGGTGTTGCAGGGCAGGGACCGCTGACATGAAAGCTCACTCTGGAAGGCTGAGTGGAAGTTTGCCAGTTTGAGAAAGGGAGGGGAATCATTTTAGGCTCAGGGAATTGTATGGGGAAGTGTAAGAAGTGTGGATGGTTGATAAGGAGGGACACATACTGGGGTTGGAGCTTGAAGAGTTGGGTTGAGTGGTTGCGGAGGGACTGAAGATCCCAGCTAAAAGTATGGTCTGGAAGCAGTCACGAGTAGAGAGTGGTTTTTTGTTTGGTTTTGTTAAGAGAAGAGAAACATTCGGGGTACAAGTGACAAAAGAAAGAGGCCGGCCTCAGTGGCTCATGCCTGTAACCCCAACACTTTGGGAGGCCGAGGCGGGCAGATCACGAGGTCAGGAGATCGAGACCATCCTGGCTAACAAGGTGAAACCCCGTCTCTACTAAACCCCACTCTACTAAAGTACATGGTGATGGGCGCCTGTAGTCCCAGCTACTGGGGAGGCTGAGGCAGGAGAATGGCGTGAACCCGGGAGGCGGAGCTTGCAGTGAGCTGAGATTGCGCCACTGCACTCCAGCCTGGGCAACAGAGCAAGACTCCGTCTCAAAAAAAAAAAAAAAAGAGAAAGAAAGGAAGAAAAGATAGTCAGTTTCACCAGTAATTAAAGAAACCCAGTGTAAAACAAGGCATGTTTTTTTTTTTTTAATTCAATAGGGAAAATGGAACAGATTGATAAAAATCAGTCCTGTTGAGGATGGAGGTGAGAGGAGACAGGTTCTCTAACACACTATTGGTGAGACTGAAAGTTGGAAGCTGTATTTTGGAGGCCAATTTGGCAGTATATATTAGATAAGATATTTATATACCCTTTGAAACAACCTTCCCACTTTTTAGTCTATATCCATAAATTCATAAAGATATACATATAAAGTTGTTCATTGTAGCATGCTTTACAATGTCAAGAGAAAATGAAAACAAGTCATCTACTTAACAAATATTTATCTACCTATTAAGTGGCAGGCACACTTATCTCCCTCTGGGGATACAGTAACGAAAAAAAGAATCAAAATTCTCTACCTTCAAGGAGCTTGCATTCTAGTTGGGGGAGAGTAAGAGTAAACATGATAATTAAAATAAACGTGTCTTAGATAGTTGTAAGCACTATGGAGAAAAAGAAACAAAGGAAGATAGATAAAGAGTGCTGGGGGATCATCAGAGAAGCCTTCCCTGGAAAGGCAACATTAGAACTGAGACGTGAAGGAGGTGAGGGGTTGAGTCATGAGGTTATCCAAGGGAAGTGTTTTTTAGGCAGAAGGAACAGTATGTGCAAAGAACATGAAGTGGGAGTGTGCATGATGTGTTTTAAGAGTAGAAAGGATCCAGTGGATTTGGAATGGAGTAGGAAAATAGAGAGTGATAAGAGATAAGGTCATATATAGTGTGGTGGGGGAAATAATGGGAAATGGAATGGTGGGGTGGTAGGGCAGAGCATAGGTCTGGTAGGCAGTGATAAGGACGTTGGCTTTTCTTTTTTCTTTTTTTTTTTTTTTGAAGGGGAAGGAGATAAGGTCTCACTTTGTGACCCAAGGTGGAGTGTATTGGTGCAGTAATGACTTGCTGCAGCCTTAACATCTCAGGCTCAAGTGATCCTCCTGCCTCAGCCTCCCAAGCAGCTGGGACCATGGATGCATGCTACCACACCTGGCTAATTTTTTTATTTTTTGTAGAGGAGGGGTCTCACTTTGTTGCCAAGGCTGGTCTCAAAGTCCTATGCTCAAGAGATCATCCCACCTTGGTCTCCCAAAGTTTTGGGATTACAAGCATGAGGCACTGTACCCAGCCCATGTTGGCTTTTACTTTGAGAAGTAGGAGGCAGAGGAGCGACGTGATTCAGTAAGTATTTATTGATCACCAACCATGTGCCAGGAACTCTTCTAGATGCCAAGGACACAGTAGCAAAAAATATAAATGAAAATCCCTGCCTCTGTGGAGCTTACCTACTGGTTACATGAGTCATGTCTTAAAAGAATTACTCCCATTTTAATGTGGAGAATAACCTATAGGAAGAGTGGTGCAGATAGGAAGCTCAGTTAGGAAGCTACTGTAGTATCCCAAGTGAAAGATGATGAGGGCTTAGAACAGTTAGTTCTGTGGAAGGAAGTGTTGGAAGATGGTTGGATTCTGGATAGCTCTTGGTGATTGAGGCAATAGGATCCACTGATGGATTAGATTTGGGGCATGAGAAAAAGTGAGGAACAAGGGTGACTCCCAAGGTTTTTAACCTGAAAAAAGGGAAGAATTTTAACCACCCAGTGGGTTCACCCTGCCTGCTGCCTAGGCTGAGCCTATTTATCAAGACAGGGGAACTGCAATAGAGAAAGAGTAATTCACGAAGAGCCTGCTGTGCAGGAAACTAGAGTTTTAGTATTTCTCAAATCAGTCTCCCCAAACATTCAGTGATGAGTTTTAAGGACAGCTTAGTGGGTGGGGAGGAGCCAGTGAGCCAGGAGTGCTGATTGGTCAGGTCAAAGATGAAGTCATAGGGAGTCAGAACTGTCTTCTTGCCCTGAGTCAGTTCCTGGGTGGGGGCCACAAGATCAGATGAACCAGTTTATCAGTGTGGGTGGTGCCAGCTGATCTATCAAGTGCAGGGTGTGCGAAATATCTTAAGCACTGATCTTAGGAGCAGCTTAGGGAGGGCAGATTCTTGCAGCCTCTAGCTGCATGACTCCTAAACCATAATTTCTAGTCTTGTGGCTAATTCCTTAGTCCTACAAAGGCAGTATAGTCCCCAGGCAAGAAGGAGGTTTGCTTTGGGAAAGGGCTGTTATCGTCTTTGTTTTAAACTATAAACTGTAGACTGAGTTCCTCCCAAAGTTAGTTCAGTCTACACTCAGGAATAAACAAGGACAACTTGGAGGTTGGAAGCAAGATGGGAGTCAATTAGGTTAGATCTCTTTCACTGTCTCAGTCATAATGTTGCAAAGGCAGTTTCAGAATGATGGCATTGTTTACTAAGTAGAAGACTGTGGGTAGAGCAGGTTCTGAAGTACCATTTCACAGATGCTTTGTTTGAAATATTTGACCAAATTATCAGGGCACCCTGTGGCCTACCGAAGTTGTCACATAAAATTAACCATGAGAAGCCTATTCCCTGTCAACTTGGTATTCATACACATTTCCTTAAACCATACTTAATTACAGAAAGGCAAAGTAAAATAAGGTTTGTTTGCTTGCTTTTTATTTATTTTTATTTATTTTTTGAGACTGAATCTCGCTCTGTCGCCCAGGCTAGGGCGCAATGGCACGATCTCTACTCACTTGCAACCTCCACCTCCCGGGTTCAAGTGATTCTCGTGCCTCAGCTTCCTGAGTAGCTGGGATTACAGGTGGACACCACCACGCCTGGCTAATTTTTGTATTTTTAGTAGAGTAGTAGAGATGAGGTTTCACCATGTTGGCCAGGCTGGTCTTGAACTCCAGACGTCAGGTGATCCACCCGCCTTGGCCTCCCAAAGTACTGGAATTACAGGCATGAGCCACTGTGCCCGGCCACTTGCTTGCTTTTTAATTCAATAGGCAAAATGGTAAAGATTGATAAAAACCAGTCATGATGAGGATGGAGGTGAGAGGAGGCAGGTTCTCTAACACACTGTTGGTGAGACCGCATGTTGGAAGCTCTAATTTGGAGGTCAAATACTGTCTTTATTCTCCAAATAAAGATACAACAATTTCATAATTCCACCTCACATGATACATCCATCCTATAACCCCAAATACACTAACTCCTTCCCCAGAAGAGAAGGTAGAATCCTTGAGTGATGTTTATTCTTCTTGATATCTTATAATTTAAACACGATGATATAAAGTTGACACTTAAATATTATGACATAAAGTCAGTACATCATATGTTACATGATAAGGGGTTAAGAGAGAAGAAAACAAAGATAGTTGTTTACTATATATACATACATATTTTTGTAACAAAATGAGGAAATATTCATGACAATTCGGTCTTAATTTCTGTAACTGGTTGTGTGGTCATAGCTGGCATTATTTATGAATGAATGAATAACAAGAGTCTCGCTCTGCCGCCTAGGCTGGAGTGCAGTGGCGGGATCTCAGTTCACTGCAACCTCCTCCTCCCAGGTTCAAGCAGTTCTCCTGCCTCAGCCTCCTGAGTAGCTGTTATTACAGGTGAGTGCCACCATGCTGGCTAATTTTTGTATTTTTAGTAGAGTTGGGGTTTCACCATATTGACCAGGCTGGTCTGGAACTCCTGAACTCAAGTGATCTGCTCACCTCAGCCTGCCAAAGTGCTGGGATTACACGTGTGAGCCACCACGCCCTGCCATAGCTGGTATTTATAAATACCTCTACCCATTCCATATTCCCTTTGCCTTCAGCAAGCACCTCAGCTGGCTGTGTTTCTTTACCTGGTAGGTCACTCAAACCTTCATTCCTGAAGGGTCTGGGCTATTAGTAGTCCTGTCTGAATTGGGTTGCTGCAGTTTTTTTCACTGACTTTAATTACAGGGTACAGTAATATTAATACTATGCTTGAAGGGATCTCCTGTATTCCAGACAGGAGGTCCTTACCTCTATTGTGGAGTAGTAGTCCAGTTTCCCTTTGGTAGGCAGGATCAATCACCCCAGCCAGTACATAGCAGAGCAATACATGGCACAGTAATTCCCATCTTTGCCTGTAAATTTAAAGACATAAGCATAAAGTGGCTAGGCAACAGCCTTAGCTTTCATTTAATCAGAATCGTTGTATCTCCTGGTGGAAGCATTCCTCACTATGGAACTATGAACTCGAGGCCAGCAGAGCATAAAGTCCTGGGGACAGGAAGCAAACATTTTGCTAGTGGGTCACTAGGGGTAAAGGTGAGTGGTGGTATTCCCATTTCTACCTCTTGATTCCTGGACCTATCACTCCTGGTTATGGGAGAAACAACACTATGCACTGTATGTTGATTCAGAGCATGTATAGCCTTGGGAAGAAACTTGACTCAGCCCTGCGAAGTATTGCAACTTAGCTAGCACGGTAACTGAGTCTTCAAAAGGCCATTCCATCATTCTACCACGCCAGCTGTTCAGGATGATGGGGAATGTGGTAAGCCCAGTGAATTCCACAAGCATGGGACCATTTGCTATGAAGTCAGTTTCATGACAGTGGATACAGTATCCTGTAAGTCCAGGGATGATAGTTTTGGCAGAAGCACTGTGTGCAGGGAAGGCAAATCTGTATCCAGAGGAAGTGTATTCCAGTAAGGACAAAACTCTGCCCCATTCATGATGGAAGCAATCCATTGTAACCAACCTGCTGTCAGGTGTCTGGCTGATCATTCCCAATGTGGAATGGTGCCATACTGGGGCCTCAGTGTTGATCTCTGCTCCTGGCAGATTGGGTGCTCCACAGTGGCTGTAGCCAGGTTGGCTTTGGTGAGTGGAAGTCCATATTTCTGAGCCCGTGCATAAACTCTATTCCTGCCACCATGGCTACTTTATGAGCCCATTGTGTGATGCCAGTGGTGACTGGGGAAAGAGGCTGACTCGTATGCACAGAAGGAGTCATTTTATTCAAATCCTCATGATTATTAAAATCCTCCTCTGCCGAGATCACCCTTTGGTGGGCATTCACATGAAACAAAAATATCTTCACAGTTTTTTGCCTGTTTAGAGAGGTCTTCCACGTAGGTCTTCTTGGAAGACAGGGTCTTCCTAGTCGTATTCCTTCCAAGTCCGTGACCATCCTTTCAGACCATTGGCCACAGCCCCTGAATTGTTGTATAATCACATGTCTGGCCATTTCTCCTTCCAAGGAAAGTTTACAATCAAATGTACTGCTTGAAGTTCTGCCCAGAGGAAGGATTTCTCTTCACCACTTTCCGTCAAAGATATCCCAGAGAGGGACAGCGGTACTGCAGCTGTCCACTTCCAGGTAGTACCTGTATATCATGTAGAACCATCTGTAAACCTCTGTCAGAATGATCATAGGGAACTCCCCATGGGGCCATAGGTGCAGGCTGGGAGAGAGAAGGCAGTGTAGCTGGATTAGGGACCATGGCGTCTGGGCCACCTCTTCCTGTAACTTACTTGTGCCTTCAGGGCCTGCTTGGGTCCATCTCATATCTACTACTTCCATTTGATGATGGAGTGCTGCTGATCATGCCCAACTTTATAGCTTGATGGGCCAGATAACACATTGTTCATGATGGCCAGCTCAGGTCACATGGTAACTTGGTGGCCCATGGTTAAGCATTCAGTCTCTACTAAGACCCAGTAGCAGGGTAAGTGCTGTTTCTCACAAGTAGAGTAGTTATCCACAGAGGTTGGCAGGGCTTTGCTCCAGAATTCTAAGAACCAGCATTGCAGTTCACCTATAGCCACCTGCCAGAGACTCCAAACAACATCTGTATCTGCCACGGATACTTCAGGCACCATTGGATCATATGGCCGAAGTGGCAGAGCAGTTTGCATGGCAGCTTGGACCTATTGCAGAGCCTATCCATGTTCTGGGACCCACTCAAAACTAGAATCTTTTCAAGTCACTTGATAAATGGACAGGAGTAACACACCCAAATGAGGAATATGTTGCCTCTGAGATTCAAAGAGGTCCACTCACATTATGAATCATAATGTTCTTCACTCAGCCCACATAATTAAATATACATCTCATCCAAAAACACTCTCACAGAAATACCCAGAATAATGTTTGACTGAATATCTGGGCACCCAATGGCTCAGTCAAGTAGACACATAAAATTAATTATTGTACCACCTTTCAGAAGTGAAACGTACTCTTCCTTCATAAACATCGTAATGTTTTTCTTTTTGTTCAGATCAATATAAAATGAGAAACGTTTTTACATTTTATTATCTGATATTTATTTGCAGTTGGAAATAATGAATGCATACATGTGGAAAGTGTGCAACCAAATTTTTAAAATGTGAATATAGTGCACGATAAAAGTTTGTAGAAAAGTTCTGTTTTCCTTGTTTATTATCAGTGAACAATTAGATCTCATTGTCAGTAGAAATTGATGACTGTGGCTTCCAAACTATTGAGCCTGTGCTAATAAATGCAACAGTTGTTCATAATTTGGTGGTAAATGACCTTTAAATGTAGCTGTTTATGGAGGCTGTCCTTGGGGAACAATTTAACTTCCAAATGACACCCATGAGTACTTGTTATCATTTAAATATGCTTCCTTTTGTCAATAACAGAATAACAAATACTGGTTAGATTTCTGATGTTGATTCAGATACCAGGAAACCTGCTGAATAAATTAGTGTACATTTGATTTATATTGACCAAAATTTTTTACATTGCTGTGTTACAGGTCAAGGTGACATGCATTTAAATGTGTTGTAGAGCAGAGGTCATGCTTGACTGACATGAATGCTTATACTGCTTTTAATTAACTTTTAAATATTATCCTGAAATTTCTTCTTAAATAGCACTGATTACGAACAGGATTGAAATTAACTTAGGACATTAGTGGTGATCTTATTTAAAATATCAGTAATCTTGATCTTTTTCATAAAAATTATTGGAATATATTATTGCTACGCTTTATCTCCTAATTTGTATGGAAATGAAATCTGCTTTTTCCATCATAGACTCTGAATTCATTGTCAGTGTTTTTTCCATTGATAGTTTTGCAGAAATAATCTGAGATAGCATTGAAAAAAGCAAAGTAATGGACTAAGTCTTACCTAGTACAGAACTACTTTATCAGGCAAATGCATTTCTTAGTGCTATGAGTTTTTTTTTTTTTTTACTGATACTGTTTGTACCTGGTTGGAGAATTGTTTGCAGGGTGATGCCATGGATTAACTTTGTCAGCCATTCATTAGTAGTACAAAGTGTATAACTTTTAGGGAAGCTTTAATCAACACTTGATTTGCCCTTTGAGAGAGTGTCTTCACCCTGAATGCTGCTTCTTTTGGATTTAAATATTGTTGGGTAAAAAGCATTTTGCTTGTAGTGTAGAATATTTTTCATTTAGGCCTCATGTGAGAATTTTCATATAATTCAGAACTTTAAAATGGAGATGTACAAAGCTTTTTAGTCTCTATCAACCATAAAGATCTTTGTTGTTATTCGAAATGTGTGCCTTGGAAATTTAGGTAACCTTTTGAACTTTGCATATAATCAAAGAGCTGCCCTCCAGAACAAAAAGGACCTCAACCCTGCCCACATCTAGTGAATAGCAGTGGGCCTGAGGTGTCAGCTTAGTTTCAGCCAACGACACTTAGTTTCAGTGTTCTTCCTTAGCCTGCAGTTTTGTACCTAAATTTAATGTACTTAGAACAGCATTAACCCCATATTGTCCATGACGGCAAAAGTAGTGACAGTTAAAAATGCTAATAAGAGAGAAACGGAAGTGGAGATAATAAAATGGAAAGTGGTGGAAGAACGACAAACGCGTGCGCACGTGGAATGAATCATCCAGTCATAGGAATGATTCTTTAGGACAGTGGGGAGACTCATGCAGCATTTCTCGTAAGCAGGCATGCACATGTGTGGGGAAGTGGAGGAAGTGCCTGAGACATGGAAAAACTTTGGGTGTTAGCACCACTTCAGGTGCCTGACCCTAAGGGAGAAGGCAGGGAGTTTGAGAAAAAGGCTGTTGATGTGGTGGTGTTGCTTGTGGATGGCACATTGGAACACCGTCAAAGGAGGGTTTGGGCTTCTGGTGCATGTCACTGGCTGCTAAAGCCATGGTGCTCATCCCTTACTGCACACTAGCATCACCAGGAGAGCTTTACAGACTGCTGATGCCTGGGGCCCACCCTCGGAGAATCTCATGGTCTTGGGGTATGGATTGAGCATCAGAATTTTCTAAAGGTCCCTGGGTGGTTGTTATCAACAGTGGAAGGTGAGAACTACTACACTGAAGATGTCCCCAGGATGCTTGTGGAGTTCATTAAGGCATATTACTTGCCTCAGCACATATTATTAGTAAGTTAGTTCAGTAGTTCTCAGGGAACACTTAAAAACACAAATTTTCAAGCTTTGTCCCCAGAGATTCTCATGCAATAGGGGCTCAGGCTCTGGTACGGTTTAAAAATTCTCCAGGTGATTTTAATTTGTAGCTAAGCCTGCAGACTGTGGCGTAGGTAGCTTCCCTGTTGTAGAAAAGATGCCCTGTAGAGTGTATATTTAGCATAAAAGGAGAAGCATCAGCTTTGTTTTAAAGCTTTAAAGGGCTGGTTCACATTCTGATTCCACAAAAGTACATCTAGGACTGGCTTATAAACAAATGAACTTAAGAAAAGCTTTTCTGGCTGGGTGCAGTGGCTCACGCCTGTAATCCCAACACTTAGGGAGGCTGAGGTGGGTGGATCACCTGAGGTCAGGAGTTCGAGACCGGCCTGGCTAACATGGTGAAACCCTGTCTCTACTAAAAATACAAAAAATTAGCCGGGCATGGTGACATGCGCCTGTAATCCCAGCTACTCGGGAGGCTGAGGCCAGGAGAATCCCTTGAACCTGGGAGGCGGAGGTTGCAGTGAGCGGAGATCACGCCATTGCACTCCAGCCTGAGCAACAAAAGTGAAACTCCGTCTCAAAAAATGAACAAACAAAAATGTTTTTCTGACCTCAGTCTGCTCGAGAAAGTTCTAAGGAGTGTCATTATTAAGCTTTGGAGCCACATAGACTTGGTTCCACATTTTGGCATTGTGACTAGTCAGGGAACTTGTGCAAGTCATTTAACTTCCCTGAGCTGCATTCCCTAAAATAATTATTCCCTTTTCTCATGAGGATTACCTGTAAGTACTGAGCACAAATAACTCACAATGTGGAGCACCTATTGTTATTTCTGATACTTCTAAATACATTTTTGCCAGTTGGAGTTAATACATCATCATATATTTTACCTTCCTTTCATCTAGTATGAGAATTTTTCTTTTTTTTCCTCACTTTTGAATGATTGCATATTTAATTCACTGCTTTAAGTTTTTATAAAAGCAGTATATCAAAAGATCCCTGCAGTGCTTTTAAATTGGAGAATAACATCTGTAGTGTCCCAGCCACTTCGTATTTAAGAACAAATGAATAATGGTGATTCTGTGGTTAAACTAATTATTAACAGCTATTTATTGATCACAGAATATTCCAACTACCTTTCTGTGCTGTTGGCTCCTAGTGGTATTCTCTGGGAAAACCTTGTATTGTTTTCCTACTTTCTCCATTTATAAAAAGTTCTTTTTAGGATAGGCCAAAGAACCAATCCTGAATTTGTAAGTATGGCCATCCCTCAGTATCTGTGGGGGATTGGTTCCAGGACTCCACATGGATACGAAAATCCGTGAATGCTCAAGTCCCTGATATAAAATGGTGTAGTATTTGCATATAAACTATGCATGTTCTCCTGTGTACTTTAAATCATCTCTAGACTACTTAAATACCTAATACAATGTAAATGCTATGTAAAGAGTTGTTATATATTATTTGGGGGAATAATGAACCAAAAAAAGTTTGTATACATTCAGATTTTTTTTTTCCCTTATGTTTTCTATTCACAGTTGGTTGAATCTGTGGATGCAAAACCCATAGATACTGAGGGCCGACTGTGTCACAGTATACAGCTCTAGCAGGCGGTGGAATGGGGCCAGTTACCACCCAGACCCATTCACTGTTCAGTGCTTGGTTCTGAGCAGAAGTATAACTTTTGACTCCTATCAGCGTTCGTTCAGGTTCAGATGAGGCCAGTTTTAATGAACATCATTTTAACCCAGAGGTTAGTTTTTTTTTTTTTTTGGTTTTTGAGACAGGGTTTTGTTCTGTCACCCTGACTGGGGTGCAGTGGTACGATCATAGATCACTGCAACCTCAACCTTCCAGGATTAATAGATCCACCCGCCTCAGCCTTCTGAATAGCTGGGACTAAAGGCTCCACACCACCATGCCTGGCTAATTTTATTTTTTGTTTTTTTGGGTTTTTTTGGTAGAGACGGCATTTTGCCACGTTGACCTGAGTGGTCTCAAACTCCTGGACTTGAGTGATCTGCCTACCTCAGCCTACCAAAGTGTTGGGATTTCAGGCATGAGACCACACCAGCTGTTTTTGCAGTCAGGGTTTGCTTCTTTTGTGAGTTCTGGGTCTAGAAAAGTTCTGTGAAGCTGAGCTTTCTGTGGCCTTGATAATTCTAAATGCCTGGGTGGGGAGGTAGGCAGTCTGTTTAATTGGAAGGTTAGCTCAGAGTTTATGAGATTTGCTGTGAGTATGTTTGCATACTGGGTCCTTGGTAGGGCCTGAAGAGAGGGCTGGCAGGGACAGTCAGGCAGAAGTGCCAGGCAGGAGCTGTAGGAGGTGGCAGTAGATGAGGGCTGGGTGAAGGCACAGAGGTGTGGAGTGTGAGGCACAATTTCATCAACTCCAATATTTTCTTAGAATCATTTATTTAACTAATGGTCCTTGAAGGCCTGAATTTTATCAGGCACTGTACTGGGCTCTGGAGGTGCCATCACTTTCAGTAGTTTTCTTTTGAAGAAATTCCAGCACTCCCTTTCAAAGGGATTCTTTCTTGAGATGGAGTTTTGCTGTTGTCACCCAGGCTGGAGTGCAATGGTGCAATCTCGCCTTACTGCAACCTCCACCTCCCGGGTTCAAGTGATTCTCCTGCCTCAGCCTCCTGAGTAGCTGGGATTACAGACACCTGCCACCATGCATGGCTTTTTTTTTT
>NW_012103321.1:2742759-2771778 GCF_000951045.1 Mandrillus leucophaeus | reverse complement strand
TTTTTTTGTAGATGGAGTCTCGTTCTGTCGCCCAGGCTGGAGTGCAGTGGTGTGATCTCGGCTCACTGCAAGCTCCACCTCCTGGGTTCACGCCATTCTCCTGCCTCAGCCTCTTGAGTAGCTGGGACTACAGGCGCCCACCACCACACCCGGCTAATTTTTTGTATTTTTAGTAGAGATGGGTTTCACCATGTTAGCCGGGATGGTCTCGATCTCCTGACCTTGTGATCCTCCCACCTCGGCCTCCCAAAGTGCCAGGATTACAGGTGTGATCCACTGTGTCCAGCCTACACCTGGCTAACTTTTTGTGTATTTTTAGTAGAGATGGGATTTCACCATGTTAGCTAGGCTGGTCTCGAACTCCTGACCTCATGTGATCCACCTGCCTTGGCCTCCCAAAGTGCTGGGATTATTGGCTTGAGCCACCGTGCTCAGCCAGGATTCTTTTTATTTGTGAACACAGTGTACAGTGGAGCTATAGTTAAATCAGCTCATCCTGTATTGCTCCAAGGAGATATGAATATATAAATACAATTATGTTAGCAGGATTAAATATGAACAAGTTATTAGCCTCAGTTCCCTTATCTTTAAAAAGGGTTAAAATTAGTATGCAACCCCGTAGAGTCATTGCCAAGATTAAATGAAATAATGCATGTGAAATGCCTACCTCAGATTACGTTTAGCTAAGTGAGGATCAGCTGATGTTACTGGGCCTGCTTTCACAACCTTGGGTTGGTCCCTGCCCAGAAGGACAGGTACTATTACAATCAAGAAAGCTGTGTGAAAGATAGGAAAGCATCTGGGTGAGATATCCTGGCAGAGCGGACTCTAAGCATGCTTCCTTGTTGTCTAACATATTGGCGAACCAAGGTGGGAGCATTAAATAGGTAGGATTGTTCAAGTAGGGAAGAACATTGATGTGTATCCCTTGAGTGCTTACCGGTGTGCAGCATATTTTACCTGTTCTGGTACTGAGCTACACAGCATTAGGGCTGTTATGAATCAGAAAGAAGCTAGGGTTATGTTTATTCTGCAAGTTGACCTTTTTAGAAGGAGGTTCTTGAGCTGCTTGGGAGGAAGGAAGTAGCAGTGTGGTTGAAGAGTGAACTCTGGAGTTGAGGAAACCTGGACAGGCCCCTGGCCCTACCATGTGCTAACCATGTGTTGAATGGTAACCAGTTGCATAAATGCTCTGAGTCTTGGCTTCCTTCAGTGGAGATAATGGTAACTGCTTCATAACCAATAGAAATTGTTTTAATCAGATGAAATAATAGGTGCCAAGTCCTTAACACATAATTGGTTCTGTAGTAGCTAGTATTAGTATTTCTTTCTAAAAATTAAAATCTTTATATTGAATTTCTATAAAGAGGTGCCTGAGTTAGGCTTATATGGGATATGATTTATGATGTGAATACAGTTTATACCTTAAGCCCCTCTCCTGGTCTTAAACCACTAAAGCAAACAAAAATAAAACTAATGCTTTCAAGTAAACATTTGATAGAAATTTCAGTATGGCAAAGGGATTTTGGGTTTATAGAGGTCAATTAGAATTTGACCTAAGTTATTTTATCCATGAACTGTTTAGAATTATTTCTTATGTATGTCCAGTAGAGACACTGTATTAAAACTGATTAATGATATAGTTTCAACAAATGGAAAATATGATGCCATAAAAAAGATTACCCAAAATTCCACAGAGCTCAAATATTAAGATTTCATGTTTATGGGGAAAAGTATGTGCCTATGGATGGGCCACACAAATACTCACTTATAAAGAAATCTTCCTTTAATATTTTACCATAATTTGCTTGGGGCTTATGCAGTCTAGGAGTGCAGCAGAACAGAAGTAAGCCAGACTTGGGTTCTCACCTTGACTTGCCTCCACATGCTTCAGTGTCCTCCTTTGTACAGGGGAATAGTATCACCAGACATTTTCAGGAGAAATACATAATGGATATAATAAATGAAAAGTACCTAGCACAGTGCAAGGCACGTATCAGGTTGGTGCAAAAGTAAAGCCATTACTTTCAATAGCAGAAACTGCAATTACTTTTGTACCAACCTAATACTAACAAATAGTTCTTATCATCCTGGGTCTGAAAAGCAGCAGAATGGTAGTCCTCTTTATGGCAAGCAAGACATGAGGAAAACTTTTTTTTTTTTTTTTTTTTTTTGAGACAGAGTCTCGCTCTTGTTGCCCAGGCTGGAGTGCAGTGGTGCAGTCTTGGCTCACTGTAACCTCTGCCTCCCGGGTTCAAGTATTACTCCTGCCTCAGCCACGCAGGTAGCCTTATTAGCCCTGCATGGTGGTGGGTGCCTGTAATCCCGGTTGCTGTAGCTACAGCTGGCATTACAGGCGCCCGCCACCGAGCCCGGCTACTTTTTGTATTTTTAATAGAGACGGGGTTTCGCCATGTTGGCCAGGCTGGTCTCAAACTCCTGACCTCAAGTGACCCGCCTGCATTGGCCTCCCAAAGTGCTGGGATTACAGGTATGAGCCACAGTGCCTGGCCCCATTGCTTTTCTTCAAGTGATTTTCGTAGATGATTATGGGTAGGCAGTAGGTTTTTGAGCTGGCCACAGTACTGACATTTTGAAAGTGTATATATTTTACAATTTTTTAGATTTGGAAGGGTTTTTAAAAGCAGCCTTTGCTTTATGTTAGAGATATATTCATTTTCATTGGCCATTAATGTCAGTGTATAAAAATGAAAAATACTAGTTTTTGAAGGCATCTTAACAAATTTTGAACTGATTAATTGCTTAATTAATATATTGGTAATGTTGTAAGACAGTTCAACTATTTTTTTTTTTTTTGAGATGGAGTTTTGCTCTTTTTACCCAGGCTGGAGTACAATGGCATAATCTCAGTTCACTGCAACCTCTGCCTCCCAGGTTCAAGGGATTCTCCTGCCTCAGCCTCCCTAGTACCTGGGATTACAGGCACCCACCACCATGCCCGGCTAATTTTTGTATTTTTGGTGGAGACAGGGTTTCACCATGTTGACAAGGCTGGTCTCGAACTCTCGACCTCAGGTGATCCACCCACCTCAGCCTCCCAAAGTGCTGGGATTACAGGTGTGAGCCACTGCGCCTGGCCAAAATAGTTCATTTTAAGGAATGGTTTCGTTAAAAGATAGCTGGAGATTATTAAAAAGTGCCATTTAACCTCTAGTGATCTTACTTTCAACAGAGCCTCAACATTGAAGCAAAACATTTATGTTTATGTTATAAAGTAGTATAATTAATATAATCCAGTAAATGAAGTGTTTTGAGTGTCTGCTTTGTGCCTGCTACAGGCCTTTGACAACTATCAAGTATGATTCTAGACCTCTAGCTCTGCACAAAATCACACGATACCTGTGAATCAATAATGAATGCTCTATGGTCATAGCTTGTTTTGAATGGAGATTTTGAAAATGAGATCGATGAGGAGTGTAGTGCAGTACCCAGAAGACCTCCTGCAAGAGATGGTACTTAAGCTGCATTTTGAAGGCTAGGTAGGATTTAAATAAGTGTGTGGAAAGGATAGGGCTTTTCCAAGGAACCCACCCTCAGTAAAGTTAGAAAGATATAAATGAACATTATATCATGGAGGATAGAAAGGGAGCAGTGTTCTGTGTGCAGGAGGCCAGTGGTAGTTAAAGAGTGGAAATATTTGGGATACATGGGGCAGAGCCACATTGAAGAGGTCCCTGAGGAGGACTGCCTTTGTTCTTTGTGCTCCTGGAGGGTGGGCATCTGCCATTGTTGAAGCTGTCAAAGTCAACCCTTAGACTTTTGATGGGCATTGGGGAGAGGAGGGCGCATTCTGGTAGGGAGAATGTATAAGTTGCTTTCCGGTGAGGGGTAGAGACAAGAGAATGCCCCGTCACTGACATTACTCAAGCAGTGTCAGAGGGGCTGCCAAAGGTATTTCTCCAAGATCTGCATTAGGTGGGGCTGGGACCAGAAACTCTGAAACTCAGTAACTGTATGAAGAAATAAACAAGGCTGTACAGAATGTTTCTCAACAGCAAAGTGATACGAAAATGAGGAAACCATGCTGATTAAACTTACCTTGGTATACAGAATGTTGCCCAAGAGGTTGATTGAAATCAGGTGTGGGACTGTGGCTGTGGTCCAGGATGAAGGTGTGGACTGGGGCAGTGGCATGGGATGGACATGAGAGATTCTGAAAAGAATATATGGACTTTAGAAACTGTAGTTGGTAGCTGAAAGAAAAAGACAAATAAAAAATAAAATTTAGTATCCTCTATCTCATCTCTGTCCAACTCTCTACTCAGCAACTTTGAACCACCCCACCCACTCCCCAACTTCAGGAGGACCAGGGTGCCAATGCTCTGAGTCTCATGATATTCTGCCTACAGGAAGCCTATTCCAGCCCCCACCCAAAGTTGGTTAACTTGTGTTTTTTTCTTTCCAAGCTAGTTCTAGTTTCACTTCCTCCTGGTAGCCAATGGTGAGGGTTTTGATTCTGCCTGAGTTTGCTCCTTACTCCACTGGTGGTGTCTTCAAGCCAATAGGCCAACGAAGGATGATTCCTCACTGGACTCCTCTTTTGGTGGCCCTGCTACTATGGACAGGCGCCGTCAGGCCACGCTCTGAAAGATGGCCACTACATATGGTGGATGTCCACTCTGTTCAGATGATGCTTGAGACTCAACCTGAATCTGGCTTTTCCTGGACAGGCAAGGTGTTGAGGGGAGCAAAGAGTTGAGGAATCCACACAAGGGAATGATGGCTGACCTGCGTTGGTTAGTACAGCAGCAAAGAGCCACGTCTGCCTTGAGTGAAATTATTCCTAGATAATGAGAGAACCTCCTTTTTGGGACCTGGGGTGGGAGAATGGAGTGGGAGGGTTGGTGCCACTTCCTTGTTTTGTTCACTGAACATGGTAAAATTCTTTCCTCTCTTCCAAGTGTCTAGTTGGTGCTCAGCTCAGTTGAGGCCTGCTGTGTGGTTCTAGAGAGGGCACAGGAGGTCAGGAGAACGAGGTGGAGAAGGGGCCATTGGGAAATGGAAGTCAGATTATAGTGGATTAAGGAAGCTGGGAGAGAGTGAGGACCCTGCCAGATGCTTTGACTATGAAAAGAGGGAGAGAAGTCATAAAGGCAAGAAGAAAAAGCAGGGTCAGGTCAAGGCTTTTTCTAAATCAGACCAAAGACAGTGAGTACTTCAGGGTCAAGGAAAGGAGTCAGTGGCATAAAAACCTGAACCTGAGAGGTTTTTTTTTTTTTTTGAGATGGAGTCTCGCTCTATCGCCCAGGCTGGAGTGAAGTGGCACAATCTCGGCTCACTACAATCTCCGCCTCCAGGTTCACGCCATTCTCCTGCCTCAGCCTCCCAAGTAGCTGGGACTACAAGGCACCCTCCACCACGCCCGGCTAATTTTTTATGTTTTTTTAGTAGAGACGGGGTTTCACCGTGTTAGCCAGGATGGTCTTGATCTCCTGACCTCATGATCCGCCTGCCTTGGCCTCTCAAGCTGCTGGGATTACAGGCATGAGCCACCGCGCCCGGCAAAACCTGAGAGTTTTGAAGGGAGAAGAGTGGAAGTGGAGGTGGGAATGAAGCTTCCTGGGAGGTGAACTGCTGTTCTTGGAGTTGTTTTCCCTGTCAGGGTTATAGATTTGTGCTGATGATTCAGCCATACAAAGTTTGGCATCAAGGGATGAGTTTAGAGCAGTCCAGCAGAAATATAATGCTCGCCGTGTGTGGTGGTTTACGCCACCACAGTTTGGGATTGTAATCCCAAATGCTTTGGAAGCCAAGGTGGGAGGATTACTTGAGGCCGGAAGTTTGAGACCAGCCTGGGCAACATAAGCAAGACCTCATCTCTACAAAATAAAAATAAAAAATTAGCCCAGTGTGGTGGTGCATAGCTGTAGTCCAACTGCTCAAGACACTGAGGAAGGAAGATCGTTTGAGCCCAAGAGGTCGAGGCTGCAGTGAGCTATGATCCAGACAGAGCAAGACTCTGTGTCCGGAAAAAAAAAAAAAGAAAAGAAATATAATGCAAGCCACAAATGTGAGCTACAAAGAGATTTTAAAATTTTTAGTGGCCCTATTAAAAAAGTGAAATGAATTGTAATAATATATTTGATTTAATGCAATAAATCCAAAATCTTATTCTAACATGTATTCTGTGTAAACATTATTAATGAGATAACTTGTTATTTTTGTAGAAATTTTTTGAAACTTGGTGTTTTCATACTTACAGGGTATCTCCATTTGGACCAGCCATGTTTCAAATGCTTGACAGCAGCATGTGGCGAGTGCTATACTATGTTGGACAAGGCAGATTTAGAGAATAGGAAGGGGTCCAGCTTTCAGCAAAACATGTAGTGAGGCAAGAATAAAGGTGTCCTGTTTCAGGAGCTGAAATCTCAAACTTTAGCCCCTGTTGAGAATACAGTCTCACTATTTTTTGTCTACACTGTCAACATGAGTTCTCTCCAGGCTCTTGGTTTCAGCTCAGGCGAGGAATATTGTTCTTGTGCTTGCCCTGTCCTTAAGTAAATGGAACTGTGGAATTAAGAAGCAGTATTGAAGGGGCCTGAGTCAAAGTCTTCAGACTCAGTTTCCCTCTGTACCACTTACAAGCTGTGAGACATCAAGTGAGTTACTTAACCTCTCTGTGCCCCAGTTTCCTTATCTGTGAAATGAGGATGTAATAACAAATTTAATCAGTTTATGTATGTATTTAACAGAGACAGGGTCTCACTATGTTGCCCAGGCTGGTCTTGAACTCCTGGGCTCAAGCGATCCTCCTGCCTTGGCCGCCCAAGGTGCTGAGATTACAGGTGTGAGCCACCAACCTCAGCCAGTAATAACAAATTTTAATTAAATGACATTTATGTTATAGGGCTGTTGCAAAAACTAAATGTAGATGACTTAGAACAATACTTCACCCACAGTTAAGGCTTAACAAGTAAGTTAAATTTCAAAAGAAAATGTTTAGGCTACTTTGAGTCAGTGTTGATTACCATTGTAGATATTTTCAAAAAAAAGTTTAAGGACCAGGACTTGTTTATGGAATGTTGAAGTCTGAGTTTAAGCAAAAAACTGCTTCCTCCAATCTTCTGTTTACTTTGGAGAAATACCACAACATAGATAAAGTTTCACATTTACCAAATTAAAATATATGAAGCAGTAATCAATATATTATCCTTAGGAGTTGCCTTAGAATGGGAGATATACTCTTTAAAATCTTTCGTAAATGAAATAGCCAACTTGAATCTGAGATACTGGTGTTTCAGAGATGTGTGCCAGTGGCATAAGGCTGCTTTGTTCTAATTGCATCCCACATTTGAAAAACTTTTTCATTAAGAATATCCAAATGAAGAGGTGGTTAGAGTGGGACTGAGGGTGGAGGAGAGGAGGCCAAGGAAGCAGAAACCTTGTAAAAGCTACTGCCCACATGCCCTTTATCTGTTAGTCAATGCCCCATTTTTCAAATGAGCTTTTACAATAACCAGATAGCTGGATCACATCACTAAGTGAGGATGCATGAACCTACCTGCCTGCTTATGTCCAGCTCAACCCTTCTAACTGAGTGCAAAGTTGATTTTTGCCTATAAAAGTGGAAAATGGACCTGATAAAAATGTTTAGTCTGCAAGGCCTCATTTTATTTATCGTATCAGAAAAGAACAATGTTTTGTGTTGTGGTCAAAATAGAAGCCGACCTTGCTTGTTCACAAAAGCTCAAATCCTAGAGATAAGGGGGGCAAAATAATAGAGTACAATAGAAAGAGTAGGGTGTAATTATTTGTAGCTTGTCAAGTGAAGCCCTTTCAGGCCCCAAGTGATTCAAATCTGGGAACTCTGCACAATTCTGTAAACTAACCACAACCAGCATCAGAGAAATCTCCCCTGGCCTGCAGACAGCACCGAAATTGCATCCGTTTGTCATGCACTGAGCATGCCAGCCTCACACAATATCATTTGGTTGCAAATGGGCCTGCCCCCAAAGCCCTGAAACACATTCTGTGGTATCTGACTCTTGGCCTGCGATTTGTCATGTCCCTGCTGCTATCAGTGTGCAGTAATTTTAATAGATTCTGATGGTTTCCTTGTAGAAACACAGGATGCATCTGGTTTGGACATAGGACACAGGAGAGACTCTTCCGGCCAAAGACAGCAGGAGTGTGTGCAGAAAAATTGGAGAATCATTTAATTTCATTAAAAATTTGTTTTAGGATATATAGATTTATGTGTTCTGACTTTTTTTAAAAAGTATTTCACAGTTTAATATATAGAAATATATTGTTCATTTTATCTTTAAAATAGTTGCCTTTTTAGAGAAATATTACTGACAGTATACTTACTCAACTTTCAGAAGTCACAGCTGTATGTATGGAGTTAGTCTAATATAATGGTTTATTTGGTCCCTTGCTGCTCAAAATGTGGTATGGATCAGCAGCATTGGTGAGAGTATGTTAGAAATGCAGGTTGTCAGGCCCTACCCCAGACCTACAGAATTGGACCAGGGGATTCATATGCACATTTAAGTTTGAGAAATTCAGGATCTCAGCCTTAGAGCACAGGCTGTAGAGTCAGAGAGATCTGTGTTGATATTCTGTCTTTCTGACTTAGTGTGCTTGACTCTGGGCAGTTTGATCAATTCTGCTAAGCTTCAGATTCCTCATCTACTGAATAGGGATTATATCATATGGTTATTGTGAGAATTGAATAAAATTACATATACATAAAATTATATAATTAGGTATACTTATATATTAAAACTATGTATATATAAAATTATGAATACATATAAGTATACATATAGAACCTGACATAGAAAAAGCATACAGTAAATTAAAGATGTCATATAGTGTTGGTTCCATGGGCTTTGCCTTAAAAGCATTAACATTTGTCTAGTTGTGAAATAATTCACCTGCAGATAATTTCTGTCGTACAAGGATTGTGAATTTTGTTTGTTGGATTTTTTTTTTTTTTTTTTTTGAGACAAAGTCCCACTCTGCACTCAGGCTGGACTGCAGCAATGTGACAAACTCCTGGTCTCAAGTGATCCTCTTACCTTGGCCTCTAGAGTAGCTAGGACTATAGGTGCATGCCACCATGCCCAGCCAATTTTTAATTTTTTTGTAGAGACAGAGTCTGACTCTGTTGCCCAGGCTGGTCTCCAACTCCTTGCCTCAAGAGATTCTCCTACCCCAGCCTCCCGAAGTGCTAGTATTATAGGCATGAGTCACCACACCACACTGAATTGTGAATTTTATAGATGAACTTTAGCCAATGTGGCTGAATTTAGTGTTAGGATGCCTCTACTCCTTCCCACATATCTTGTTAGCCTTTTTTCCTACAGCATCTTTCTGTTGTGATTTAGAGTATATGGCAGAGCCATGGACAGTGCTGGCTACTTGGAGAGTTGTGTAAAATGTACCACCCCTAACTCTTGGAGATTGGACTTGGTCGCATCTCAGTGTCAGCCAGATTCTGGACAGAGAGCCCTCTAGGCCTTCCGGCTTTGGCCCAGCACACAACTCCTGCCTTCATCTCTTTGTCCTGTGTTCTAGACCCACTGTGAATACTTGGGGCTCTCTGTGTCCTGAAACATCCTGATTGTCACAGGCAGAGATACAGTCATTTTTTCCTAGTAGGGACCTATGGGAAAACATACAGAGATAAAAATTAAGGGCCAGATATAAAATATCTATTTTTTTCCTTGAAAAACACTATTTTTTTCTCCTTTCCTTTTTTTTTCTTACAATTAATCTCTCAATCTCTGTCTGTAAATGTCAATTTTTCAGCTCATTGGCTTTTAAAATTATGAATAATAACATAAAAATTTAGTTAGTTAGGTCATCCAAGTGTATGATTTATTTTCATATTGGACCAGTTAAAGACATGGGGGTGGGAGCATACATAGGGAAAAATGGGAGTAGGAGAGGAATTGAATTTGAGAAAGCTGGGCAGGGAGACAGAATGGCTTGGGTGGAGGAATGGGTGGAGCAGATCAAGGGCAAGAGCCACAGAGACAGCAAAAGTGGAAACAGAGCAAGGGACTGCAGTGAGCCAGGGGACAAATCAGCGTGGCTAGGGAAGTTTGTTCAGAATCACTTAACTAGCTATTGTTAGTGGTTTAGAAGGAGGTAACTGTTCTTTAACATGGGTTTCTAATCTTGAAATTACACGCAGAATCTTACAGTATGTGTGTGCATGTTTCCACAGAGGCCTTCAGATTTTCAGATCTGTGACCCCAAGAAAGGTTGAGAATCACTCTACATCACTGCTCCAAATGGCACTTCTACTAAAGCCAAAACTGTCCCCTATGAGTTGTATTTCTGCATATTTAAGGACTTTCTTCTTTGTTTATACAATTATTAATATAATAGTATTTTTCTGTATTTGTTAATATATGATTATATTTAGTTAAATTTATTGAACAGAAATGAAATGAACAAATGGCATGTCTTCCTAGATATTATTACCATTACATTTTTTTCTTTTCAAATTTGAAACTTCTTTCGTTGGTTGCTTTAGTGATGGTTAGCTTTGACCATAACTCTATGAACTTCTATTAATGTCTGCATTACCTTAAGGTGTTAATGTTACTATCTTGGAACCAGTAAGCTTCTAAAACTGTCAGAAATGTATTACTCAGGATTGCCACTTTATTGATTCTTTTTTTTTTTTTTTGTTTTTTTTGAGACAGTGTCTTGATCTGTCACCCAGGCTGGAGTGCAGTGGCACAAAATTATAGCTCACTGCAAGCTTGAACTCTTGGACTCAAGAGATCCTCCCACCTTACCTTCCAGAATAGCTGGGGCTGCAGGCACGCATGTGCCACCATACCTGGCTAATTTTTTAAATGGGTTCTCAATTTATTGCCCAGGCTGGTATTAAACTCCTGGGCTCAAGCAGTCCTCTCACCTCAGTCTCTCAAAGTGTTGGGATTACAAGCATGAGCCCGTTCTCCAGGCCACATCATTGACTCTTATGTTAAAACTTTGCTTGAGTAGATTGGTGAATATTTTCTGTGATAATTCCATTGGTTCTGTAGAAGAAACAGATTTAGTGTCAGCTTTAACAAACACTATTTGGTTTATTCAATTGAATATATAAATGTCTAGTTTTACTTACAAAGTTAGCATTTAGAAGTCTCAGATATGAAACACATTTTGTAACTTTTCCTTTGGTTCCTGTAGGAATCAGTTGGTCTGATTTGAATTCTGGATTTTTTTCCTCTACTTATTGCTGTCTTGAATAATTACCCTGAATTGTTTCTTTTTTTTTTTTTTTTTTTTTCAGACGGAGACTTGCTGTTGCCTAGGCTGGAGTGCAGTGATGCAATCTCGGCTCACGGCAACCTCCGCCTCCTGGGTTCAAGCGATTCTCCTGCCTCAGCCTCCCGAATAGCTGGGTGGAATGCGCCCCCACGTCTGGCTAATTTTTGTATTTTTAGTAGAGACGGGGTTTCACCATGTTGACCACGCTGGAGGCTCTTGAACTCCTGGTCTCAAGTGATCCGCCTTCCTCGGCCTCCCAAAGTGCCGGGATTACAGATATGAGCCAGCACGCCCAGCCTGTTTCTTTATCTCATCAAAAAAATGGATTTCTTTCAATAAAATCTGTCCTCTATAATTACAGTTCCAACTGCAGTTGACTCACCTTAAACTTTAATAATAGAGAATAAGCAATAGAGACTGTAAGGTGTGTCAGGTAGGGATTAGGAGAAAGGTTCTGACAGAAGAGCAGGGGTGTGGGGTGAAATAATGGGTGTTGAGGAATGGGGGTGCTCTGTGGTTGCCAACAGTGGAGAGCATCTCAGCCTCTTTCTATTGAGGGTCCTCTGTTCTAGCAGAAGGTATGTAGTCTCTGAATGGAGAGCTCAAGATTTATGCACAGCTGCTCAGAAAAATGCATCCATTGTGGAAAACAAAATTCATTTGTATGCACATTTCTACTTAGGACCATTGTACCATATTGGCACATGTACTCTTAGAGACCTATTGGCCATTTCAGAAGCATGCTATTATGGAAAAGAACATGTTGAAATGAGAGTGGTGTAAACAGTTTAGAAGTAAACAAGTCAAATCTTGTTTTTTTAAAAGCACAGTCAGAGGGCTGGCCTTGAATGGGGTTAGGGAAGCTCCCTGCCTCTGTGAGAATGGAAGGAAGAAAGGAGGCTGGGTGTGTAGGTGGGATGGGGGTGTTGGGGGCTTCCCATTTTTCTTGGATGTTGCTTCCTTCCTGCTTGCCTCCCTGCCTCTCCTCCCCAAGCTCATTCTCTGTGTTCCCTCTAGAGCAGACACCTGTTGCCCACAGCCTAGCCAATGAGGTGGGGTGAGGTGGGGGTAGGGGGGCACACTGTTCAGTGCCCCAGGCCCCTCCTGTGTTCCAGGGTCTTCCATCTCTGGGTTTGGAATCTCCTGCAGCCCCTCCCCCCTTTTGTATCATCATCTTTTGTACATGCTCTGAGAATGGTGGCTTCCTCCTTCCCACCTTCTAATGCCTTACTATCTGTGACAGTTTTTGGTGTACTGAAAGCACCCATTCTAGTATCTCTATGTCATTTCTAAGGAATTTGGGGTGGAAAGGCCTGCAGCCTATTATCAGTCTGCTAGCTTAACTCTGGACCAAGCAGCTCCTCCTTGCCTTTGGGCCCTGACTTTCCCAGATGAGCAGCCAGTTAAGGTTAAAGAATCAGTGGATTTGGAATAAGGACAGAGGTTTGGAGAATTCTGGGCTTGGGAAAAATAAGAGCAAAGGTGCTGAAATAAAACCGAGTATAGTGTGTGCTGGAGCAGTGGTCCCCAACCACGGACAGGGGGTCAGGGGAGGGGGGATGAGATGAAAGTGTTCCACCTCAGATCATCAGGTATTAGTTAGATTCTCATAAGGAGTGTGCACCCTAGATCCCTCACATGCACAGTTCACAGTAGGGTTCACGCTCCTATGAGAATCTAATGCCCCCGCTGATCCGACTTGCTATATGGCTGGGTTCCTAACAGGCCATGGACCATTTCCCTGCAGCCCAGGGGTTGAGGACCCCTGTGCTGGAGGACAGGGACAGGGTTCAGAGCAAGTGGTTGTACTCCAAAGTGCCAGGAGTTTAGTAGTAGGTGAGGGGGAGTGCAAGGAGATGCTAAAGCTTTGTGATGACACTTTAGACGTGATTTAAGGTAGAAGACTAAAGACATATAATTGATTATTGACAGTGGGAAAGCATTCATTTTTAGTAATTGCTTTGCAAATACCTATGAAATACTTTATAGAAGAGAATGTGAATTTTAAAAAAGTTGTCTATTTCCTTTGTTTACTAGTACATTTCTATCATCTTAATTTGTGTGTGTTTTTTTTTCAATCAAGCTTAATTCCTGCCTCTTTCTCTCCTCTCTTCTATTTAGGTGGATAGTTCTTTATCTCTCCTTTCCATGTACCTTGCCAGCCACTCTGGAAGCGATACATTTTAGAATAGTTAATACTAAAATTTAACTTTTATTATTTGCTGCGTATGTTTCTAATAACATTTAAAATTATTCGGGCTGGGCGTAGTGGCTCACTCCTGTAATCCCAGCACTTTGGGAGGTCTAGGTGGGGGAATCAAGAGGTCAGGAGTTCGGGACCAGCCTGGCCAAGAGACCAGCCTTGCCAATATGGTGAAACCCCGTCTCTACTAAAAATACAAAAATTAGTCAGGCATAGTGGCAGGCACCTGTAATCCCAGCTACTCAGGAGGCTGAGGCAGGAGAATTGATTAAACCTGGGAGGCGGAGGTTGCAGTGAGCCAAGATCGCTCCATTGCACTCCAGCCTGGGCAACAGAGCGAGACTCTGACTCAAAAAAAAAAAAAAAATTATTCATTGTTTTTATATTTCTCCTGAGTAACGCAAGAACCTTAGCACACCTTAGTTACTATACTCCCTCATCCCACTTTTGCTTTTATAGGGGAAGTCTAGAATTTTTATTCAGCTTTTTTAATTTAAAAAAAGTTATTTTAACAAATAATTTATTCATATCCATACTTACTATTTTTTCCTGCATCCCGTTGTTTCCCTCTGGGCTTACATTTCATTTGCTGAAGTATAGTTTATTAATTTAAACAAGGATCTCTGGGTGATAATCATTAATGAAATAAATAATAAATAGATAAGTCAGTAAATTAGACAGTTATCCTAATTGTACCCATACTCTGGGTGGAGAGTTTAGCTCCATTCACAAGCCTGAGTTGACAGTCATCTGAATATATTACTTGATTATTTTTGGAATCTGTTGTTGCTGGTAAGAAGTCTGCTGTCAGCCTAATTGTCCTTTATCTGTGAGTAATCTGATTTTCTCTCTAATAGTTTGAAGACTTCTCTCTATCTTTACTGTTCTGCATTTTCATCGCAGTATGTTCAGGAGAGAGTCTATTTTTATTTAGCCTTTTTGCCATTCTCTGTGCTTTTTAAATCCAAGGACTCGGGTCTTTATTGAATTCTGGGAAATTGTCAGCTCTTAGAACTACTTTTAGATGTATGTAGAGTCTTCTCAATCTAGCCTTCATGCCTTTTCATTACTCGATTTAATATTTTTTATGCCCTTATCTCTCTTGCTGTGTTCTGGGTAATTTTATAAGATTCCTCTTCCACTTCACCAGTTTTTCTCTTCAGCTTTGTCTAATTTGTTGTTTAACTGAACCAGAGTTCTTGATTTCAGTCACTGTATTTTTTCTTTGAGACGAAGTTTCGCTCTTGTTGCCCAGGCTGGAGTGCAATGGCGTGTTCTCGGCTCACTGCAACCTCTGCCTCCTGGGTTCAAGTGATTCTCCTGCTTCAGCCTCTGGAGTATCTGGGATTATAAGCACCTGTCACTATGCCCAGTTAATTTTTATATTTTCAGTAAAGATGGGTTTTCACCATGTCAGTCAGGCTGGTCTCACTCAAATTCCTGACCTCAAGTGATCCACCGGCCTCAGCCTCCCAAAATGCTGGGATTACAGGCATGAGCCTGCACTCGGCCTGTATTTTATAAATATATAGGATTTTTATTTGGTTCCTTTTCACATCTACCTATATATCTTTCATTTGACTTGCTTTTGATTTATGCTATTCTAATGGATGTTATTCCTTTCTTTATCCTTTTGAGCAGATTAAGTGTTCTTTACATTTTTCAGTTCTGTTATTTGCATTTTTTTGATTATTATTTGTTGACTGTTCTTCTATGGTTTATAATTTTAATCTGCAGACTTACTTTGAATGTGAGTCTACCATCCCTCCACACTGTTTTGTTGCATCCTCCTGGTCTCTAGTTCAGTCCAGGTTCCTATCAGTTGGGGAGGGAGAGAGTGTAGTACAGTTATTAAGAGTGTAGGCTCTGAAACCTGACAGCCTGAGTTCATCTTGGGCATATTATTTAACATTTCTGTGCCTCAGTTCCTCACCTATCAAATGAGGATAATGATAGTATCTAACTTAAACTGTTTCGATGATTTCAATAAGTTATTGCTCAGAAGTGTATCTGGATCATAGTAAGCACTTTATAAATTCTGACAAATATATTCAGAATATTGCAGATCCAGAATGACCTAACAGGATTTTTGCTCAATATCTGGTTTCTTGGCTCCATCAGCTACTTACTTTCTGCTGTCCCCAATATGCAGCTTTATTTAAGCCACAACTCTAGGTGGCCATAAGAATCCCCATATCAAGCAGTGGGTGATCCTGGCTCCCCTAACACTATTCCCTAGAAATGGACTTTTGGTTCCCATTACACGACAGGATATGAACTGTCAGCCCCCTCTGCCTGCTTCTGGTCTTGGAATTCTGTAGTTATAGATGTGATGGGATAACTTTTTTTTTTTTTTTTTGAGACAGAGTCTCACTGTGTCGCTAAGAATGGAGTGCAATGGTACGATCTCAGCTCACTGCAGCCTCTGCCTCCCAGGTTCAAGCAATTCTCCTGCCTCAGCCTCCTGAGTAGCTGGGATTACAGGCGTGCATCACTATGCCTGGCTAATTTTTGTATTTTTAGTAGAAATGGGGTTTTGCCATGTTGGCCCGGCTAGTCTCAAATTCCTGACCTCAATTGATCTGTCCACCTTGGCCTCCCAAAGTTCTGGGATAACAGGCATTGAGCTACCGTGCTTGGCTGGGACAACTTTTTAAGTAACTTTATTTTGAAATAATTTTAAGTGTACCAAAAAGTTGCAAAAATAATACAAAGAATTCTCAACATTCCTCAATTTTTAAGATCTTGCCACTTTCACTTTATTATCTCCCCCTGCTCCTCTCTGTTTTTTATAGATATTTATATATCTATACACACTCATCTATCTATATAGATGTATACAGGCTGAGTACCCCTCCTTCGAAAATCTGCAATCTGAAGTGCTCCAAAATTCAAAACTTTTTTGTGTACCAATATGAGGCTCAAAGGAAATGCTCATTGGAACATTTCAGATTTCAGATTTTCAGATTAGGGATATTCAACCAATACGTATATTGCAGATATTCCAAAATGGAAAAAGACCAAAACCCTTTTTGTCTCAAGCATTTCGGATAAGGGATACTCAATCCATATATATATATGTGGGCGTGTATGTGTGTGTGTATTTATATGTGTGTGTATGTGTGTGATTTCTTTTTCTGAACCATTTGAAAGTAAAGTGCATTGCATACATTATGCCTCTTCACCCTTCATTTTTTCATTATTCCTAAGAACAAAAAAATCTCTTAACGTAGTCACAGTGAAATTGTCAAATCAGGAAGTTTAATATTGACACGATATTTTGTAGTGTGTATTACAAATTTGTCAGTCGTCCGAATAATGTCCTTTTTAGTATTTTTTTGTTTTTTGCTGGTACAAGATCCAAATAGTACATTATATTTACTTGCCATGTCTTTTTAGTCTCCTTCAATCTAGAACTCCCTCTCAACCCTTCTTTTTCCTCTATGACATTATCGTTTTATCAAGAGACAGGCCAGTTGAGACAGGCCATAGACTGTCCTTCAATTTGGCTTAATCTGATGGTTCCTTATAGTAGGTGGATTTAGCTGATGCATTTGGGGCTGGAAAACTCTATGAGGTGATACTATAACCTTCTTAGGGTATCACATTCAGAGGCACATGGTATCTGTTTGCCCCCAACTAGTGATGCTAATTTTGACCACTGGTTAGGTTTTGTTGTTTTCTCTGTTGTCTATGATGTTTTTTTTCCTTTTGTAATTATTAACTAACACTTACGAAGACATTTTGAGATTATATAAGGATTCTGTTCCTCATCAAACGTTTCTGTCCTGGTTCAGCAGACATTAATTGTTTTTTGCCTAAGTTTTTACTCTGTTGTTGGCAAAATGATGATTATCTAACTCCATCATTCCTTCTCTATAAGGAAAAGATTTCCATTTACAGGTTTTTTTTTTTTTTTTGACACCGAGTCTCACTCTGTGGCCTAGGCTGGAATACAGTGGTGCGATCTCGACTCACTACAACCTCCGCCTCCTAGGTTCAAGCTATTCTCCCACTTCTGCCTCCCGAATAGCTGGAATTACAGGCACCCGCCACCACACACTGCTAATTTTTTGTATTTTTAGTAGAGACAGTGTTTCACCCTGTTGGCCAGGCTGGTCTCAAACTCCTGACCTCAACTGATTCGCCTGCCTCAGCCTCCCAAAGGGCTGGGAGTACAAGCGTGAGCCACCGCACCTGGCCTACAGGGAACTTTTAAAGCATAGATTTATAGCCCTATCTTGACAATGAAGTACCCAATATATCTTTCAGGAAATGAGCTGTAGTTGAGCAGTAACTTTAAGTGTAATCCTTTTTTGTACCTTTCCAGAAACAGGAATTGTTAATTAAAATTTTTGTCCCTTCATGATTTTTCTGCAAGGATTTAAAAGCAAAATTTAAATAATATATAAGGGTATGAAGTGAAAATCCAAAGCCTCTTTTCTTTTGTGTCTTACCTCTCAGGTGGTAATAGTTTGGCATAGAGCCTTCCGGACAAAAATGGAATCATACGAAATTCTTGTTCTGGAAATTGCTTTTACAAATTGAAGACTTACATATCAGATATTGTTGACCTTATAAAACTTTACCTAGTGTTTTTTGTTTTGTTTGTTTGTTTGTTTTTTACCTAAGTTTATTTTTCTGGTTGAAATTGTTTAGGAATGTTGACTTTAAAGTGCCAATTTATTCTAATTTCAATGTATTCTATTTTAAAAATACTGATTGGGAGGTAATTTTAAGAATTCTTTAAAGCTAAGTGTTAAATTAAAAAAGCAAGTTACCCACTTTTACACTGTTGGTGGGATTGTAAACTAGTTCAACCATTGTGGAAAACAGTATGGCGATTCCTCAAGGATCTAGAACTAGAAATACCATGTGACCCAGCCATCCCATTACTGGGTATATACCCAAAGGATTATGAATCATGCTGCTATAAAGACACATGCACACATATGTTTATTGCGGCACTATTCACAATAGCAAAGACTTGGAATCAACCCAAATGTCCATCAGTGACAGACTGGATTAAGAAAATGTGGCACATATACACCATGGAATACTATGCAGTCATAAAAAGGATGAGTTTGTGTCCTTTGTAGGGACATGGATGCAGCTAGAAACCATCATTCTCAGCAAACTATCACAAGAACAGAAAACCAAACACCACATGTTCTCACTCATAGGTGGGAATTGAACAATGAGATCACGGGAAGGGGAACATCACACACTGGGGCCTATTGTGGGGAGGGGGAAGAGGGGAGGGATGGCATTGGGAGTTATATCTGATGTAAATGACGAGTTCATGGGTGCTGATGAGTTGATGGGTGCAGCACACCAACATGGCACATGTATACATATGTAACAAACCTGCACATTATGCACATGTACCCTAGAACTTAAAGTATATATATAAAAAAGCAAGTTACCAAATGATATGTACAGTATGAGACTATTTGTGGGAAGAAGGCCAGATCAGTTTTATTTTGATTGGCACATACACATGAAGTAATCGTGGTTATTTAGGGAAAATGCTGTTTTATTGAGGTAAAATGGGGGAATTTTTACTTTGTTTTATTGAGTTTTTTCAGCGATGATGTATTCATTTTTTAAAGTAAAATGCAATTTTTTGTAAGTATTATAAGTCTTACATATTACCTCACATAGTTTTCAGTTGTCTCTTCCCACACTTCCTGCTCTTTAAGCAGTAATACATACTCCCAAAGAAGGCCTCTCATGATTCTAGAGAAGTATCACTGGATCTTCCAGATTTATTAAAATTACATTGAACTCTGGTCTGATTTACTTATGTAGAGAGTTACTTTTTTCAAACCCTTGTTGTTATGTTCAGCTGTATTATTCTTTGAACAGACTTTTTGGGCTGGCCAGGAAAATTAATGTTTCTGTGAAGAAATGTGTTGTGAATGTTATTGACTTGTGAGCAAACATGTGAGAATAAAATATGTGTTGGAGACTGTTGAGCGACCAAAAGGTTGCTTCTGTCATTGAAATAGGAATGGTAAGGGTAAGAATATGGGAGTGTAGGGTCAAAGGCATGAATTCATAACATCGTAAGGACCTTCAAAAATGGGGAGGGCCATGCAGCAGACTTACTTCTTTTGTTTTTTCCACCAATTATTAATTTTGAGAAATTAAAATTTAAACCTAAAGGAATATTGAAAGCACAGTAAAAGGAACTCTTATATTCATTCAGATTCCCCAGTTAACCTTTTGCTGTGTTTGCTTTATATTCTTTTTCTCTCACTTGGTCTTTCTCTTTCTTTATACACACCCACACCCACACCCACAACACACACACACCCACACACACTGTGCACAAATTTTACACATTTTATTTATTTATATTTTTTAGATGAAGACTCAGAAAGTTAGTTGTTATCTTACTTTCACTTCCAAGTTACATTTCACCCTTTTGACCCAGTGGTTAACTAGAGTAATGATCTTTGCCTGAATAAGCTATTATATTGATAGTTGCAAAATGCTGCATTTTCTTTTCTTCTTTTTTCTTTTTTTTTTTTTTGTGAGATGGAGTCTCGTTCTGTTGCCCAGGCTGGAGTGCAGTGGTGTGATCTTGGCTCACCGCAACCTCCGCCTCCTGGGTTCATGCCATTCTCCTGCCTCAGCCTCCCGAGTAGCTGGGACTACAGGCGCCAGCCACCATGCCCAGCTTTTTTTTGTTTGTTTTCGTATTTTTAGTAGAGATGGGGTTTCACCATGTTAGCCAGGATGGTCTCGATCTCCTAACCTCATGATCTGCCCACCTCAGCCTCTCAAAGTGCTTGGATTACAGGCATGAGCCACCGCGCCTGGCCAAAATGCTGCATTTTCTGTCATTTCCTTTAAATAAATTTATTTATTTTTATTTTATTTATTTAATTTTTTTATTGAGACAGAGTCTCGCTCTGGAGTGCAGTGGCGTGATCCTGGCTTACTGCAACCTCTGCCTCCCCAGTTGAAGCAGTCCTTGTTCCTTAGCCTCCCGAATAGCTGGGACTACAGGCGCCCACCACCACGCCCCGCTAATTTTTGTATTTTTAGTAGAGACTGGGTTTCACCGTGTTGGCCAGGCTGCTCTTGAACTCCTGGCTTCAAGTGATCTGTCCGCCTTGGCCTCCCAAAGTGCTGGGATTACAGGTGTGAGCCACTGCGCCCAGCCCATTTCCTTTATTTATTTATTTATTTATTTATTTATATTTTTTTCTGAGATAGAATCTCGCTCTGTCACCCAGGCTGGAATGCAGTGGCTCAATGTCGGCTCACTGCAACCTCTGCCTCCCAGATTCAAGCTATTCTGCCTCAGTCTCCCGAGTAGCTGGGATAAAGTGGTGGGATTACACCACGCCAAGCTAATTTTTGTATTTTTAGTAGAGATGGGGTTTCACCAGTTGGCCAGGCTGGTCTTGAACTCCTGACCTCAAGTAATCTACCCACCCCGGCCTCCCAAAGTGCTGGGATTACAGGCATGAGCCGCTGCACTCGGCTCCATTTCCTTTAAATTTACTAGCTGGCATTTTTCTGCAAAGAGGAACTTCTCCCTTTCCTCCTTACCTTCTTGTATCTCTATAGACCCATGACTTAAAAAAAAAAATTCAGTGTTTTCTACTACTGTCATCATTCTTTTAATGCCCAATTGTTTCCAGTTTGTCACAAGGCATCTCCTTCAGGTCGGCTCTTGTGTCCTTTCGACGTGACCCCATTTTTTTTTGATGACCATTTCTTATGTTTTGTCCAACAAGATATGCAGGTTCAACTTGTACTTTCACAATTCTATGTTTTCCCAAGGACTCCTGCTTCCTTTTAGTAGGTAATGGTATGTAGAAACGAAGATCTTCGTGGTAGGTGTGCTGTGGTTAATCATTGCTTTTATATATCATTATATATCATTGCTTTTATATATCTATACACACATATACATATATACACATAGTTATATATATAAAGTGTGAACATATACACATATTTGAAATTATGACATTTCATTTTGTGTCTCCTTTTCTCTCATACGTAATAATTCCAGTATTTCAGCCCAAAACTGTTTTAACAATAAACTCACTAAATAGAATTTAAGATTATTATGCAGCTCATTTTGTCTTAGAATATATTTCATTAGGTTTGTACAGTCAGAGTTCTGCATTCAAAAGTTACTTGAAGCCAGGTGTGGTGGCTCACGCCTGTGATCCCAGCACTTTGTGAGGCCGAGGCAGGTGATCACTTGAGGTTAGGAGTTCGAGACCAGCCTGGCCAAACATGTTGAAACCCTGTCTCTACTAAAAATACAAAAAAGTTAGCTGGGCTTGGTGACAGGTGCTTGTAATCCCAGCTACTTGGGAAGCTGAGGCAGGAGAATTGCTTGAACCCAGGAGGCGGAGGTTGCCATGAGCCAAGATTGCACCATTGCACTCCAGCCTGGGCAACAGAGCAAGACTCCATATCAAAAAAAAAAAAGTAACTTGAATTATTTGTTCTGTGTTGTTATGTAATCAATTTAATATGCAGTTAGGCTATTTTTATGAGATTTTTCAAAACCTCTTTTGATTTAAATGTAAATTTATAAATAAATAGAACATTTGTTTGGTTTAAAACTATATAAAAATATTTTTGGAAAAGTCTTAGTCCCCTTCCATTCTATATCCATGTCTGTAGGTAATCATTTTTATTAGGTTCTGGTTTGTACTTCTTGTGTTTCTCTTTTGTCCATGCACACACACATACATACACACTTATTTTATCCCTAATGTATCTCCATCTCTTGTTATATATGTCCCTTGTTTTTTCCTTTCATAAATAATATCATATTATATATAATCTTTTTTCCCCAATTATTTTTTTCAGTCAGTATATCCTAAAAATCACTCCATATGAGTTCACAAGAGTCCTCCTCATTCATAGTGGCACCATGGAACTTCTTTGTGTGACTGAACCATCATCCAGTCAGTCTCCTTTGGATAGGCATTGGGGTTGTTTTCCAGCATTTTTCTCTTATAAATAATGCTTTCTCTGCCGGTTTTTAAAATGAACATTTGCTACAGAAAAGGCATTGTGTTAGGACTGCTGGGTCATATAGTGAAGAATAAGATACACTTTCTGACCCTGAAATGCTTACTGCTTCTGGTAGGGGATGGTTTTAGAAGGAAGAGGGCTAGGAAGAAAAGTGGCCCAGTACCTAGTGTGTAAGTATAATCTGGATGCTCCCAGTAATTCTGAGTGTTAACTGTGCATTCTCATAGAAGTGGGGTGAGACAAATATATGGGAGTTACTGTTTTGCTGTAGTCTAGTTTCCAAGTAAAAATAAAAAGAAACCTTTTAAATTAAATACTCCTCAGTAAATAAATGCTTAATAAATTTATTGAGCTACAAATGCTAGATTTCAGTAGATCACTTCATTTTATTTTAACAGCACTGTTTTTTCTTTCTTTCTTTCTTTCTTTTTAAACAGAGCACTTTCTAAAGGTAAAATATAGGTTGGGGAAATCTTTTTCTTATTAGTATTATTCAGCCAAAACAGTAAATATTTTTAAAAAGCTTCATATTTAATGTTCACTCCTACACATTTAAAATATACATGGATGCACAGCCTATTCATGGTTTAAAAAATTGAATATATATTTGGATTAATAATAGAGAAGTTATAAAACAGAAAAGTATAAAGGAAAAAATAAACTTAGGGGATAGGTGTAAGCATTAGGTTTTCCATGGTAAACTTATGCATTTTCATTAATTTTAGGTAAAACATGTCTTGATTTTAACATGCTGTCATCTGTAATGAAATACATCAGAGCTGGGTTCAAAAGTAATTTACCAGTGGACAGCTCAGTGCTGTTCAGATTTAGAAGTTAGCCCCCCGAGATAATCCATACCATTTTGTATCCCATATCTTGGACCAAGGGTGTAGGCAACCTTGGGTCTTGGTGATTGGAAGCAGAGGCACATTGGCACTGTGTTCTTTTCTGGTGGAAGGATGAGATTGTGTGAGAGGCCCCTAGGCTGGGGTTTGGGGGGGTGATGAACTATCACCCTCCGCAGGGAACACGTCTGCAAAGTGTGTCCATGCGTGCCAGCAGCTGCTGCTTCTCCAGGCTGGCGTGCCCTGTGTCAGCAGTCGTCCCTGTCACCCTCACCACGTCTCTCAACTAGCCTAAGAAAATCCCCAGTTCTGCTTATTTGAGCCATAATAGAACTGTTTTCAAAAGATTTCACTTGGAAACAAAGGAAAAGACTAAATACACAAACACAAAAATGCAGCAGTACAGAAATGATACCGAAATATAGCAGCAAGGCCGGGCACAGTGGCTCATGCTTGTAATCCCAGCAGTTTGGGCAGCCAAGGTGGACAAATCACTTGAGGCCAGGAGTTCAAGACCAGCCTGGCCAACATGGTGAAACCACATCTCTACTAAAAATACAGAAATTATCTGGGTGTGGTGGCGTGCACCTGTAATCCCAGTTACTCAAGAGACTGAGGCGGGAGAATCACTTGAACGCGGGGGCAGAGGTTGCAGTGAGCTGAGATCACGTCACTGCACTCCAGCCTGGGCAATAGAGCAAGACTTCGTCTCAAACAAACAAACAAAAAAAAACCATGTAGAAGCAGAGTTTTGTTTGTTTGTTTTTATTCTTAGGTTGGTGAGGTCACAGATCTTTGGCACACATATTGTAATTCCCTTTCCCCATTCCTATGGCAGACATTGCTGATTGATCCCATATACTTTCCTGTTGGCTCCACCTTGGAAATCATAGCAGTAGTGGATCAGATTTGGCATGTGAGTTGCATATGCTGTTCTTAAGGTAATTCAGTTTTGCCACAGACAGGATTTATCATGCACATGTTCATGTCATTCTCTCTGGTCCAACTGGACTTAGCTGCAGCTGGCGAAGGCTCTCCTACCATTTTGCCTTTGGTGGCAGCCACCATTCCCGTCATCTCTGGAGCCTCCTGTCCTGTCGAGCCACAGACCCCTTTATTTCTGTTTTAAAGTTACATTACCTATAGTTACCAGTCGACTGATGGATGCTCTACTCGCTTGCTCATATTTTTTCCAGCTGCTTCATCCTGAATTTATTTCTCTCTTTGGCCAAATTCAACAATACCATATGTACTGTCAGGAAAAAAAGTCTTATAAGTCTTGTCTTGTTTCTGTGATAGACCACAGCTTATTTATAATAGGCCACAGCTTGTTTAAAAAGCAGCTAACTCCTCCCAACTACTACTTGTTAGTTTATATGATTTTTAAAAATTATCACGTTATGTGACTGCCCTCAGCCAAACATTCATCTTAGTAAGGTCTGAGGTTTAACTCTAACCACCAAACATGAATGCTTAGGGCTTTTGGAAAATGTGAACTGAACACTGAAGTCAAGCCTCTAAACCTTGTGTGTGTCAGTCTCACGGTGTCAGTAACCTAGAACTGAAAAGCAGACATGAGCTTTCCTCTTGCTTCTTTCTAGTATTAAATCAATATAGTGTTTTAGAATATTGTATTTAAGTGTCATTTCATAGGAGACATATGAACGTATACTTCAGGGGCCTCTCCCTGTGCATGAATTTTCGCATTTTGTCTTCATTGCCTCATCAGTATGCCAGTAGGTGTCACTGTGTACATTAAATGGAAATCAAATATGTCATTAGGGGAATTTCCAAAATTATCATGGCAGTTTTTTTCTTTTTTAAAAACAGAGTTCCCAACAGTAAGCCAGAATGTTTATACCACTTCTTTTTTTTATTTTTTAAATTTTTCTTAGGCTATCTTAAGAAAACATGACATCGATTTTTCTCTTCCCATTTCTGCTACCTTACTACCTTATATGAGCCCTTATGCATATATGAAAATATTTATTTTGGGTGCATTCATAAGAATTAGAAGACAGCATATAGACTAACATGTTAAAGGAAAGAATGGATCATTTTGAACTTATGTATGTCACTCTCCCAGTATAGAACTATATTGCCAGAAACCTTTTTCAGGGGATGGAGTGGGGATTTTATCACTCCAAATACTTATTTGTGACAATACAAGAATATTGTAAAAACCAAAAAAAAATTAACGTGCAATGAATATGTGTGTGTGCACTCACATGCACTTTTGCCAGCTGAGGACTTTTTTAACAAGTATTTTTAGGTCCTCTATACATTTATGAGGCTACTCTTCAGATTTTTTAGTTTTCCTGTAACGGAAGAAACTGTTTCCTATCTTGTTGCATAATCCTGCAGTTTCAAGTTTACAGTAATATTAGTGGAACTTAATTGTTTAAATGTCTGAGACTTTTTTTTTTGTGGGCTCCCTGTCCTGTTCACCCCTTCAGAAAAGTAAAAATATTTGACTTGATGTCTTCTGTTGCTTCTTGGGGGAAAATAGCATGATGCTCACGTAACTCATTTTCAGGTCTTTGATACTAAGATCAGCAGTATTGTAGAATGCTTTCTTCAGTTGAGCAATACAAATTGAGGTTATACCAATGTTCTGGAAGGTTGTTTGTGTGCATGTATGTGTGTTGGGGGTGGTGCTGGAATTGTGATCTGTTGTCTGAAATACTTACATGGGGTTTTTCCATTCAGAAGAATGTTTGTTTTGTGAAGAATGACTTAGGGAAGATTCATGATGACTGAGTGTACCTGTGTGGAACTTTAGGACATAGATGCACTCCCACAGAGTCAGCCTTAAATCATCTTCAACCCTGTTTTCCCTGATACGTGTAATAAAAATGAAGGTGTGTTCTATGTGGTGGCAAGGGGAAAATTGTCTGCAAGACATAATACAGATAGCAATTAAAATGCACTGGGGATTACTCAAAATTCCTTTTCATTTATAACTTTTAAAATTAAGAATACTTAAAGTAAAAACCCTTTCCCAGATCTGAGGCCCTGCAGGCAGTGTGGGACAGCGCAGTGAGCCATGTGCCTTTGGGTCAGAGGGTCTGAGCTACAGCCGCTATGGCAGCACTGTGAGTTTATGTATAGGCAGAACTCAGATTTTCTCCAGCTTTGAGTTCTTTGGTCTGGGAAAGGAGAAGTGGTGTTGTATAGGTTAAGTGTAGGGCTTTAGCTGAATCAATAACATTTTGTTTCATAAAAAAAGAAAATGAAATCAAAATAAATATGGAAAAATATCCATTAAATCTTGATGATGGGTAGATGCTTCTGTTGATACTGCTTTCTACCCAGAGTTTCTAAGTGGTTGAGTTGAAGGCATGAGCATTAATATTTTCAAAGCATTCTGTAGGTAACTAATATGCAGCCAGAATTGAGAATCAATGGTCTACATGGCTTCTTATTCCTAAGCTGGCAGGCCAAATGTGGTTGATGGGGCATTTCACAAATCAGTTTAGGAACTGGAGTCGGAGAACCTTGAAAGTGTCCCCATGCTTGGGTGCACACAGGAGGGTGTCTAGAATCTTACAGTGTATATGTGTTAGTGGTGGTGGGCTGTCCTGGCCATTTTTGAGAGCTTCTTTTCCTTGATTCTTGAAGCTTTCTCTTTACCATTCCTGCTAGAGTAACTTTCCCCACCTCCTGCCAGCTTCCACTGTGAGATCTCTGCCCCACCTGAAGAACACAGTTTCTTCTGCTCTTTTCATTCCTATAGTCTTCAACATACACCTGGCTGGGAGTCATGGCGACTTTGGAGCTAGACTAGTAAATCCCTTGCTGTTGGTAGGGTTCTGGCAGTAGATGCTCTAAGGGGAGGGTTGGCATAGGTAGTAGCAGCAATAGCTTGAGTGAACATGTCTTCAGCTATTATGGAGTCCATAGAAATACACAATTTGCACCAAAAAAAATTCGTTTAACACACAGTCTATCAGTAATGCTTCTGTTGAATATTTTTATTTTTATTTATTTTTTAAGACAGGTTAGTTACTGTTGCCCAGTTTAGAGTGCAATGTCACAATTACAGCTCACTGAAGCCTTGAACTCACAGGCTCCATCTATCCTCCCATCTTAGCCTCCCAAATAGCTGGGACTACAGGCACACACCACCACGCCTGGCTAATTTTTGTATTTTTTGTAGAGATGGGGTTTTTCCATGTTGTCCAGGCTGGACTCAAAATCCCAGGCTTAAGCAATCCACCTGCCTGGGCCTCCCAAAGTGCTGAAATTACAGGCCTGAGGCACTGTGCCTGGCCCCTTCCGTTGAATAGTAAAAAGTTCCTTCAACACTTAACTTGACTTTTTGCAAGGTGCTTATCTGACAATGATGAGGGAATGCGGTGAGCTCTTAACCTCCCAAGGCAGTGTATGCTCTTGTGGGGATAATCCTTAAAGGAGAGTCCGGGAAAGTTTTTCTTATTAGGACTGATTTCCACAGGTGGAAAACCAAGGACTTTAGTAGAACCAATTTAAAAAATCTTGATCTCTCCCTTTTTTCCAGCTTTATTGAGGTATAAATGACACATAAATATCGTGTGTATTTAAGATGTGCAGTGTGGTCTGGATTTTTTTTGTTTGTTTTTTGAAATGGCGTCTCGCTCTGTTGCACAGGCTGGAGTGCAGTGGCGTGGTCAGGGATGACTGCTGCCTTGAACTCCCAGGCTTAAGCAATACTCCTGCCTCAGACTCCTGAGTAGCTGGGACCACAGGTGTGTGCTACCACACCCAGCTACTTTTTTTTTTTTTTTGGAGATGAGGTCTCACTATGTTGCCCAGGCTGTGATGTTTTTGATAATACATATACAGTGTGAAATGATTACCACAATCAAGCTAATTAACATATCTATCACCTCACATAGTTACAATTTTGAGAGGGTGTGTAGCAGCAATTTTTAAAATGTGAACTATTAAACCTTTTTTTGTCACATCTAATTTTATTTTATTTTATTTTACTTTATGTTCTAGGGTACATGTGCACAATGTGCAGATTTGTTACATATGTATACATGTGCCATGTTGGTGTACTGCACCCATTAACTGGTCATTTACATGAGATATATCTGCTAATGCTATCCCTCCCCCCTCCCCCCACTCCCCAGCAGGCCCCGGTGTGCGATGTTCCCCTTCCTGTGTCCAAGTGATCTCATTGTTGAATTCCCACCTATGAGTGAGAACATGCGGTGTCCGGTTTTCTGTTCTTGTGATAGTTTGCTGAGAATGATAGTTTCCAGCTGCATCCATGTCCCTACAAAGTACATGAACTCATCTTTTTTATGGCTGCATAGTATTCCATGGTATATATGTGCCACATTTTCTTAATCCAGTCTGTCATTGATGGTCATTTGGGCTGGTTCCAAGTCTTTGCTATTGTGAATAGTGCTGCAATACACATACGTGTGCATGTGTCTTTATAGCAGCATGATTTATAATCCTTTGGGTATATACCCAGTAATGAGATGGCTGGGTCAAATGGTATTTCTAGTTCTAGATCCTTGAGAAATCGCCACACTGTCTTCCACAGTGGTTGAACTAGTTGACAGTCCCACCAACAGTGTAAAAGTGTTCCTATTTCTCCACATCTTCTCCAGCACCTGTTGTTTCCTGACTTTTTAATGATTGCCATTCTAACTGGTGTGAGATGGTATCTCATTGTGGTTTTGTTCTTTGTTCTTTGTAGGT
>NW_012103321.1:2737155-2737674 GCF_000951045.1 Mandrillus leucophaeus | reverse complement strand
CCAGGGATGAAGCCCACTTGATCATGGTGGATAAGCTTTTTGATGTGCTGCTGGATTCGGTTTGCCAGTATTTTATTGAGAATTTTTGCATCGATATTCATCAGGGATATTGGTCTAAAATTATCTTTGTTAGTTGTGTCTCTGCCAGGCTTTGGTATCAGGATGATGCTGGCCTCATAAAATGAGTTAGGGAGGATTCCCTCTTTTTCTGTTGGTTGGAATAGTTTCAGAAGGAATGGTACCAGCTCCTCCTTATACCTCTGGTAGAATTCGCCTGTGAATCTCTCTGGTCCTGGACTTTTTTTGGTTGGTAAGCTATTAATTATTGCCTCAATTTCAGAGCCTGCTATTGGTCTATTCAGGGATTCAGCTTCTTCTTGGTTTAGTCTTGGGAGAGTGTATGTGTCCAGGAATTTATCCATTACTTCTAGGTTTTCTAGTTTATTTGCATAGAGGTGTTTATAGTATTCTCTGATGGTAGTTTGTATTTCTGTGGGGTCGGTGGTGATATCCCCTTTA
>NW_012103321.1:2731871-2735839 GCF_000951045.1 Mandrillus leucophaeus | reverse complement strand
TATTGTTATGTGTGAACTTGATCCTGTCATTATGATGTTAGCTGGTTATTTTGCTCGTTAGTTGCAGTTTCTTCCTAGCATCGATGGTCTTTACATTTTGGCATGTTTTTGCAATGGCTGGTACTGGTTTCCATGTTTAGTGCTTCCTTCTTTTAAATTTTTTAAAAAAAAAATTTAGAATGGAGAACATGCAGGTCTGTGCATTGGATATTAAATTCAAATTTTGGTTCTGTATGGCCATGTAAAAATGGTGTGGTATAGAAAACATAACTGAAGGCCTGGTGTAGTGGCTCACACCTGTAATCCCAGTGCTTTGGGAGGCCAAGACAGGAGGATCTACTTAAGGCTAGGAGTTTGAGACCAGCCTGGGCAGTGTAGTAAGACCCCATCTCTACAAAAAATATAAAAAATTGGCCAGGTATGGTGGCACACACCTATAGTCCCAGCTGCTTGGGAGGCTGAGGTGGAAGGATTGCTTGAGCCTGCGAGGTCAAGGCTGCAGTGTGCTGAGATCATACTACTACACTCCAGCCTGGGCGACAGAGTGAAACTTCAGTTTCCAAAAATAAAAAAAGAAAACAACTAGGGAAAGGATAAAATGTTTTTAAAGAACTAAGAGCTAAAAATTTATTCAGTTATCATTCTAAGTAATGTTCCTTTTTCAGAGGCAAAAATGATTTTTATCTCTTGAAAAGGCAAAATATGGCCGGGTGCGGTGACTTGCACCTGTAATCCCAGCACTTTGGGAGGCCGAGGCAGGTCGATCACTTGAGGTCAGGAATTCAAGACCAACCTGGCCAACATGGTGAAACCCTGTCTCTAGTAAAAATACAAAAATTAGCCGGGTGTGGTGGTGCATGCCTGTAATCCCAGCACCTCAGTATGCTGAGGCAGGAGAATTGCTTGAACCCGAAAGGCGGAGGTGGCAGTGAGCCAAGATTGCACCATTGTACTCCAGCCTGGGTGACAAGAGCAAAACTCCATCCCCCCCCCAAAAAAAAGAGCAAAATATTGCTAGTATTTATGATGAAGAACTATTGCATCATACCTAGGTTTTGGATCTCTTGAAATATAGCTTGTTTTCTTTTTATTAAGTATTTATTTGTTTCTACTTTATGCGTTGATGGTGGGGGACAATAAGGAGAGTGTAGAAGATTTATAAAATGCAGTATCTTTCTTGAAATTTATAGGCTACATGAAGAGATAGCAGTTAAACAACAATGAAAACAAGGGTATGGTTAGGGACAAAACACAAGGATATAATAAATATTCTAGGAATTTAGGAATGATGAGCCAGGTCCAGCGGGACTGGTATGCAGGAGGTATTTGGGCATCCCATTTATTGCCTAAGTCCTGGACACTGTTGCCCTGCTGCTCCCTTTGTTCCATACACTTGCTCCTATTGAAGGTTTACTTGGCTCCTCACTCTTTTGACTTTTGTCTCCTGTCATTGCCCCCTTAGACTTTACAGATTCATCTTACAGGATCTTGACCCTCCATTCTCTCCTTTGGATGTATCATACACACATGTTCTACCTGACCTTGGCCTTAAGGTAATACCAGAGGTGCCCGGTAGATGCCTGGTCCTAGGGTCCTCCTCCACAGCTGCCCATTTGGAATCACTCTGCTCTGACTTGCTTCTTACAGGGTGTCTGCCCCTGGACATCCTGTAGTAGAACATCCTAATTTTGGGATGTCCCAAAACTGATTGCATTATCTCCATTCCATCTTTCTCTTCCATAAACAAACAATATTCTTTTGTCTTCTATATCTTTATGAGTCTGAGCCTGAGCTTCACTATCTGCCCAGTTTCCCAACATAAAACAGGAGAACAGTCATTGTCTGTCCCTCATCTGGGCATTCGGCTCTTCACCTGTAATGTCTGTGGCCTCTGGCCCCTGCTCACACTCCTCCTTGTTCACCCACCTTCCCTGTGTACTCATGGTGGAAGTGCCACTCACTCTTCTCATAGGCTCTCTCCTGCTGTGTCTCTCCATACCTCTTTTGAGTTTGCCTTTCTGAATATTTCTACTGCCTCTTGGCTCTCTATAGCCTGCAGGTCAGACTTGTAGGTGTAGTGTAGTGCTGAACCCCTTTCGATTCCAGTGGGGATGGCACCAGGTTCAAGAGGCTGAAGAAGAGATGCAGAGCCAACAAAGGAGACATGGGGTTTTATTGTTTACATACAGGGGAAATGAAAGAGGACCAGGGAAGATAACCACACAGCCCAGTGCAGGGAGCTGGGCAGGAAAACCGCAACCACTTGCAAAAAGCATGCAGTTTATATAGCATTTCCACTTAACACCTCCCCTCTAACAACCTCCACCTGGCAATCTTCATTCCACATGAAACTCAGGGCCTCAATTCTCTGTACACCTTATGTTCTATGGTAGGGGATGGGGGCTCAGATGTTCCTTACAGACAAGGAACAGAATCTTCGTATTGGCCACTACTGGATTCCCTAGCCCAGTACACACATTCAGGTGTGTGTGCTATACAGGGTCATCCTCAGGGTGACCCTGTCATGCTTAAGTTATTGCTATCAGATGTATTTACCATGCATATGGTTAAAAAGAGCCCTTTCCCCGTCTTGTCCCAGCTTACCTCTTTAACCTTCTTTTAGCCAGTTTAATTCCCCTCCTTTTGATGACTGTCTTCCCCTAGACTCAACCAAGTTTCAACTCATATTAGTCTGCCATTGTTGCACAGATATATCATTGCAATTCTGGAACTGTATCTTTCTACTTATTGTTCCCTAGACTTGAGGCATCCCTAGCCTCTTCAGTCTCATTTTCACCCTGTACACAGAGAACCCAATACTCCACTCAGACACATGCATTTCTGTGAATCATTGCCTAAATGTCCCAGACAGAGGTGGTTGCACTCTCCTTTGCACTTTTTTTTTTTTTTTTTTTGGATACAGGGTCTTAGTCTGTCATCCAGGCTGGAGTGCAGTGGCATGATTATGGCTCACTGCAGCCTTGACTTCCCCAGGCTCAGATGATCCTCCCACCTCGGACTCCCTAGTCACTGGGACAACAGGCATGCGCCACCGCACCTGGCTAATTTTTGTATTTTTTTTTTTTTAATAGAGACAGGGTTTCTCCATGTTGCCCAAGCTGGTCTTGAACTCCTGGGCTCAAGTGATCCACTTGCCTCAGGCTTTCAAGGTGTTAGGATTACAGGCCTGAGCCACAGTACCTAGCCTCCTCTGCACTTTTACTGTACCATGTTTATGTTTCTTTTATATGAACTTTTGCACTGTGTTTTGGCCAGTGAATAGGTCTTTCCCTCCACTGGTCTGTGAAGTCTGACTGACCTGCAAATCATGCTTTATGCATCTAATTATCTCCTGTGGACTGAGCACCTGCACACTGCTCAGCTCATCTTTGTTCCATGAATGAAGGCCCATGTTGAATGGAGTTTTAAAACCTAGAAAGTTTTTGCCATGTGCTTAATGCTGAGTTTTGTTTCCTAATTAACCTGAAGTTTTGGTTTACTGTGGTGTATCTATTCCATGCTCCTGTAATTTAAAGCATAATTGCTGCATGAATCTGTTTGAGAAGGGTATGTTTGAAGCTTTGATACATTTTTATACTTTCGATAAGCTTTTGATACATTTATGATGTAACAAAGCCCTTCTATTGGTGGATTCCTTTATAATTAAAATACTCTATTTACAGATTTGTTCTAAGTCTCTTCCTAGGTACACAATATGTTCCAGTAATTACATTAAATGATACATAAATATAATGCATATTAATATTAAAAACATAAATGTGTGTTAGGTCTAATTGGTCCTATAGTTAAATGGCACAGTAAGGACAGGAGACCTTATATTTTTTTGCAGCTGTATAAATTCTTGGGTTCTGTGGGTTAAGTTTAACATAGTTTTAGACCCTAGAGCAAGAGAAGCTTGAGAATGATAGATTGTTGAAATAAAGCAGTTACCCAGCGGAATACCTAGT
>NW_012103321.1:2714323-2731566 GCF_000951045.1 Mandrillus leucophaeus | reverse complement strand
GCCTTTTTATCTTTTTTTAAATTATTATTTTCTTTGTTTATATCTAGTCTTTTAAAAATTATTTTTAAATTATTTTAAGTTCTTTAAATGTCTAGCCTTTTCTACAAATCTATAATTACATGATCCCACTATTTAAAAATATTTCTTATAGTTACAGCTTTTTCTGTATTTTATAGACTCATTAATAATTTACATGATCATCAGATAATTCAGCTTAATATGTCTTATGCTATTCAGTATGCTGTTAAAGTTACTCTAGCCAAAGGAACATGTCAACTAAGAAAACTAAACGTTTCACATTAATAATAAATCTGAGATTAATTGTTCTTTTGGCTTTCACTTAAACTCCATGGAGTTTAACTGGAAAAAAAAATGCCACCACTTTAGACCCATGTGAAAGGAAGACAGCCTGATGCTCGAGACCTGTTTGGAGCAGCCGTCTGGCATTGCCCCACTCATGAGCCACCACACACAGTCAGCTTCTAGCAGGCCTGGTGTGGGTGTTGTTTCCCAGGAGACATTTTAAGTAAATGTATAAGAACATAGATGTGTCCATTCAGAAAAGTTCTTCCAAGTCTTTAATGTCCTCAGTGAAAGTATGTTAGAATGTATTGTGTTTTTATAACCCACACTCCAGCTGTGTAGATGTGAAACGACTAAATAGGCATATTTGACTTTACAGGTTTTGTGGGTGGGGTGCGGGGGGTAGGTAAGCATCCTGATTCCATCCTGAGGTTATCAGCTACGGGTAGAGAATGGAGTGAAGTGGGAGACTGGGTGGTGGGAGGAGGGAAGGGGTGTGTGGGACGATTAGTATCTGACAGTTGGGTTCATTCTATCAGCGCACCCTGAGAGGTCCCGTCACTCCTGAGCAGAAGCCTGTGATTTTGGGTCTTCACTGTATTGATCATAGGTGGCCTGCCTCAGCCACTCATTCAGGAGGCTTAGGAAATACAGGCACTACTGCTTAACTGCATCCAAACAATTTATACAGGTTGAGCATCCCAAATTCAAAACTTTTTGAGTGCTAACATGATGCTCAAAGGAAATGCTCACTGGAGTATTTCGGATTTCAGATTTTCAAATTTGGGATGCTCAACCAGTAAGTATGATACAAATACTAAATCTGGAACACTTCTGGTCCCAAGCAATTCGGATAAAGGATATTCAGCCTGTAATAACCCTAGCAACACCTGATTGGAGATCTGTCCAGACTTCCTAAGCACTAGTTCAAGATCCTCCTCTCTTTCCAACTCAGGTATAACTTCCATCTGTAAGAGCAGGTTTATAATTATAGGTTGCAGATTTAGAGATACTACTTGGGAACTCAAATTTAAATGATTTTCACCTGACCCTGACCATTTACTACCTTCCTGGTTGAACTCAGTCTTACCAGGTTTATAGTAATCCATTGAGTTGTGGATGTCTCAGGATTAATCATTCAGCCACAGTTAAGTACCTACTATCTGGTAAAGTCTTAAATAGACACTGGAGACAGAATAACAGCCAAGAGTCAGGTGGAGGATGTGTATATCAATAAATACATGTAAAACAACCACAGGCACTTCAGGTATATACGAAGGCCTCTAAGACCACAGAACCTGCAGGTAGTGAAGTGTTCCTCTGCATTCTTAGGGTGACCATACAACTTGGCATCCAAACTGAAATGTTTTTGAAAGTACAAAGTGGTAGTATTGAGATTTGTGCTGGGATAACAGCAGTAGACTTGGGCTGTCTGGGAACAGCCAGGGCGGTGGTCACCTCTCCACTTAGCACCCCATACCTGGCTCACTCTGGGTTTCTACCATGCTGCCCTCCTGTCTGTCACTGTACAGACACCTTACAAGATTGTGTTTAATGGTTGTCATGTGCCTTATTGTGAGTACGGCATAATGGGTCTGATTTGAATCAATTTTTTTGTTTCCAGATAGGCCTACAACAGAAAGTGTACGAAGTGAAAGTATTTGGAACTTGACATGCATAATCTCATTTACTTCTCAGAGCAGTTCTTTAGGGTTTATGTGCTGTTGGTATTTCCTTTTTGAGTGAAGTTTTGCCCTTGTTTGCCCAGGCTGGAGTGCAGTGGCGCGATCTCACTGCAACCTCTGCCTCCTAGTTCAAGTGATTCTTGTGCCTCAGCCTCCTGAGTAGCTAGGGTTACAGGCACACACCACCATTCCCGGTTAATTTTGTATGTTTAGTAGAGATGGGGTTTCACCATGTTGCCCAGGCTGGTCTTGAACTCCTGACCTCAGGTGATCCGCCCGCCTCGGCCTCCCAAAGTGCTGGGATTACAAGCGTGAGCCACGGCGCCTGGCCTACAGTATTTCTTTGTACAGTTGAGAGGACAGTGAGGCACACAGAGGTAAAGTAACTTGCCGGGGGCTGCACAGTAAGCAGCAGGAGCGGGATTGGAGCAGAGCCCCAGCTGCGTGACTCTAGCCCCTGCTCATGCAGCTTCCTCTGCTTGTGTTCTCTGGGTTTGGCTACAGGCCACCAGTGCCACAGGAGATGATTTAAGTGGTGCCTAGACATTGAATAACATTGACTCAAAAAGGAGAACGTTATTCCCTTTTCACTTATCTTTTAATCCTATGTCATTTTCTCCACCACCCTAAACAATTCTCCAAGAAGTTTAACTTGGCTTTACTTTGCTAATCTCTCTAAGGAAGAAGGAGTAACTTCAGGCTCCAAACCTTAAACAAGAAATGTAATTTTAAAATGAGTATTTCACTTTTATACTCACTTTCTATTTATAGCAAGCGATACTGGCTTCTCATATCTATTTGTGACATAAAGTTTTCTTTAAATCTTATTGAAGTAAAAAGTCTATTAGAAAAAAAATCAAGTCCAGATAGGATGCAGATGTGGCCGAGTTGTGACGGTAGTGTGGGAATTTGTAATTTGGAGGAACACTCCCTCCTCAAGGGAGGAATTAAAGAGTAGAGATAAAAGCCAGACAGCCCTCAGGGTAAAGTTTTAGCATTCTTTCACCTAGGAATCAGGGGGCTGGTAATTCTGTCCCATTTGCTGCCTTTTCCTTTTCTTCTGTTTGAGAAGTCACATGGCAAAATATTAAGAGTCTGTCTGACTTAATGATCTCTATTCCAGACATGTACTAATTTATATTTTTGCGGTCATTTATCTACACTGGCAATGGAAATGGGAAGTAGTTGAAATTGTTATCTTTATAACTGAAGGGAACAATTTGTATGCAGCGGGGCTTAATCTGGTATCTTAGTTCTTAGAAACACCTAAATTCTCCTGTTTATAAGTAAAATTCAACTGTATCTCAAGTTATCAATTTTTATTTTCCTGACAATGGCACAAGAATTAAAAATCTATTGAAACTTCTTAACACTGTGGTATAAAATTTTAACTTAAAAGTATAACTGGGCAGTTACAACTCACTGAATGGTAATTTTTTTTTTTTTTTTTTTTTCATTTTAAGGACAGCACAATTAGATTTTGGTAAGATTGAGACTTCAGTGTCTTCTGGTATATTTGTCAGGACAGATTCACAAGTAGTTTGCAAGTGTTCATGAACAAATCAGGTTAGTAATACATTGAAACCAGCACAAATAGATTGTCCTCATCACTGCATAGACAAAACAGTCAGGAGATGGGTTTGGTGCTGTAAGCACAAGTGGCATGATATAATGAAGTTGTATTCCATTAAGCTCTTGTGTACGGGGAGCAAAATGTCATCACCTGAATGTGGCTGCATTTCTGTGATACAACCTCATCTGTTCCGTCAACTAGTTTTGCTCTGATCAATAAGCAGTTTTCTGTGGCCTTTCACTGCTGTCAGATGTCATTGAGTGATGTAAATGCACGTCAGAAACTAGAAACTTGACAGCTCACCCAGAGAGGGAAGGGAGAGAGGAGAGGGAAATCACTACAGTAGACATGGTTGACAGCTGACATCTCCTCAGGGTAACTGATTGGATACTGTAGCAGCCGGCACTTTTCCCATATAAACTCGAAGAAAAATGATCCTGTTATGTGTAAAATACAGTGCAGATGTTTTAAAATAACTTAAGGGAAAAATTATTCTTGTAAACTGTAGCGTAGTGACTATATAGATTGTATAAAATATAAAAAATAATTAGTTGCTGTTAGTTTTTGAGTAAGAACAATTAAGGCAGATGAAAATATTGTATTTCTACCCATTTTTCCCAACACGCACTGCCAGAACTATAAATAGGAAAGTTTGTCAGTGAAGAAAGAAATGTAGCCTTAAAGACATTTATTATAACAGTATTCATGCAATAGAATATTATGTAGCAGTAAAAGGAAGAAGAGGACTGTTTTTATGTCCTGATATGGGAAGATCGTCAGGGTCTACTGCTGAGTGAAAAAGCAAGAGGTGGAACAGAATGTCCTGTGCTGCCTTTTGTGTTGAAGGGAAGGACTTAAGACTGACTCTGTTCAAATGTGCATGTAGCAACGCTGAAAGGATCTTATGGTAAGCACTTGAGTGGGGAGTGAAGCGTTGGGACTTGCCCTAAGAAAGGTTGTGATTGTGAGACCGACTTCACTGTGTATCTTTTTTTTTCTTTTTAAACCATATGACTGTATTACCTATTCAAGATACTGTTATAAAAAGGCATGCATTTATTCCACGTGTGATAACTTGATGAAAAATATAGCATTGTTACATTAACAAGGGACTCACAGTCTCAGAGTACTCTGGTTAGACTCTTCATTACCAAAGCTAAAAAGGCATTCAGATATGTTAGAATGAGGGGTTTGCAATCTCATTAAATGCTAGTTTAAATGATTTTATTATCATTGATTAAGATTCAGGGACACTTAGACATAGTACCTATTGCTTAGTCTATGTCAGATACCATACTCTGCTTTATAAATGTTAACTTATTTAAGTCCTCACGGAGTAAGTGTTACTGTCTCTATTTAACATGTGGAAAAACAGATGCTCAAAGAGTTTAAAACCTTACTGTAGGTCATACAGCCAGTATGTGGGAAAGCTGGAATTTGAATCTAGGTTTTCAGTCTCCAAAGATAAGTCGAGGGTCTGAGTATTAGAGTGGAAAGAGCTGTAACTGACAGGAACAAGCACCCAAGCATGTGTATACCCGTGAGGACAGCCGCCTTAACCTGGCCGTGCCGTGAAGAGTAGAGGGCAGTGTTAAATCCCTGGAGTGGTTCATCACTGCCAGGCTTACCTATTAAGATGACTTCTTGGCACCATCGGCGTTTCTTTGTAGCTCCCATTTTAGTCAGTTATGTGCTTACCATTGGCCTATCTGTCTATCCCTGAGGTTTTCATGCGGCAGAAACCGTGTCTCTTTTGCTGCCCACTCAGCCCCAGCTCAGAGTCTGATGCAGGGAAGGTGCTTAATAAATACTTGCCGAAGGAATGCACCATTACTACAGGCAGATCTTGTAGTAATGACAAGATTACATTTCACTGGTGTGGTTATCTTTCACAAACTACCTAATGGAATGATTCTTTGTAGTGCATGCTTTTCACTAATGAGGAATGCAACTTTGAAGCCAGAGTAGATTGAGAGCTTGTAGGTTCAAGGCAGAAAGACATCAGTTTATTCTATAAATAGCGAACCATCACTTTACTATTAGGAGTAAAGTGGTAAAAGAAGAAGATTAGGAAGTTAGGAAGTTAAGACAATCACCAGAGATAAAGTTTACCTGGGGAAACATCATTGAAAAAAATCCAGTAGAACAAAGTTGCATTAGGACTTTAATCCTGCCACTGTGGTGTTCAGGGTTTGTACACTTTGCTGTGTGTCAGGACGTCTTGAGACCTCAGCTCTCTAAGGCTAATCCGTTGGTCTACAGCCCAAGCTATTCTCTGTTCACAACCACCCCCTTCTCTACTGCCTTTTGTTTTCATTTTTACTTTTGAAATTCTTTTCCTCTTCATTTCAGGACCAATGTTATTAGAATATAGGGAATAGTTCAAAATTAGGGTCATCCCTACTGCTCCTCCAAAGGCCCAGCCTGAGGAAAGACAGGCTTTGATGAGTGAGTTGAGAGAAGGAATTTAGGTGCAGATGTGGCTCTTTTAAAAATGAAGGCTTTGGGTTGGATGATGTCTGACCACTTTTCCTTTGGTCCAGTTGAGGTGGAGGTGGGAGGAAATGCTACTAACAGATGCAAGTTGAGTGTCCCTTATCCAAAATGCCTGGGACCAGAAATGTTTCAGATTTCAGGGTTTTTTAGACTTTGGAATATTTACATTATACTTAGTGGCTGAGTGCCCCAAATCTGAAAATATGAAATCTGAAATGGTCTCAACTGTTATACCAAGTGCTGTTAACTCCACCACCTAATCATCTTTTAAAATTTGCCCACTTTTATCTTCTCCATCTCCATCATCACTCTCCCTCCCATTGCCCTGTCATCTCACCCTGGACTGCTATAATAACTTTCTACTCCATTTTCCCTATTCACCCTGAGCTCTCTAGAATTCATCATTTTGCAATCAGAAATATTTTTCATGGCCAGGTACTGTGGTTCATTCCTGTAAGCCCAGCAACTTAGGAGGCTGAGATAGGGTGATTGCTTTAGCCCAGGAGTCTGAGACCAGCCTGGGCAACATAGCAAGTCCCCATCTCTACAAAAGAGAAAATAAATTAGCCAGGCCTGATGATGTGCACCTGTAATCCCAGCTACTCAGGAGGCTGAGGTGGGAGGATTGCTTGAGCTCACGAGTTGGAGGCTGCAGTGAGCTACGATTACGTCACCATAGTCTAGCCTGGGCAACAAAGCAGTTGTCTCTTAAAAAAAATTTTTTTTTTCATAGTGCACATCTGATCATGTCAGCTCCCACTTAAAAATCATTGAGTGGCTTCTCCTTTCTTGTAAGGTAAAGGCTGGTCTTTAGTGTGGCCTGTGAGGCCCTCAGTGTGGTCTGCTCTCTGCCTACCTTAGCTGCTCTGGAGCCCTCCTGTGCCCTGAGCTCCAGTCCCATAGTCTCAGTTCCTCAGGTAATGTTTCTTTTGTTAAACTGACCTTTCCTCTTTGTCTTGTCCTCATATCCACCATCAACTTCCCCCAGGGTTCAGGCCTGTTTCATCATGGTCTCCTCAGAGATTTAGCCCTGACTGGGCTCTCCTGTTTCATGCCCTCTCAGTAGTCTATCTTCCCCTCATAGCATGGCGAAGATGATTCATTGTGCCCTTAGTTCACTGAATTCCCATCCTGTAGCACATGTTCACACATAAAAGTGATCAATAATTTTTCAGTGAATAAATAAAGTAACCTGAGCCAGAAGTGAGAGTAAATGATCTATCCAAGATAGCATGGCCACTTAATATCAGAATTAAGACAAAACACACAGACTTTCCACTGTATCTGGTTTTTGTTTCATTATTAGTAGTCTGGGTCTGCATGGGAGGCTTGTTCATTCTGATTGCATGAGGAAAATGTGCTTTTGACTCTGTTTCCAGGGAGACCTGGATCTCTGCTTTTTGTTTCCAGCCCTTCTGTGGAGTTGGTTCCTTCTGGTACATTTCCTTGGCCCCCTCTTAAGGTTTATCCTGGGGGGCCTGCTTTGTTCCATTGGCATCATAAAGCTAGAAGTTGAATGTTTCTCACTTTTCTTAATTCTTTAAAGTGACTATTTCGGATTTCGTGTTTATAATATTTTGTGCTTTTTTATCTTAGATGATTTTATTCTGAGCCTTGATCCTGATGCTTCCTTACCAAATACTTTAAGCTTGAACAGTGCATTTGGGACCTTTATTTTTAACATTCTGCATCCCAAATTCTGTGTTTGTTATTTCCATGGCTGATGACACCCCTGCCCTTACTGACTCACTTTAAAGGAAGAGGCTGTTTACTTAACAGTGGTGTGTTGTCTGTTTCCCCAAAATACAATCTCTGACCAGAGTCTGGGTTGAGTGGTAATCTTCCTTTACATAAGCTGCTTGGAAACTGTCAATTCAGCCTTATCTGGGGGGTGATTTGGGATGTGGGCTCATTATGCTTGCATGGCATACTCCGTCATGATCTTCTTTCTGAGCTCTAGACTGTTCAGAAAACTTCCTAGCTGGCTTTAATTCTGTTATTGAGATCTAGAAAACCTCACTACATTCCTTCTACTCATTTGTGCTGAAAGTATTTAAAGACTGGACTGGGCGTGGTGGCTCACGCCTGTAATCCCAGCACTTTGGGAGGCCGAGGGGGACGGATCACGAGGTCAAGGGATCGAGACCATTCTGGCCAACATGGTGAAACCCCATCTCCACTAAAAATACAAAAATTAGCTGGGTGTGGTGGTGTGCACCTGTAGTCGAGAGGCTGAGGCAGGAGAATAGCTTGAACCCGGGAGGTGGAGGTTGCAGTGAGCCGAGATTGTGCCACTGCACTCCAGCCTGGCAACAGAGTGAGACTTCATCTCAAAAAAAAAAAAAAAAAAAAAGACTGCTCCTTAACATCTCTCCTTGCTTCTCAAATGCCAAAGGGGAAGCCCTATGGCCCTGCTCTGGCTTCTCCATGGAAAAGACTCTATCTCATTTGACAATGAACTTCTTGAAATATGGCATCCAAACATGATTCTGTGTGGACCTGGTATACAGGTTTTTCACTTCTTTATGGAACCAAAAGAATAAACATGTTGTTTGCTTGCCTGGTTCTGTTCCCCACTTCTCCCCTTTTTCAGATTCAGTTGTCAAACATTCAAGAAGGAGGACCTGAAGAAAGCCACTGTGGTTTGGTTTTAAGTTTGCAGCTATATCTTCAAATTGTGGTGGTGATGATACGCATCATAAAATTTTAGGCCTTTGTGTAAGGACCCTGCCCAAAATCTGTTAGCACAGAAATCATAAAGCTGCATTCTTCATCTGTCAACTAAGTAAATATAAGATAGAATTATAAGTGGGTGCTCTAGCTTCATGGTGTTCAAGGTAAATAGTAGGCACTATTTAAAATAATGCTGGCCAGGCGCGGTGGCTCACACCTGTAATCCCAGCATTTTGGGAGGCTGGGTGGGTGGATCACGAGGTCAGGAGAACTAGACCATCCTGGCTAACATGGTGAAACCCCATCTCTACTAAAAATACAAAAAATTAGCCAGGCATGGTGGCGGGTGCCTGTAGTCCCAGCTACTCGGGAGGCTGAGGCAGGAGAATGGCATGAACCCGGGAGGCAGAGCTTGCAGTGAGCCGAGATCGTGCCACTGCACTCCAGCCTGGGTGACAGAGTGAGACTCCGTCTCAAAAAATAATAAATAAATAAATAAATAAACAAAACAAAATAAAATAATGCCAACAGGCTGGGCCTGGTGGTTCCCACCTGTAATCCTAGAAATTTGGGAGGCCGAGATGGGCAGATCACCGGAGGTCAGGAGTCATATTGGGGTTAGAGCTTCACCATCTGAATTGGGAGGTGGTGGTGATGGGGTGCATGGTTCAGATTATAACAGGGCAGTGGACCCCATACACAGAGTTTGTTCTTTTGCCCAAGACCATTGTTAATATGGTGATCATATAATGAATACTCTCCTATTTGCCTGTAGTTTGAAGGCCAAATTATATAATTTGGATGACTACCAAGGGAGTTACACCCCCCGTTTACATGTACAGCTATTCCTTAGGACTTTTGGAAAGATAATTTACTTTGTAACATTGGGTAATCATATTACCCAATGTTATTTCTTCATAAGTAATCATATTTACTTGTCTTTTCTTCTTTAGTAAGTTTTAAGCCTGTTGAAGCTGTGGATTAGAATTTGTATAATACCTTACTCTGTCCTGTGTCTAGTACAGAGCCTAGCATAGATTGGGAATTTAATAAATAATTTATAGACTTTTAGAGCTCAAAGAGTATGTGGTGATGATCTAATTTAACATTCTCATATTTATTGATAGAAAGAACAAAAAGATGCAGACAAGTTAGGTGGTTTACCAAAGTCACAGAGTCCTGAGAAAGAACAGAATGTGGCCTTTATGAAATGTAGTTTTCTACTCTTTATAACATACTGCACCGCCTTTGAATAAAGTTTAAATGAGGGCTAAAATGTGATTTAAGAGGGGATTCCCTATATGCTGTCTCTTAAACATGTCTCCCCATATACAAATTTAAGCGTTATATGTCTAATCTATATGAAAATTTATTTTATGCTCTTAGTGCAATTACAACTTTTTGTCGCTTATTAAGACTTCAGAGATACAAACCAGTAGCTCAGTAATTGCTTTCTTGAATCTGCCTTTAATAATTACATTTAGTAAAGCTGTATCGAAAATTAGAAAGGCAGAGACTAATGGAAAACTAGATTTTTCACTGAATTAGAAAGCAAGACAATCCATATATTGACAACACTTCAAGTTGAAACAGATCAGGAAAACTGTTTTGGACTGTTTGTGCAAAGAGGCAAACCTGGCCCTGATGGGCAGTGGTGTCCGTGTTTTATGGAAGCAGAGAAACTCTAAGAGATTTCATGTAAATCGGCATATTGGGAAGAGAGAGTCCAGGTCTGATTTAGATAAAGTCATTTGAATCTTTTAAAGCCTGGAATTTCTCCTTGGTACTAGCAAAGAAGTAGAATATAAAGAATTGTGTTAATGAAGTGGAAATATCTTTGAATAAAAAAAAGTACAAAACTCATTTAGGGGTCATATCTTGCAGTCAGAAGGAAATGTGTGCAGGAAAATTGTAGTAGTTTCTGTAGTAGTTGATGTGGTGTTTTGACTTTATAGGCAGAAAAATTAGTCATTTTAGTTTGTTTTTTGCATTTTAGAAAGCATATTAAAAAGATCCTAATGGTGGATTAACTCAGGATTTTTTACATATTAGGAAAATAAAACTAAAATATAATTACATTAATTGAAATAAACAAACAACACTGATGCCTCTTATTCACCTGTCAGAGACAGTGTGTTTTTGCACAGTAAGCCAGGAGACAGGCCAGGTAGCCTGCTGATACACCAGCTTCCCTCCCAAACCAGATGCTGGCTACACAGTTCACATGCATCAGGGCCCAACAAACTTCCCATACTGTGGAGGCACAGGGTTATAACAACTTTAGAAAAATGCCTTTAAAAGGGCCCAATGTATTTGTCACATTATCATGGATAGCTGAATTGTTCTAATAGTGTCCTGTTGAGCAAGTTCATCCTTTCCTAAGAATGAGGGCAGGTGTTTGCTTACAACGTTTAGAGGTAGGATAGTTTATGTGTCTCTCCAAGGCAAGAGGAAACATCTAGAAAGTAGAAAATTCAGATAGACTGTCATGTACAGACTTGATTGTCTTCTTTTTCAGGTCAAGGGAGAGAGAGGTGTGAAAAGTTTGGAAAAGCCAGTAGGATGAGAAGGCATGTGAAATGAGCAGAGGCCATGTGGTCAAGCCTTTTTGAGAACTGTTGTCTGACCAGATTAACTTGGAGTTTAAATTTGTTAGAGCTCTCTGATTTCACCATCGGAAATTACACAAAGGATGGAGAAGTAGGGTAGCATAAGTCAAGTAGAGGATAGGGTTATCCTGCCTTGAGAAGTGAATTTGCTGTTTGGTAGGAAAGATACGGACTAAGACAACAGAATCTGATCCTGGAAATATTATTTTGAATGGTACAGTAAGCATGCATGGTTCATTATGAATGAGTTAGCATTTGTTTATCCTGCACAGTATATAAAGTGTGGCACACAGTATGTGTATATGGCACCATCTCTGCCTTACAGTGGAGTTGCAGAGCCATATACATGGCAAAGCAATACACAGTTGTTATATACAAGTAGAATGCTAAGACTCTAGAAAACAATCTGGTCAACCCCCTCAAGTCCCCGAATGTTCTAGATGATGAACAGCCATAGAGCTGAGAAGTGATTTTCCTGTCTACATGGCTAATAAGTGTCAAAGAGGGATCTGGAACTCAGGTTTCTGCTTCACAGATATTTTTTCTAATTATAGAATGTTTTCACTCAAAAATTTAAAAAATGAGATATACATGTTCAATGCAGAAAAGTTGAGGGGAAAACATGAAATGTGCAAATAGGAAAAATTATGCATAATCCCTCTTAAACATTAACATTTTTTTCTTTTTAGTAGAGACAGTATCTCACTGTGCTTCCCAGTCTCAAACTCCTAATCTCAAGTGATTTTCCTGCCTCAGCCTCCCAAAATGCTAGGATTACAGGCATGAGCCACCATGCCCTGTCAACATTGACCTTTTTTTTCTCCCAGCATTTTTGGTAAAGAATGTATATACACATACACACACATACATCACTATTATGCACATATATTTACTAAATAAAACAAAAATGTACTCTCTGTAGGCTGCTTTTTTTTTTTTAATTTTAACAAAAGCATATCTTTCCTACTCTCCGCTGTGTTTCAGTTGGATGTACTATTTATCCCTGAGGGCCCAGCAGCTTGCCTCTCTGAAATGTTCTTACATGTCCATATTTGACACTGAGAGTTTTAGTTTGTAAAAGGATAGCTTTGGCAAAGCCATGGTAAGGGATAAAGGGGTTGGTCACCTAGAGAGCAAATATTTGGAAAATAAAGGCACTAATCGTGGTTGGAGGTGTTAGTTCCTTATCTTGTGAACCATTTTTAGGAGCCCAGGAAAGGTCTTACTCAAAAGTTTCTTTTAAGTCTATGTGTCCTGACTTGTGGAAAAATGCTTGGCAGAAGATCCACAGCTGTACTGTCTCTGTAAAGAAACACTATGGAGGGAAAGAAAAAAAAAAAATCACATCCAGGTGATGTAGGGGATTTAGTTTTGAAAGTCTAATATGTGAAACCTAGATGTAAGACTTGAAAAAAAGATTTCTTCCTACATTGGTAGCGATGTAAGAGTTTTCAGATGTTGGATGCTTTATATTTAACTCAGGCTCTTGGGAATGGCATGAATTAGAGCTTTGCGTTTTCAGTTTTTCTGTAGAGACCACATATGTCACATTACTAAGGGAAAGCAACCCATAGTAACAACAAAAACAAAACTTGCAGAATGGTTGTATTTTTGCAAGTCAACACCTTTTCTTGAATCCATTGTTCTTTCTTTAAAGCAGTCAAACAAATTACCTGATTATGATATATCATGTAACTAGGAGAGTCTCTTTGTTTGGAGTAAAAGAAATCAATACAAGAAGCTCTTGGAATGGCCTTTTTCTCTCTCTCTCTTTAGTGGCTCCTTATGTATGGCTTTAGAAATTCTGATTCTACATGAAGAATGACAGTGATTCATGCTGAGGCCCAGCCTTGTTAGACTCCTAACTGCTCTCTGAAAATCTTTGGCAGTGTTGGTTACACGTATCTAGAAGAGGTAGTAGTTGGTTTAATATAGAAACATAGTTGTAAATTTTTCATCAGATAAATTTAGTATTTAAAGCATAGTATTTAAAGTATTGGGCATTTTTTTGTGGGTTTTTTATTTTTATTTATTTATTTATTTATTTATTTATTTTTGAGACAGGGTCTCACTCTGTCCCCCAGGCTAGAGTACAATGGTGCAATCTCAGCTCACTGCAACTTCTGCTCCCGGATTCAAGCAATTCTCCTGCCTCAGCCTCCCGAGTAGCTGGGATTACAGGCGCATGCCACATTGCCAGGCTGATTTTTGTATTTTTAGTATAGACAGGGTTTCACCATGTTGGCCACACTGGTCTTGAACTCCTGACATCAGGTGATCCGCCCACCTCAGCCTCCCAAAGTGCTGGGATTACAGGCGTGAGCCGCCTCGCCCGGCATTGGGCATTTTTTTTTTAAGTAGGTTAACTTAAATTTAAAATAGGAATAAAAGCTATTCCTGGGTTCCGTGGTATAATTTCATATTTTGCAGTTGTCGTTCTCTCAATGCTGCCTTCTCTGAGCAGTTTATTGAAAATTACAACCTTTCCCCTAGCGATCCTACTTTCTTTTACCTGGCTTTATTCTCCCCCTTCCCCATGCCAGGTAATCACTTTCTAAAACTTACTTTGTAAGTTTAGTTTTTATATTCATTATTTGTTTTCTGTCTCCCCTGCTGGAATGCAAATTTCATGAGGACAGAACTCTTTGTCATTTTACTTCAATGACAGACTTCAGATGCCTTGAATAGGGTCTAGCACATGGCAGGTCTAGATATCTATCTGTCTATCTGTCTATCTGTATTTTTTGTAAGAAGAATTAAGCCAGGCACCATAGCTCAGTACCTGTAATCCCAGCATTTTCAGAGGCTAAGGCAAGCAGATCGCTTGAAGCCAAGAGTTCAAGACCAGCCTGGGCAACAATCAAGACCTCATCTCTACCAAAATATAAAAACTAAAAACAATTAGCCAGGCACAGTGGTATGTGCCTGTAGCCCCAGCTAATTGGGAAGCTGAGGTGGGAGTATAGCTTGAGCCCAGGAGCTCAGGGCTGCAGTGAGGTGTGATTACACCACTGCACTCCAGCCTAGGCGACAAAATGAGACCCCCTCTCTAAAACAAGTAAAAACTAAAAAAAAGAAGAATTAAAATTCTGAGTTTTGAAAGAGGGCTGGGTATTCTGTGACCTTTAAGAGCTTGCTTTCTTCTTGTAAGTGGGGCTTTTAAAACCGTGAATTGATGCTCTCTGACACCTGTTCATAGAACAGAAAAAGTTTCTTTCTATGAGGTGGGCCCTTAATTGTAGTAGACTTCACAAAATGGCCTGTGTTCTTTCACAGGCACAGAGGTTGTCCCTCTCCACTTCTTCTTTTCCCATCTTTCAGAGCCCAGCGGCAGAGCTTTGAACCTGGCAGATGCTGTTCCCAAGCAACCTTCCATTCCTGGGGTCTAAAAAGGACCATAAGTTCGGCCTTGAAAGAACACAGGTGAATCTTGGATCTCATCTTCCTGATGCCCATAGAAAGGAGCCCCCGACTCATCAGGAATGAACCAAGAAATTTGCAGCCACCCGAGCTTACGCTTTACATTTCTTTTGGTTAAAAAATATAATTATTCATCCATTCATCCATCATGTGTGTGTGAGAGAGACAGAAAACACTTTTAAAGTTTTTGATCTTTTGAATTACATAGGTTTTTAATGAGAATGTGGTATTTTTAGAAATAAGCATAGCATATCATAGTACTTCATGGTGTGTTGAAGAAATGATGGCTATTAATTGCTTTGGATTCCATTTTGATTTCTGAGAAAGCAAATAATACAGTCGTCCCCCCTTATCCTCAGGTGTTATGTTCAAAGACCTCCAGTGGATGGCTGAAACTATGGTTAGTACTAAACCTTATATGTGCTATGTTTTTTCCTATATATACACACCTGTGATAAAGTTTAATTTATAAATTAGGCACAGTAAGAGATTAACAAGAATATTATAATAACAATAAAATAAAAAATTATAACAATACACCAACATCACTTCTTCTGTGACTTGGACCATTATTAAGTCAAATAAAAGTTCCTTGAGCACAAGCACTGCAGCACTGCAACAGTTGATCTGATAACTGAGCTCCTACAGCTAGTTAAGTGACTAATGGGTGGGGATGCAGACGGTGTAAAGCTGCCAGAAAAAGGGAGGGTTCATGTGCCAGCTGCGACCAGGCAAGACACCACCATGGGACACTGTGAGATTTCACCACTCTGCTCAGTGCAGTGTGCAATTTAAAACCTACAAATTGTTTATTTCTGGAATTTTTCATTTCATATTTTCAGACCATAGTTGACTATGTATAACTGAGATCACTACTATATTCAGGAGGATAATAGAATGCGTTGAGCACCAGTTATGTGCCAGGCTAGGTGCTAAGGGTTTTATATATCTTGTCTTATTTATTTACTCCATCACCAGACCTAAGAAAGTAGACATTATCATCTCTATTTTACATATGAGGAAACTAAGGCTCAAAGTTGATAAGCAACATCTGTAAGGAAATATAGCCAGGAAGCAGCAGATCTGGGTGTCGGGTGTGTCTAAGTCCACACTGGTGCTCTTTCTACCCTATCATGTAGCTTCTCAGAATAGCACTAATTATTAAGACTGGTAGTTTCTTATTGATAAAAGGCCTGGCCTGCCTTCCCCCTTCTCTTCCCTTCCTCTCTTCCCTTTCCCTTCCCTCCCCTTTTTCCCCTCTTTCCCTTTCGTTTCACCTCCCCTTCTCCTTCTCTTCCCTCCTCCTTCCACCTCCTCCCCCCTCCCTTTTCCTCCCCTTCCCTCTTCTTCTTCCCTCCTTCTTCCCTCCTTCTTCCCTTCCCCTTTCCTCCAGCTTCTCCATTCTTCCCCCTGCCCCTCCCATCCTCCTCCCATCCTTCTTCCCCCTTCCCATTTCCTTCCCCTCCCCCTTCCCTCTCTCTTCTTTTTCTCTCTCCTCCTCCTTCCTCCCCCTCCCCCTTCCCTCCCTCTTCTTTTTCTCTCTTCTCCTCCTTCCTCCCCCTCCCCCTTCTCCTTTCTTTCTGAGTGAAGTGGCATAATCATGGCTCACTGCAGCCTCAACCCCCTGGGCTCAAGTGATGAACGCCCTGGACTCAAGCTCCCTGGGCTCCCTCGAACTCCAGAGTAGCTGGGACCTCAGGCACGTGCCACCATACCCAGCTAATTTTTAAAAATTATTATTTGTAGAAATGAGGTCTCCCTATATTGTCCATCTGGTCTTGAAACCCTGGGCTCAAGTGATCCTCCTGCTTTGTCCTCCCAAACTGCTGGGATTAGAGATGTGAGCCACTGTGGCAGGCCTTGGTCTTCATTTTCATAGCTTTCGGGCTCTCATGTACAGTCTTCTTTTGACTATTTACAACTGCCTTTCTATAAGAAACCCTATCTTATATTGCATAGTCTGCCTCTATTATGTCTAACTTATTGGTTGTTCTAACAAAAATAACTCATTTTACCCTTTCCACTATTAGATTACTGAACTGGACTGAAGTTTATACATATTCTTCCCAATTTGTTGTCCAGCTGTCAACTACCTGCTCACCTTTTCTTCTCCTTCCTTATTTTTCATGGATTCAACCTGCTGTGTTGCAAGGTAATGTTTAAGGCAGTGAGGATGTTAACAGTGAACAAAAGTTCCTATCATTATGGAGCTTATAATTTATTAGACAAACAGACAGTCAGCCAACCAACAAGCAAACATTGTATGTGTGTGGTGTGTGTATGTGTGTATGTATGTGTGTGTATGTGCGCACACACCAGACCATGGTAAATGCACAGAAGAAAACTAAGCCAGGTCTGGGGATAGAGAATGATGGGAGCTAGTTGCTGTTTTAGATCAGGTGGGTAGATAACACCTCTCTGAAAAGGTGACCTGGAACAACAATTGAACAGAATGAGGGAGAAGCTTTCTAGGTAGAGAAAAAA
>NW_012103321.1:2710127-2712523 GCF_000951045.1 Mandrillus leucophaeus | reverse complement strand
ACTGGTGCTCTTTCTACCCTATCATGTAGCTTCTCAGAATAGCACTAATTATTAAGACTGGTAGTTTCTTATTGATAAAAGGCCTGGCCTGCCTTCCCCCTTCTCTTCCCTTCCTCTCTTCCCTTTCCCTTCCCTCCCCTTTTTCCCCTCTTTCCCTTTCGTTTCACCTCCCCTTCTCCTTCTCTTCCCTCCTCCTTCCACCTCCTCCCCCCTCCCTTTTCCTCCCCTTCCCTCTTCTTCTTCCCTCCTTCTTCCCTCCTTCTTCCCTTCCCCTTTCCTCCAGCTTCTCCATTCTTCCCCCTGCCCCTCCCATCCTCCTCCCATCCTTCTTCCCCCTTCCCATTTCCTTCCCCTCCCCCTTCCCTCTCTCTTCTTTTTCTCTCTCCTCCTCCTTCCTCCCCCTCCCCCTTCCCTCCCTCTTCTTTTTCTCTCTTCTCCTCCTTCCTCCCCCTCCCCCTTCTCCTTTCTTTCTGAGTGAAGTGGCATAATCATGGCTCACTGCAGCCTCAACCCCCTGGGCTCAAGTGATGAACGCCCTGGACTCAAGCTCCCTGGGCTCCCTCGAACTCCAGAGTAGCTGGGACCTCAGGCACGTGCCACCATACCCAGCTAATTTTTAAAAATTATTATTTGTAGAAATGAGGTCTCCCTATATTGTCCATCTGGTCTTGAAACCCTGGGCTCAAGTGATCCTCCTGCTTTGTCCTCCCAAACTGCTGGGATTAGAGATGTGAGCCACTGTGGCAGGCCTTGGTCTTCATTTTCATAGCTTTCGGGCTCTCATGTACAGTCTTCTTTTGACTATTTACAACTGCCTTTCTATAAGAAACCCTATCTTATATTGCATAGTCTGCCTCTATTATGTCTAACTTATTGGTTGTTCTAACAAAAATAACTCATTTTACCCTTTCCACTATTAGATTACTGAATTGGACTGAAGTTTATACATATTCTTCCCAATTTGTTGTCCAGCTGTCAACTACCTGCTCACCTTTTCTTCTCCTTCCTTATTTTTCATGGATTCAACCTGCTGTGTTGCAAGGTAATGTTTAAGGCAGTGAGGATGTTAACAGTGAACAAAAGTTCCTATCATTATGGAGCTTATAATTTATTAGACAAACAGACAGTCAGCCAACCAACAAGCAAACATTGTATGTGTGTGGTGTGTGTATGTGTGTATGTATGTGTGTGTATGTGCGCACACACCAGACCATGGTAAATGCACAGAAGAAAACTAAGCCAGGTCTGGGGATAGAGAATGATGGGAGCTAGTTGCTGTTTTAGATCAGGTGGGTAGATAACACCTCTCTGAAAAGGTGACCTGGAACAACAATTGAACAGAATGAGGGAGAAGCTTTCTAGGTAGAGAAAAAAGCATTCAAAAGCCTATTATAGGTGGCAGTGAGGAAATGTGCCTGTTATAGTTGTGGGTGAGGAGACGGGTGTGGCTGGACCAGGGTGAGTGAGAGGGAAGTAGGAAGTGAGGAAGGATCTGCCAGAGGGTTGAAAAGGGCCACTTTGGCTGCTGTGAAATACAGATTGCTGCAGGGCAGGAGTGAAGCAGGGAGACCAGCAGGGAGGTTGTAGAGTGAGAACTCAGGCCTGGGGGAAGACACAGAGGGCAGGCACTTCAGATTTACACATGACACAAAGCTTGGCAAAACACTGGCTCATGTTTTGGAAGACAGAATCGATTTCCAGAAAAGTTTCAACAGCCTTGTCTAATATTAGAGTCAAAATTAACATGATAATATTTAACAGGTCATTATAAAGCCTAACCTCAGATCTGAAAATTGCCTGTTTAAGAACTGTTGGGGAAGACTTGGGGGTTTTGTTTGATTCCAAAGGCATCATTAGCCAACAGTGAGATATGGTTTCCAAAACATTTAGGTGAATGCAGGTTGCAGATACAGAAGCTTAAGCTAGAATCATGGGAGGTCAGGGTTCCACTGGATCTTTTGCTCATCAAGGCTCATCAGGAGTCCAGGCCTCTGAATGAGCATTGACAGAGGTGAGTGCAGCAGCCCACTGTATGCATGCATTACAGGGTCAATCCCCTCTAGTAATGGAGAGAGAAGTACCTTCTCTCCTATAGAGATGTATAAATGTGGTTATTGTTATTTCATGATCATTTTCCCTATCAACAGCTTCCCCCGCACTGATAAAGGAACAGTTGTAGCAATGGTTTTATTTTTGTTTGTTTGTTTTTTTGTTTTTTGTTTTTTTTTGTTTTTTTTGTTTTTTTTTACATAAGAAAGTGGCAGTCTTTTATTGCAAATATGCACAAACTCTCGGGCGAAGTTCTCTGGTCCTCAGGTGTGGGGGGCCAGGGAAGTCGCGCCGGCGCTCTCGGGTGATGTTCTCCGGTCCACAAATGCAGGGGCCGAAGAAGTCAC
>NW_012103321.1:2703304-2705137 GCF_000951045.1 Mandrillus leucophaeus | reverse complement strand
GGATGGGTCGGGAAGGAGGGTGTCTATGGGGTTTATGAGGGAAAAGTCAGTTAAGATGAAGAATGGTGAGGAAGCGGGAAAATTTGAGGAGGGTGTTGATCCTTGAGTAGAACCTGGCCACCTGGAGAAAGGGAAGGGGAATAGATGTTTTGAGTTAGGTTAAGATGTCTCATCTCAAGAGGGCGGTGGGACAAGAGGGCATGATGAGGAAAGAGTGGGCAAAGCATGCATAGTCTAGGCAGTAATTTAACATTGGGGTCTGGCGAGGGTTAGACGGTTTACCATCTACCCTAACTACTGAGGTAGTGGATGGCTGGCTAGGACCTCCATAGGCTGACAAAACAGAATAGGTAGCCTCCGTATTGATGAGAAAAGAAATTGGCTTACCCGCTACCTGAAGAGTTACCCTAGGCTCAGCGAGGCTGACAGGGGTCTCCGAGTGTGGGCACCGTCAGTCGTCGTCCAGGTGTAGGAGCTGGAAGGAACCTTCCGACCCTTGAGGAGAGGCACTACGTTGAGGCGCAGTGCCTGCCCTGCTGGCGGGGCAATCAGACTTCCAGTGTCCTTCCTGTTGGCTGGTTGGGCATGGCGTGGTAGGGGAAGATTTGGACACCTTTTTTCCTAATGCCCAGTTGTGCCACACTTAAAGCATGGGCCAGACGGAGTGGCCGGCTTGGCCTGGGGACACTGGTTTGCCCAGTGTCCTGGGTCTCCGCATTTATAGCAGGAGCCCTTGAGAGACTTGCCCTGTGTCTTCCCTGCCAGCAGAGTGGGCAACGCTGGTTGGAGAGCAGCCACTAGAGCTTGCGCCTGAAGCACAGCCCTTCTTTTCTCCTTGTCTACCTCTGCGGCCTCAGCTGCTTCTTCTCTGGAGTTAAAAACTTTAAAGGCCAATTTTACTAAGTCCTGTATGGGAGTTTGAGGCCCATCTTCAACCTTTTTTAGCTTTTTTCAAATATCTGAGGCTGACTGGGAGATAAAATAGGAGGCTAGGACAGCTGTCCCAGCTGGGGAAGTGGGCTAGCTGGGTAAATTGGGGCAGTGCCTCTGTAAGGTGATTTAGGAAGGAAGCCGGGTTCTCATCTGGGTGTTGGATAATTTCCTTTAATTTATCAAAATTGACCACTTTGTTAGAGGCTGCCTGCATACCGGCTAAGAGACACTGAATCATAATGTCCTTCCTATGGCGGCCAGGCTGCTGCGGTTGGTAATCTCAATCTGGTTCTATGGACGGGACAGCCATCTCTCCTAATAGGACGGTGGCGTCGGTTAAATGCCATTGATCTGCATGTTGCCTAGCGGCTGCGAGAATGCACTCTCTTTCCTCTGGGTTAAGAGTGGAAGTAAGAATGACATGTAAGTCATGCCAGGTAAGGTTATATGCTCTGGCCTAGGTATCGAAACTCTTTGGAATATTAGGTGGGGTTGGCTGAGAAGTCGCCAAGTCGTTCTTCAGTTTTGGGAAGGTCAGCCAAGGAAAAGGGGACGTAGACTCTAACCACGCCTTTGGCTCCAGCAACTTCTCGGGGTGGAGGAGGGGGCAACAAACTAGCAGGGGAGGTTGGAACAGACTGACCAGTAGGGTAGGTTAAGACAGGCTGACTGGTAGAGGGGGTTGGGGCAGGCTGACTGGTAGAGGGCTGACTAATGGGGGCCGCTACCGTGGTCTTGGAGCGAGTGTGGGCGGAAATGGGAGAGGTAAGAGGAGTGGCTGAGGGAGGAGTGTTGGGAGGGGCAGTAGGAAGTCCATAGGGAGGGGGGTTGGAAAGTTGGGAGGGAGGTCGCCTGCCGTCAGCCCCATCTGAAATGGAGGTGGAGTCCTCCTCAGTTGCT
>NW_012103321.1:2685716-2702434 GCF_000951045.1 Mandrillus leucophaeus | reverse complement strand
TAATTAAACATGAGGCCAAAGTACATAAGAAAGTGGCAGTCTTTTATTGCAAATATGCATACACTCTCGGACGAGGTTCTCTGGTCCTCAGGTGTGGGGGGCCAGGGAAGTCGCGCCGGCACTCTCGGGTGATGTTCTCTGGTCCACAAATGCGGGGGCCGAAGAAGTCACCAGCAATGGTTTTAATAATATGAATAGGTAGCATTGTTTAGATTCTTGCTAAATACTAGATAGTGTTTTAATGATTTGCATGGATAATTACATTTGATCTTTGCAACACATCTATGTGATAGGTGTCATTATAAACTCCATGCTATAGGTGAGGAAACTGAAGGTTGTACAGGTTAAACAACTTGCTGCAAATCATAGAGTATTAGCAGAGCCCAGAGAGAGCAGAGGAAGACATAATATTCAAATCCAGGCAGTTTGACTCAAGAACTGGAACTCCTAACCACTGCATTATACTGCAAATCTTATAGGTTAAATTAATGATATCAGTATTGTAATTTGTGCATATTTGGGACTAAACAGGTTTTTAGTAGGCTGACATTAAACCTATCTTTTATCGTTTATACTGATTCTGTGGGAATTTTTTTTTTTTTTCCCAGGAGAATGACTCAGTTTATTATTCTCAATTTGACACCCTATCTATCCCACTTTAGGCTCAAACACTGCACAGAGCTGCCACCCCTAACCTTGTAACAATCGCATCCCTGGAAGGTGAAGGGGGTAAACCACAAAGTCAGAAACTGGGAAAAGCCACGGTCGCAGGCACACCTCTTAAGGAAACAAACTACAAGGGCTCAGTCATTGTACATAGCAAGTGTGCAGTAGGCAAAGTTCTGTTCTTTTGACAGTGGCCAAATGCTTAAGTCCCTGGTTTCTTGGGATCGATCATGGCCCAAGGTTAGTAAGAAGGCCAACAATGTTGTGAGCAGGAGTCAATTTCTACAGGGTCATGGGTCATCATCCACCATGTGAAGGGGCTCCAGCAGGTTAGACATGATCAATACCCATCCAGATTAGCATCCTGACGCCCTTGCCAGAGCTCAGGCTCGGGCAGCTTTGGCCTTGTCTTCTAGCTCATCTAGGAAACGCTCCTGGGAAATCGAGTAGAAGGTGTAACCATAAATAGCTAACACCAGGGCCGCGATGCCTAGGCAGGTCACGATGTTCCGGGTCTGCCGCCGCGGTAGGACCTTCTGCTACTGGGCAAGCTGCGTCCGCGGCATGGAATGCAGTTGCTCGGGTGTCTGCTTCTCCCGAGTCGGGTCGATAAGCTGAGCGAACGGGGCCTCTCCACGCTTAGCATCCAGAGGGTCACCAGCTCCCGAAGCCGCCATGTTGCCGCTCCTCCCTTCGCGGTGCCCTCTGTGGGAAAATTTGTGCTGAGTTTTAAACCATATGAAAAAGGGATTTTGGGGACACAATCCATTTATTAATTGGGGAATACCAGTATTTCCTTGAATCCTGGATTCAACATCTTAGGGAGAACATTGACAGACTGTGTTTTATTCTAGAAGGTATAGTACAAGACCTGAAAACTATGTAATCTGAAAGACAGGTATAGGAGTTAGAAAAGTTTAATTTGGAAGAGAAAGGCATTTAAAATGAAACAAAATCTTCTCATTGCTGAAATGATAAAACCGTAAACTCTATATGATCTAAAGGCCCCTATTTGGCTTCTGTTTCTAGGGGATCAGATCCAGTCTTCATTCACACTCTAATGACACCCAAATTTATATGTCTAGTTAAGACCAGACTTGTCAACTCAGTCCTCTGAAGCATCTCCACATCCTGTCTAATGTGCATGTCAAACTTAGCATGGCCAGTGCTGAGGTCTTACTTGCCACCATAAACTAGTTGATGCAGATGTCCCCAGCCAGTCGATGGTGGCACCACTATCCTTGCAGTTGCTCAGACCAAAAACCTCACCATTACATTTCATTCTTCTCTCACTTTCTCCCTTTTGTTTTTATGTACTTTTACATAATATTTTCATATATTTTTACATTTTTCCACATCCAGTCATCAGCTTATCCTGTTGGTTCTCCTTTCACTCACCTCTTCCCACTGCCACTCAGACCTTCCCTCTAACTGTTCTCTCTCTGGATCACTCTTGGCACACAATGGTAATGCTGAAAGTTAAATTAGAATCTGTGACTATTCACTTGTCCATCTGCCTGGACCAACCTCCTCCCGTCCCAGGTAGACTCAGGACTCCTGCCCTCCTGCCATTCAGGTCTGTAGTGAATGAAATAATGGATCTTCAACAATGTTCACACCATAATCCCCAGAACCTCTGAAAATGTTACCTTACATGCAGAAGGGACTTCGTGGAAGAGTTTAAAGTTAAGGACCTTGACATAAGGGAGATCTTCCTGGCTTATCCCAGTGGGCCCAGTGGAATCACATGAGTCCTTGTAAGTGGAAGGGGAAAGCAGAAGAGTAGGTTAGAGAAATGTGACAAGGGAGGGGCGTGAGCAACTGTTACTGTCCTTGAAGATGGAGAAAGGGGCTTATGATTCCAGGAATGTAGGCGGCTTCTAGGAGCTGGAAACAGCCAGCAAAAAAAGTGGGGGCCTCAGTCTCACAACTGCAGGGATCTTATTGCAGGAACCTGTTATCACCTAGAACCTCTGCAGTCACACAGCCCTGCCAGTACCTTGATTTTAGCCCATGAGACTTGAACAGAGAAACCAACCAAGCCCATTGGACTTCTGATCTGTAGTACTGTGAGATAAGTGGGTATTGTGTTTATTACAGCAAGAATAGAAAACCATACAAGGTCTCTGCTCAAGTATTATTTTACCATCAAGACTTCACCCAAAATTATAGCCATACACTCATCCAGGCCCTCTCTGTCCCTATTACCCTGGTTTATTTTTCTCTGTAGCGCTAATACGCGTTAATTTGTGTGATTGTCTTTGTCCTACCCTCCACCCTCATTAAAATGTAAGCAAGCTCTGTTAGGGGTTTTTATCTGTGTTCATCGTTGTATCTCCAGTGACTAGCTCTGAACCTGGCACGTGGTAGACCGTTAATACTTATAGAGAAGATGAGGGAAGTTAGCCTTTTGCTCCCTTTCCAGCCTCCTTCAGAGGTGTCTCTTCACTGCCTTGCTGTACCACAGTCAGCTGCTTCCAGCCTCTCACCTGCTGCTTCAGGGCTTTTGCACATGCTCTGCCCACAGTGCTTGTCCCTCCTCTTTGCCTGCTTTCGCTGTAGTCTATTCTGAAGCATTAACTCTTTAGGAAAAACTTCCCAGGTCCCTGAGAGCAAATCCTGTCCTCTCTTATTGAAAACTGTTTCCAAGGCATATTCATTTGAGGGGAAAAAGAAGCATTTTATATTGAGTATAGCTCCAGTAGCCTTTTTTTTTCTCTAGAGACAGGTTGTCATTTTGTCGTCCAGGCTGGAGTGCAATGGCACAATCATAGCTCACCGCAGCCTCGAGCACTTGGGCTCAAGCAATCCTTCTGCCTTGCTGCCCAGGTAGCTGGGACTGCAGGCACTCACCATCATGCCTGTTTAATAGTTTTTTTCCTTTGGTAAAGACAGGGTCTCACTATGTTGCCCAGGCTGTTCTCAAAACTCCTGGGTTCAAGCGATCCTCCTGCATTCAAGCGATCCTCCCACTTTGGCCTTCCAAAGCACTAGGATTATAGACGTGAGGCACCAGATCTGGCCCAGATAGCTTTTTAGACATCTGCTTTACAGCACACATATAGTCCATTATAGCAAAGCCATAGTCTTAGCCTTCATGGTGCTTACAGAGAAGAGATTAAGTGATATAGCAATCAAAACAATTCATAATTATATCATGTTAGCTGCTACTTCTTTTGCTATTAATGCAGAGAATAGCAAAGTGCCTGGCGCAAAGCTCAATAAATATCTGTGGAAATACATCAGTGAATTTCATAAGAACTTGATAGCTGTATTAAAAAAAAGTCAGCATTTATTACATTTATTGTAGTATAACTTCAGAAGACAGAAATTTGATTATTTTTTCCTGATTGTAAGAATAGTATATACTCTAATGAAAATTTTAGATTACAGAGAAAATTATAATAATTCGTAATCCTTCCATTCAGGCATCATTTTGACTTTGTTGTATTTGTTGTCTTTCGATGCATATTTTACGTAGTCAACAGCACAGTGTGAATAAATTATTTTATCCTGCTTTTTCATTAATACTGTATTACAAATACTTTCTTAAAACAGCATTGTAGGCTCCTCTTTTTCCTAAAAAAATTCTCCTAAAAAGTACAGGTTATTTGGGGCATGTAGTACATATCTGTGTGAAAAATAGTCAATAGGATTATATTTGGTAATACTGAAAGTTAAATTAGAATCTGTGACTATACTTTATGTAATCTGATCATGCCATTTAGATGCTGTCTTTAAGTAGAGGTATGGGAGGCAGTGATGCCTGAAGTTTCAGCAGGCTCTGGAATGGAGGTGAGATTTTACTTGAATGCTGAAAGGAGGATAGGACAGGAGTCCTGGGCCTGGAAAGGCTCACCTGTAAGCAGAGGTGACCCAGCTCTGTGCAGGTGGTGCCCAGAGTGGAGGATTCAAGAAGAAATTGCTTCTGATTTGCTCTTCCGGGACAGCTATGGAAACAGGGGTGTGTTGATGGGTTGGAACAGATACTGGAAGATTTTGGAAGTAGGTGCAAGAGTTAGTATGATTTGTAGAAGGTACGGGCTTGTGATAAGGAGGTGCAATCTATAGCTAAGAAGTTTTGAGAGAATAAAGATGGATTCTTTTGCTTCTCTATCTGACAAGCTATTTCAACCACAAATCCCTTCTTTGACTAGCCTGTAAAGAAGGCTGTCCTGAAATGCCCATGAAAACCATTGTCTGCTTTCTGCTGGAGACTTTGTCAACTTATTCATAATTTACAGTAATTACTTCTATTTCAAAATATCTTACAAAGCACCAAGACATTTATTATCCAACAAACTAGTACAGTAGACATGGTTTTTGTCATTCTTATTTTATTGATGAAGATGCTATGACTCAAAGATATTTTGAGATTTGCCCAAATTTATATACCTTTCTTACTCTTCTTCACAACTTGCTTTGCAATAGTGGAGATAAAATTTATTTTTATTATTGCAAAGCAAGTTGTGAGGAAGAATAAGAAAGGTATATAGAAGCTATATGATAGCAGCTATCTTCTAGAATGTTTCATTGAGTAACACAATGTGTGATTTTTTATTGTCACAACTCAGGTAAGCAAAGAACCAGCAGTGTTCATATTTTATAGAAAATCTTAAGTCAAAGTTATATGATATTGAAACTAGTCAGTTTCAATATAGCCAGTCAGCACGTATGACCTGATATATTTTGAGTGCATTTTTTCCCTCACACGGATTTGATTGGTTTTGTGTCATATTGATGCAGCTTAAGAGGAGAAGAAAAATGAAGACTTTTCATACTCAAATCATCACTCAAGGAGATGCAGGTACAATTAGTACTAAGGTTTAGACTGAAAACCTGGAATCCTATAAGTATCTGGAATCCTATAAATATCAGTGAACTCAAGAAAATTTTTTCTTTAAGACCAGAAGGATTCAAAACATTTAGCAGGTATCATTCTAGGATGTCTGAAAGTAATATAGCGTGTGGAAAAAGTCCCAGCACTGCGTAAACATGTAAAAGGAAAAGATAAAATGTGTCTAGAACCTTCCAGAATCAGAAGTTATTTTAAAAGTTGCTGGTTTGTTTAAAGCACCATGATTCTAAATAACGTATCTGTATCTCCGTTTCTTGATGTCGGTATCTTCGAAAACGTCCACTGTCCCTCCGTTTTAAAAGCTGGATTTAGCTTACTCTACCCATGTATTTGTCTCCTTTCAGCACTCAGTTTTCACTACGTATATGATTTTAATTTCATCAATTTTTTAAACTAATATTACAATTTTTTCTATTGGTTACTTTGCAATTTGAAATTTTTTCTTTATTCACCAACTTTTAGCAGTATTCTCGGACTATCAATTATGCAAGAGGAGAAAATCTGCACCCCGTTCACTTTCTTTCACCTAGTCCCTCCGCAATTCATCTTTTATCTTCTGCTTTGTATGCCATTTTATACTGACAGGGTTTTAGGATATTTACAATACGTTCTATAAAAATAACTGTCTTCTATGCTGTATAGATTGATTCCCAAACCTTAGCTCCATAATTAATGTTTCCAGTATTATAATTATATATATGTGTGTGTACGTATATTTATTTATATTTTCACGGAATAATCAAGAAGTGTATTTGGAACTGCAGAGAAGAAAATGTTGCCTTATAAATTACTAAGTCTGTACTGCTCAGTGGGAAATATTTCAAGTGTTATGCCAAATGGACACTCTTTTCTTATTATTCTGTAAACTGCACCAAATCATATTACATTTAGTCTGCTTCATATTTGGACCTTTACATTGTATATAGTTTTGTTTATTTTTCTTGAAATTTTTAAGTAACTTTTTTTCTTGACAGAGAAAGACAAATGCTTTGACACTATCACTAAAACCTTATAATTTGTATTAATCATATTTATTTTTTTTTTCCACAAAGGCCTTCTTCTTGGAGCTCTCTGGCTCTTATTCTAATTTGAACACTTTTAAGACTGCAAAGCTACATTTTAGGATTTTTTTTCTCCACTTGGTTTCTAGGTTAGGTCCACAGTCTTGGCTTCTTTTGTGAATTCCTTTTTTTTTTTTTCTTTTTTTTTTAATATTGAAAGAAGGTTCCTGGATGTGTACCTAATAAACCATTTGTGCTCCTGCATGTCTGAAAGTAACATTTTTCCTTGCCCTTGGTGGAAGATTTGACTAGATATGGAATTCTACATTAAAGCTCATGCACTATCAAACTTTGAAGACATTTGGAGCTACAATTTTGAACAGGTTTTCTATGGATTTCTTTTGTTTCTTTGCGTGCCAAGCACCTTTGACTACAAATCTTTCTAGAGAGGAGAACAACAGAGCAGCCTGTGAGAAGATGCCTCCAAGTGGCCTAGAATCCCTTGTGTGCTTCCTGCTGGGCACTTCATCAGCCTTTTCTTGACTAGCAGTCTCTTGCTTTGGATTTATCTTTCCATTGGTAGTTCTACACCTTCAGTAAATTTTTCAAAAAAGATGTTTGGGTTATGTGTTTTTTGAGTTTTCCTGCAAACTGAGATTGACTTTTTGTTGTCTTTATACATGAATAATAATTTAGATGACTTAAATAATATTCTCATGAAACTCCGCAGGCATTGCTCTACTTTTTCTGGCAATTGGCGTGTCAGAGAAAAAGTTTAGGGTCATCTTGATCTTTGTTTCTGCTTTTTGCACCTGTATATTACCTGTATATTTTGGTTATGCTGGTAATTAAAAACAAATTCTAGGGTGGGTAGGTGTGAACATCCTTGTCTTGTTTTTCTCTGGGATATATAAACCCTTTTGATCTTTCCAGCTTAAGAAAGTTGAATTTCTTTTGTCTTTGATTTTTGCTCTTGCTCTAATTTTTTTGTTCTTTCATCAGGGATTCTTCTCATTGTAGTGTGGATATTCATTCTCTGTCTTTCATCCATGATCTTCCTGATGTTCTTTTTGGTATCATGAATTTTCTTTCGAAAGCAGAATCATATCAATACACACACACTTACATTTAATCATGTTCAACTCTTACACAGGTATTCTGTTGTGGCAATTATGGTGAGTTCTTACCTAATATCAGCAGGTTCTTGGAAACTGCAACTTGAAGTGAAATGACATACAGCAGGTCCTTGAATCATGTCATTTTGTTAAGAAGTTGATGAGGAAAAAATTGATTTTGTTATATGTGCTTCAAGTCCCAGTTTCCAAAAACCTCTATCAGCAACGTTAAGTGAGGGCTTACTATATAGAGAGAATTATTTTTTGAAGTAGTGGTTTGTTTGTAGCAGCGTGTCTTTTTCTTAAAAACTTTATAAAATTTCTGAAATTTAGATATTTTTGAAATATGAGGAAAAAGCTTCTTCCCCCTACCCTAAATAGTATGATTAAATTAGTAATTTCTCTTGCTTTATCAATGTGGCATCTTACAATAGAGGAAACATGACTTAAGGCTCAGGATAGGAACAAATCAAATTTTTATGCTAGTTTTTAAAAATGTAAATGTACTTAGAAATCAAATACCATAATAAATCTTTACAATTAGAGGTTTTCTTATTTTTGTACCCTCATAAAAACTGTGTGTGTTGTGAATTAATACCTTGCTAAGTACCTAAATTAATACCCTGCTGAGCACCTGACAATAGGCACACAAGAAGTGGCACTTTTAGAGATTCAACTTTTTATAGTAGAATAACTACCTTCTTTATTTTATTATCTTGACTGTTTATTCCTACTAAAGAAGGAGAATGTTGATTTCAAGCTTTGCTTTAATATTTGGTGCATCTTGTTCTGATGAACAAGTATTAAATATACATATATATGCATGTGTGTGTATATATATATATTTATGAAAAGTCATATTCTAAGCAGATAGTTGTGTTCATGTATATTTCAGATTCCCAGTGTAACAATACACTGGCCTAAAAACTACTTGGAACCTTGGGCTTAAATCTTTATTTGTATATAGAACCCCCGTCTGTATTTGGCAGGCACTTGAATTATTTATTAGATATCTTCAATCTGTTATAAAGAATACTTTTCCTTTTTTCTTTTTCTTTTTTTTTTTTTTTTTTTGCTTTAGAAGTGATCAACTTTGTAATGTATAAGCTTCTGAAAGAGAGAGACCATTCAACCTGGAATATAAGTTAAGTCCTTCCTTAGCTTAAGTTTATTTTATTTATTAGATATATTCCTGAAAATTAGGGTATAAACCCATATTTTGAACTATTTTATCCTTGGCTTCTAGTATAATTTCAGAGATATTACCACAAAAGAAAAAAAAGTTGGCTCTGACATGTAATAAAAACCACACTTGGAGATCAGATTCTTCCCTTTAAAGTAATGGCATTTGTTTTCCTTTTCAATTTGAATTCTATTGACTTAATGTCTCTAGAACTGTGGCAAAAATTTAGTCAAATGAACAGAATGATTTTTGTTTTGTTAAGCAAACCTAAATGGAATCCTTAATACATTTATTTAATTACATGCAGCTTCCCTTACTTTATACAGGGGGGATTTCTGGAAAACTCTGAGGAAAGATGTCTCTAGGAATAGAAAACCAAACAGGCAAGTCAGAGCCAGGCGCAGTGGCATGGGCCTCTAATCCCACCTACTCGGGAAGCTGAGATGGGAAGATCACTTGAGCCCAGGAGTTTGAGTCCAGCTTGAGCAACATAACTAAGTAAATGAATAGAATAAAAATAAACAGGTAGGTCAGGCTTATGTATAATTTTATGTGAGATAGTTGGAATGGAAACTTACGCCACCATACATGCTTGTCAAAATATGCCCAATTAATTCTCATTTTAGCTGGGCACGGTGGCTCATGCTTGTAATCCCAGCACTTTGGAAGGGTGAGGTGGGTGGATCATGAGGTCAGGAGATTGAGACCATCCTGGCTAACACGGTGAAACCCCGTCTGTACTAAAAATACAAAAAATTAGCCGAGCGTGGTGGCGGGTGCCTGTAGTCCCAGCTACTCGGGAGCCTGAGGCAGGAGAATGGCGTGAACCCGGGAGGCAGATGTTGCAGTGAGCCAAGATCGCGCCACTGCACTCCAGCCTGGGAGACAGAGCAAGACTCTGTCTCAAAAAAAAAAGAAAAAATTCTCATTTTATGCACCAGATTGGCCAAAGTAGGACTATGTTGACAAGGATGGACCAGACAGTCCTATTTGTAACAGTGTAACTTAGTACATTGGAGGGGTGAAATCTGGCAACATTTTTGGTAATTTACATTTTGTTAATTTTACCTTGTTGGGTTCTAGATATTTTTATAGTCCTAAAAATATTCTTGAGCTTTGTTCTGGTATGAGGTTAAGTTACCCAGAAACAATTTGATCTCTTCAGACCTGGCTTTGAAGTGTGAAACTGGACTGAAACGGCTCATTTTCCCTGCTTCTGAGTTAAGAACCTTCAGGATACTGTAACTAATGCCTCGTGAATTATGAGGTTTTCTGCCCCGGCTTTTGGACACAGGCACCATTGCCTGTTGCATGTGAGCTCTGAGCCCTGCTCACGCTAATCCTTTTCGTATCCTTGGATAGTTTACCCAATCTCACGTGCCGATCGGTTTTCACCTGAATACTTGAGGGAGACCTCCTCAGCTGCAGGCATTCTCCTGGGGTGCAGCTCCCTGTTCTCCATACTCCCAGCTCCCTTTCCTTAACTCAGGGGACCGCAGGGCTCTACTGGGTGGAGTCCCCTTCCCTGGGCAGAGGCCTGCATAGCTTCTCTCTGGGCAGCAAGCTGAGGTTAATAGTAGGGCTCTCCTTGTTTGTTTCCTGTCTCTCACTGTCCTTCATTTCCCAATGTCCAATGTCCTGAGAGCCATTTTTCCCACATATTTTGTACACTTATTTAATTTGCCCAGTTTCAAGTGGGAGGCTACATCTCCTTCCTGTTACTCCATCTTGGCCAGAAGTGCCCTTGGTTTTCACCTTAAAGTGTGTGGGAGTTTTTTGTTGTTTGTTGTTGTTGTTGTTGTTTTTTCAATAGGAGTGAAAACGGTCCTTGTCCACCCACAGCCAATCTGAAATTCCAGAGGCAGCACACTCAACTCTTTTTTTTCTTTTCTCTTTTTTTTTTTTTGTGATCTCTGCTCACCACAACCTCCACCTCCTCTCGCCTCAAGCAATTCTCCTGCCTCAGCCTCCCAAGTAGCTGGGATTACAGGCGCGCACCACCACACCGAGCTAATTTTTGTATTTTTAGTAGAGACAGGGTTTCATCATGTTGGCCAGGCTTGTCTTGAACTCCTGACCTCAGGTGATCCGCCCTCCTCAGCCTGCATAAAGGCTGACCTCTTGTCAGTCTTGTTCAGTGCTGAATCCCAGAGTCTAGAACAACTCCTGGGCTCCGTGGCTTGCAGGCCCTCAGTAAATATCTGTTGAATAAATAAACAGATGAATGGTGGATTCTGTGCTGAGTGCCTTCCCAGCACCATCTTGGAAGCTGTCACCTCAGGAGGTGTATAATCACTACTAGGAGTTTGCCAGCAGAGTCAAGCAAGAAAAGGAATTTCCAGGCAGCAGGGACAACATATGTAGGAAAGTTGGAAAGACTTTACAAAAATGACCTGGCATGGTATTCAGGAAAATGGGATTTATTATTATTATTATTATTATTATTATTATTTTTTTTTGGAGACAGAGTCTCGCTCTGTTGCCTAGTCTGGAGTTCAGTGGTGCGGTCTTGGCTCACTGCAACCTCTGCCTCCCGGATTCAAGCGATTCTCCTGCCTTAGCCTCCCAAGCAGCTGGGTCTACAGGCGCACGCCACCACACCCAGCTAATTTTTGTATTTTTAGTAGAAATGGAGTTTCACCATATTGGCCAGGCTGGTCTCGAACTCCTGACCTCATGATCCACCTGCCTCGGCCTCCCAAAGTGCTGAGATTACAGACGTGAGCCATTGTGCCTGGCCGGATTTATTAAATTGACTCCGTTTCTTGCTTCACTTTGTCATGAAAGTCCTGATCAACAACTTCCTTTCCAAGATATTTTCCCAGAATTTAGAAGAAGAAAGTCTTGATAGTATTAGGCATATTGTGTGTTCTTTCAATTGTAATGTTATAAAATATAAGAATTAAAGTTTATCACAAACTTTCCTGTGGATGTGTGTACATCCACCCTCCCCCACCGCTCACTGTGACTTTAGTGCTTGTTAAGAGTAACTGTGGAATTTGGTAATGGAACCATCTGGTCAGTAGAAGAGATGACATTCCATGAAGCAGCCATTGTGTAATTTGTCTTACCCTGGCCTTCAAGGGGGGCCACTTTGAGGGGTGGGCAAGTAGGTAGAGGCTTGCCGAATTTTCAACCTTCTCCCTGTTTTACAGATTCTGTAGCTAATGTGCCAATTAAGGTGGTGGTTTTGTGATAAAGCCTCAAGCAATAAGACCCAGAACATAACCTCATTTATTTCATAAAGCTCAGCAGATGGAAACTACTTTCATTGCTACATATTGTCCTGATTTCAATCTGGGACCTGATAGTAAAAAAGGGGCTCTGTAGCCTATTAACCAAGCCCCCATGTTAAAGCTGTGCTTCTCTTATTTGTTTTCTTGAGGTGTTTTCCTGATTCTATTTCTGGCAAGACCTTTGAAGAAGAGTAATTTTCTCTGGTGAATTAATAAACAGATTATTTTTCCTAAAAAATAATCTAAGAATATCTGAGAATTTGAAGCATATGCATATGGTTTCAGAAGAAAATATTTCTATTTGTTCACCAAAGGAAAGTATTTATTCAGGGGTATTTCTTGAAAAACAAAATGTTAATATAAAATGTTGATTAAATTGTTAAAAATTTAACACTTAATAAAAGAGATTTCTTAAACTGAGTCATGCAGCAGAAGATTTTGTTTCTGATTCAAAGAAGCACAAAAATGCAAACAGATTTTATGTTTGATGACATAATTTCTGGATTTCTAAAATGGTCATACTTACATATAAGACAGAAATATAGAGCCATAGCAATCTATTTTCATAATGAAGATGTGCAACCTTGTATCTCACATGCCAAATTTAAGTAGTTCTTATTTTTAGACTAAAAGTAAGAATGCTTTTAATGCTTTTTAGTGTCATGTGATCTCTACAGTTTTGTATTTTTTTTAGAAGGGTGATTGAAATAGAAAATTAGGCTTATTAAGTAATTAAACAATATTCCTTCATCTTAGTGTTTCTAAACTCTCACTTAGCAAAACAGGAGTCAAATACAAACTTTTGCAATCACAGTTCCTCTTTAGATCCTGCTAACCATCCCTCCCCATCCGACCTTAACATTGTATTTTCATGACCATTTCACAATATTTCTCATCCCTTGTTTCCAGTCTTGACCCACTGACCTAAGAATCAAGAAAATGTCATGTTAGTGCCTACTAATTAGTGCACCCAGAGAGCCTTTTCATCTGGCCTTTCAACCTTGTAGAGCTAGGAGAACAAGCTGTCACTTGTATCATGCAGGGAAAATGAGCCTTTACTACATTTTCCCTGTTTTGCAAACAGCAGAATAAGCCCAGCTGAGACTAGAGATGAATATTCAGGTTAGAAAGACATTAACCTAAAATGCTCTGCTGTTTGCCTGATTGTCTTGTAAAGACACAGTACTGCCTACATTGAAATGCCCATAGTGAAATGCCACATGCCTGAGCTTTTTACCAGAGTACTCCTCTTGCAATACTCTGGTAAAGAGTATTTTTTCAGTGCTATCATGTTCACTTGGTGAAATCATTTTATGCAAAAAATGTTATTTTATTAAAAAATTAGGTAGTTTTTTAATGCATGTAAGTTTCCCTTGTTTTTAGACAGGTTTTTGGGGAATGTCGCACTTTGTTAGTGAGCCTTTGGTTCGAGTGCTCATTAATCAATGCTGTTGGACCAGGGTCTCCTGAGCCTTCTGGGTTTTGGGGGATCAGCTACTATAATTAAAGGGATGAAATATATCATGGTCACAAACTTACCACATCAGACAATTGAAGGTTTTGAACTAATATAATTACTCTTTTAAATTTTTTCCTCAGGTGTTTAAGATAGAAGTGCTAATGAATGGAAGAAAACATTTTGTTGAAAAGAGATACAGTGAATTTCATGCTTTGCACAAAAAGGTAACTTGTTTTTGGTTTTTTTTCTCTTTTCTCTATGAGGCAGATGGTATAATGTTAATACTCCTTTCTGTGATTCTAAGAGCATTGATATTTCTTGTGTTTGTATATGCATTTTCTTTTATCATGAAATAAATTTCTTTTTAGAATAAATTATTCAGTTCTTTAAAGGTATGCTTTCTGAATAGGTAGATTTTCTGTTAAGATTGTTTACATGTAAAAATCTGAGGCAGCAAGCTGTTTGCAGTATGTTGCATTCGATGTTACAGGTTCAGAAAGAATAAGACCCAGACCCTGTTTTATCCATGAAATGCACTTAATGTTCTTTACAGAATGGGGAGAAAAAGCAAATGATTATCTTATAGGAAGAAATTTATTAAACTCAGCTTATACTTACATGTACCTGGAAAAGATCATATACATGTACTTGTGTATTCAAAGACTGGGGAACACAAGTTAAAAGAGGCTCTTAGCCTTTTTTTGAATTGTAAAGGGCCACTTTACAAAACTGATGTTTCAGCATTAGGATACACGTCTTTAAAAGTCTTAGATGAACAAAACAGAAAAGCAAAAGAAAGAGCTTGGAGAAACGGTTATTAAAGCATAGAAGAGTAAATGCTTCTTTATTTTCCACCTAAATTTAATTTTTTCTAGGTTATAAATTATTATTGGTGTGCTGAAATTATTTTCATCTCTACAAATACCTCATGAAATTGCCCAGAAAAATCCCGTTAACAGGATAAACGTATAAACGTTAACAGGATATTAGTGAGAGATTAGTGAGACTGTTTCCTTCTCTTTTCTTTTAAAGGGGAGCTCTAAGATCAGTACACTTTTCTGTTAGGACGGCAGGGGATAATCCACATCTAGTTCTCCAGTTAGCACTTTGTTCAATCCAGGTTGACTTGGAAAAGAAACAGTACAGGTGAACACAGATTTAGACCAGGTGTTGCCAGTGACTTTACAAAGGCACCAACCCCAGGGTGCTCCAAAGAGAAACAAATCTGGAGTCTGGGGCTCACTTCCTTCCCAGGGAATTCTGTTTTTTTGTGTGTGTTTTGGGAGGAAACAGATCCTAGTGAGGTTTCTTCTGGGTACCTGATGAAATAAGTCCCTGCTGTGGGATTAAAACCAGCACCCCCTGCCTTGCCAAGCCTCTGTTGACCAGTCTAGAGGAGGCAGCCTGTCACATGCAGGCCCCTTGCTAACCTTCCAAGTCAGCACCTAGGACTCCATGACCCTAGCACAGCCCAGCTGTACTCTCCAGATACTCAGGGACCAGCTCCACACCAGGCACAGCTGGGTGACTGCCAATTAGGCCTGCCCGGAGCACGAGGCTGCCCATGCTTCTGGAAGAGAGCCTTGTTCACCCTGTTCTCTGCTCTAATAGAGTTTATTTTCTTCTGCAGAGGAGGACCCTCTCCCCAGTGAGTATAGACAGTTCTTAGCTATTCATGGTCAAAAAAATTCCTAGATTTTCCAGGATTCTCTCTCCTCTCAGTTTCTGCAGTTCTATTAATAATTTTATCTATTCTTATATAATTAGGTCTACTAGCATTCATAAAATAGAAATTCTCAAATCTCTCAATTTTGAATATTGTTAGCAGCCTTGTTAAAATATTTGAGACAACTTTACAGAGACATAGAGATAAAAATAGCTTTGTGGAGCAGAGTTTTAGTTGGGATACACTGTCTAATGCTGTGTATTATCAAGGGGATAGCAGCTGCTAAAAGTCTCCTTTACGTGCCCCCTTGTGATTGTATTAGATTTGGCAAAAAGGTAACTCTAAAAAGCCATGAAATACAAATAACGATGGGGTATAAAACTAAACATAAATCTGTAATTTTGACTGTAAGATTGTGTGCTAAGAAGGGTTGAAATGAGTACAAAATTTAATCAGAGTACTCAGGCTTGACTGACTGCTGCTGCCACATCGTGCAACCTTGCCCTTTTATTGCAGTTTTGGTACCCTCAATTTCCATATTTGAATCTTGTGACATGCTTTGAATGCTAAAGTTTAACATAAAATATTTTCCCTTTAAATGTAGTTGAATCTGTTGTTACTTAATTCTCTTGAAACATTTAACTATATTACACCTCCAAAAATTAGATTTGTTTATTAGCAAGCATGTATGTTGCCTTGTTTTAATAGGTGTTTCTTAGGTTTGCTTAGGAGTTGTAGTCCCTCTTTCAATAGAATTGTCTATTTATGTGCTTTCTCATTTATCTGCTAGTGTCTCGGTTGTTTCTGCTTATTAGTTTGTGTGGCCTATCAATACAATATTAGCCATTTACTGAAAGCATTTTTTCACAAGGGCCTTTTAATTTTGGTTATGACATTTATTTTAAATGTATGCAAGTTTTAAATTTTTATGTTTACTAATATGTCTGTTTTTACCCTTTCAGATTCTATCTTAAAATTAGTCATTTCTTCGTGTGCTATGATGATTATTTGATTCTATTTTCTTTTAGTTTTTCTTTTAGTTGGTATTTTTCAAAATGTGAACTTTGAATTATCTAAGGGAAAATTGCTGGGCAACACCCTAGATATACTGAATTAGAATTTTTGTGATGGAGCCCAATAATCTGCAGTACCCCAGATGATTAATGCCTGTTGAAGTTTGAGAATTCCTATAGTGTAATTATCAGTTAGACACAACCCTTCCTAACCTACCTCCATCACATACACTGAAGTCACAAAGCTTAGAACCACACATCTCAAGGTTTTAAAGCTTCAAGTGTGTGCTTACTTTTCTGTTACCTTGCATTATCTTCCAAATTCTTACAATACACACTACTTAATTTTTCATTTTATTTTTCCTTTTTTTTGAGAAGGAGTCTTGCTCTTTTGCCCAGGCTGGAATGAAGTGGCTCAATCTCAGCTCACCACAACCTCCACCTCCCAGGTTCAAGCAATTCTCCTGCCTCAGCCTCCCGAGTAGCTGGGATTACAGGCGCCTGCCACCACACCTGGCTAA
>NW_012103321.1:2668012-2685661 GCF_000951045.1 Mandrillus leucophaeus | reverse complement strand
TGTTGAGACAGAGTCTTGTTCTGTCACCCAGGCTGTAGTGCAGTGGCGTGATTTTGGCTCACTGCAACCTCTGCCTCCCAGGTTCAAGCAATTCTCCTGCCTCAGCCTCCCGAGTAGCTGGGATTACAGGCGCCTGCCACCACACCTGGCTAATTTTTGTATTTTTAGTAGAGACAGTGTTTTGCCATGTTGGCCAGGCTGGTTTCGAACTCCTGACTTCAGGTGATCCACCCACCTCTGCCTCCCAAAGTGCTAGAGTTACAGGCATGAGCTGCTGTGCCTAGACTAATTTTTCATTTTCTATTCCTACCATCCCAGTCCAGAGTCTTACTACTTTATATCAGTATTACTTTAACCATTTCAGATCCTTATCTATTCTCTGCTGCAGACCAGTTTTCCTAAAACACCATTTTTATCTTCATTCTCTTACTCGAATGCACTGAAACAGTCTCTGTTGTCTACCACATCATAGACATTGACCCTCAAGGCCAATAATCTTAAACCTTGTATGAGTTTCCTATTGCTGCTGTTAACAAATCACCAAAAATGAAGTGGTTTAAAATTTATTTTTTATTATTATTTGAGACAGAGTCTCTGTCACCCAGCCTGGAGTGCAGTGGCACGATCTAAGCTCATTGCAACCTCCGTTTCCCAGGTTCAAACGATTCTTCTGCCCCAGCCTCCTGAGTAGCTAAGACTACAGGCATGCACCACCACGCTCGGCTACTTTTTTGTATTTTTAGTAGAGACAGGGTTTTACCATGTTGGCCAGGCTGGTCTCAACTGACCTCAGGTGATCCGCCCGCCTTGGCCTCCCAAAGTATTGGGATTACAGGTGTAAGCTACCACATCCAGCCTTCAAATTTATTACCTGACGGTAGCTGAGTCTTCTGTGGGTTCTAGAACAGAATCTGTTTCCTTGCCTTTTCCAACATTCCTTGTCTCGTGGCCTCTTTCATCTTCAAAGCCAGCAGTCACTCCACTTCAGCTTCTGTGTCCATCATAACGTCTCCTGTCTTCACCTCTCTTCTGACTTGACACCTTGTGTAAACAGACTTTCTGATTCATCCTGATAAGTACCAGCTTCTATGACACCACAGACTCAATCCCCTTTTCCTTGTGCTTCCCTCTTATGATAATATTGAGCCCGCACAGATAATCCCCCCTTTTCAAAGTCCTTAATTTAATTACATCTGCAAAGTCCCCTTTCCCATGTAAGCAAATACATTCACAGATTCTGGGGATTAGGACTTGGACATCTTTGAGGGAACCATTATTCTGTCTACTGCTAACCCCTTTACTGGCCGACTTTATTTTTCACTCCTCATAAGAGCCCTTCAGGGACAGCTGAGCCAGTATCTCCCATTACCTCATTATGTGAGGTAAAAATGGCTACCCACCTGTCTTTGCCATGCTGAATGTCTTTTCCTCTGTGTTCTGATCTATTCAAACCAAGACATTTCAGGTTCTCCTTTTTCCATGTTAGCTCCCTTTCTTCCCTAATCTCTGTTCTTAGAACTCCTGTCCATTTAGAATAGAGATTTCTGCTTAAATTTTGGAAACATATGAGATAAAACTGTTATCCCTAAATTTTGTCTAATTAGAAGGTACTTTTTTAAAAGTAGGGACCATGTCCTATCTTTCATATCTTTCACACTGTTAGAGTGTCTAGTAGAGTCTCGGGCACTTATTAGGTATTAAATAAGTGTTTGGCAAATGGTATATTTGGATAGCATCATGTATATTTATGAATTACTAGAGGATCAGTTTCTACTGCGGGAGTTTGCGTTCTCTGTTAACCCCAGGTTCTGCTTGCCCTAATGCCTTTGTAGCTCCTCTGCTAGTACTAGGTGGGAAGAACACGACCACACCAAAACAAAAACAAAACCCCATCCTAGCCTTCTTTGTTATGGCCCAGGCACAGGCTCCTGTGACAGGGTGAACCTTCAAGCTTATGAGTGCTTTCGCGTGTGCCTCGGCTACACCTGTCCACATCCCACTACGGCTAAATACTTTACTATTTTAAATGGTGGTTCCTGAAAAGAGTGTTACCTCCCTAGGCCAAAAATTGCATGTATGGGCAGAAAAACCTTTTCAGCATGGCAAACTGTTAAGCACATTTTATTTTCATGCCTTCCCAGCTATTTTCTGTCAGTTGCAGCCCATCCTTTTATTCACAATGGTTTCAGTGAAATGTGGTGCTGGTTCATTTTAAAATTAACTATCTTCATTTTTTATTATTGACTACTTTTGGCTTGAGTAAAAGACTTCATTCTCCTGTGTGTAATTTCATGAAGTAGATGATAAAGAACCAAAAACCTGCCATGTAGGGTCAGACCAGTAGCACAGCACCCTGTATGTACATTCTCTCCAAAGGGAACCCTGAGGAAGTAGCGGTGGCAATACAGGGGGAAAGATGAGATTTTATCCCCAAATGTTTCTCGCTTCTTTAACTTTTCTTTTCTTTTTCATTCTTTTTATTCATGTACTTGGGAAAAGTATTTCTGCTTCTTTGTGGAAAATGGTTACTATAACCAATGTATGCAGTGGTAGGTCTGTGTGGAGTAAGTTCTGTGTAAAATCTTCTAGCAGTATGAAAAAGGAAAAGGGAGTGGTCACACCAGGAAAAGGGGATTGTGTCTGTGGTATCATAGAATCTGGTACTTATCTGCTTGAATCAGAAAGGCAGTTTGCCTGGACACAGCAGGGCCAGGACCGTTAATCATCGAGTGAAGTGGCAGAGGAGTATTTATCTTATAAGCAGCTGAGCCCTCCTGGAAACATATTGTCTCGGGTTTGTCTCTCATCTAAAGCAATTCATTACTCACCTACGAATGCTGTCATGGATCCCAGCAGCTATGATGATCCGCTTCCTGAGTATTCTTGACATAAATAAAAAAGGAAAAATATTTGCAGTGCTAGATCTTCAACATTCTTTTTAAAAGGAGAGACATATAATGGAGTTGATTTTCTATTCTGAAATATATGTTATGATTCAATAGTTTTAAAGGAAGTTTCTTTATGTTTAAAGTGAAACTTAAGCTTATTACCACAGAATAATTTAGCATTTTGGCCTTGTTCTTGTGGAGAAATGCCTCAGACGGTATAGAGTTTAAATATGTATTTATTCCCCTGCAAGCAATTATAAATCCCCCTCCTCCTCTCTCCCTTGCATTATCAGTTTCCCCCTCAATACTGAATCAGTCTTATCACTATATGAACCTATCGCAGTAGTTTCTGTTTCACAAAATAAAGCCTGCCTTTGGCCCCATGCTTCCCTCATGTGCTCATCCCATTGTACTCCTTCCTTGTCTTTTAGTAGAACTCCTTAGAAGAGGAGCTGCTACTTCCCCACTGCCCTTCTCTCTGTACCCCGCGTTACTGACTTCCCATCATCTGGCACAGCCTGATCATGCCTCTCCTCTTGAAACACTTTCCTGATGGAACCTACTCCCCGTCTTCCCCCAGTGATTGTCCTGCTTCTCCTCCCTGCTTCTCCATCTCACCTGAGGCTTGGGGTGCTCTTCCAAGCTCATTCAGGCAGAATTCAGTGGCTTGCAGTTGCAGAACTGAGGTCCTTTTTTTTTTCTTGCTGGCTGAACACCAGAGACAGCTCTCAGCTCCTAAAGACCACCCTCAGGTCCTAGCCATGTGGCTCTCTCATCACATGATACCTTACTTGAAAGCCAGCAGTCTGCTAGGATCATCATATAATACACAACGTAATCATGGAGTGACTGCCCTGACATAGTCACAGGTCCCACTCATGCTCAAGAGGAGGGAATCATACAAGGCATTTACACCAGGGGACCATTTTAGGATTCTGTCCACCACAGCCCTTTTTCTCCATCGGTACCTAACTCTTAATGTCATCTCCTCTAGTTCCATGGCTCTAAATACCTATATATTCTGACCCCCACATTTACAGACTTGTACCCAGCTACCTACCCAGCATCTCTACTTGGATGCCTATTGAGCATCTCTGACTTAAAATAGAACAAGTGATTCCTTTATATTAGGAATGTCTTTGACTGCATGTAATAGAAACTTGATTAGATTTCTTAAGTAAGAGATTTATTATTCTCACATTACAGGAAAACTAAAAACAGGCAGCCCAGGTGATGCAGGCATCTCAAAACATTCATGTTCCAGGCTCCTCATGTCTCCCTGCTTCAATGTCATCATCTTAGCATGTGACTTTCACACTTCTGGTGACAACATAGCTCCTACCCTTCCAGGCATGGCTTCTGCATTTTCTGGCAAGAAAACCTGTTGCTTTTTGTTAGGGAAACAAGAACCCTACCCCAGTAGACATGTACGTATATTGGTAACTGTCACATGGTCACCCTAATTAAAAGGGAACTTGGAAAATCAATTTATAACTCAGCGTGTTAGCCCTCTGAATGACGTTGACTTTTTTCCCCCCAAAAAAGAAGGAGGGAATGAATATTTGCTAAGCAGCTAGCAGTGCTAGCCACATCCTTATTCATGTAGGATTAGATTTGACTGTAAGTGACTCTAAAACCAAAATAATGGTGACATTAACAGATACAACTTGATCCCTCCCTTCATAAATGTCTGGTGCTGGTGTGGCGGTTTCATGATCGTCAGGGACCCAGGCTCTTGCTGCTTTACCATTCTCGGTACAAGACTTCTACCTCAGAGGCAAAGGTGGCTGCTCTGCTCTAGCCAGTACATGGGCCCCTTCTTCATGATGTACAACAAATTTCAGCCTAGATTGGTTAAGGGTGAATATACTCTTACATATGGAAAGAATTTTTTACTATAGTTTAGCTGCCCAGGTTTAATTTATGAATTTTCTTATTCATTACTATGCTGTTTCTGTGCATGTGTAGTAAAGAAGCAACATTGGTAGGTTTTTTCAAATTTTTAATTAGCAATTAAGCACGTTCCACTTATGGAGGCAATGTATTAGTTTCCTATTGCTGCTATAACAAATTACCATAAATGCAGTGGCTTAAAACAATATACATGTGTTGTCTTACACTTCTTGATGTGAGGAGTCCGAAGTGGGTTTCACTAGGCTAAAATCAAGGTGTCAGCAGGATGACATTTCTTCTGGAGGCTCTAGGGCAGAATCCATTCTTTCCAGCTTCTAGAGGTCACCTTGGCGTATGGCCTCTTTCTCCATCATCAGAGCCAGAGACATTGTTTCTCCCAGTCTCTTTCCACCTCATTCTGCTGCCTCCCTTTTATAAGGATCCTTGTGATTACATTGAGCTCACCCCAGTAATCCAGGAGGATCTTCCCATTTTAAGACCATGAATTTAACCAAATCTTCAAAGTCCCTTTTGGCATATAGGGTAACATCTGCAGGATTAGGATTTGATTATTTTGGGGGAAGGAGGATTATTCTGCCTACCACAGACAGCTCTAATGCAACTTCCAACAGAATTTTTATTTATTTATATTATCCCCTAAAACTGCTGTCCCAAAAGGCTTAGCTGAGAACTATCATTCAGTTTTCATGAATGGAGTTGGAAAGTAATTGTTAGGAACATTGAAAAGATTAGGGCTTTATGTTTTTAAGTTCTCTCTCCAAATAATGTGGTCTAGTTAATGGCATTTCTAGGGACAATACTTATATACAGTTGCATTTTGTTTTGATTTCTTTATATGAAAAATATGTAGAAAGACCTTTTATCAGGAAAGTCCTTCATCCAAGCAGAATTTTGTTGTATTAATTGATTTTTGTAATTAAATTTCTTCACTTTCTTTTTTATTCATTTACTAGGTTTTTAATTTTTCAGGAAAAAGGATTTCAATCTGAAATGTCTACAATAATACCTACCAATACAGAAAACCATTATTCTGAAAACTGAAGTCAAGATACCTAAATAAAGAATCGTTTGACAAAATTGCAGTGTTATTATATTTTCCTCTATTTTTTATTGCAGATAGCAGTAGTTCACTTTCTTTTATTGGCCTTTTTTTCTGCAAATAATGTCACTATAATTAACAGACATCTCATTTTTTTTTTCTTTTTCTTTTTCTATTCTGTGTTTATAGCTTAAGAAATGTATAAAAACTCCAGAAATCCCTTCTAAACATGTTAGGAACTGGGTCCCCAAAGTCTTGGAACAGCGACGACAAGGCTTGGAAACATACTTACAGGTAAGATATGTTTAGATCCTCCATTTTATATAACATAAATAATCATATGTCTCACCATTTTTTCTCAGGACATGTGGGTGCAATGCGAAATATATTAAGCAGCCAAAGAGTCTAAATTAAAGGAAAATTACAGATACGTTGTTGGTTGATTCTTGTAGCTTTAATTAGGGTTCTATTTAAAATTGGCTCTATGCATTGGGGAAGTGAAATTTTAATAAAAAGGTGAAAACTGTTGAGGAGAGAATCTGTTTTTTAATTCAACTCTACAAATTATTTTGTTTTTTGCTTTTTGCTTTTCCTCCAAGAATTTTTTTGCTTCTTTATAGCAATCCCAGCCTTTATGTTTTGAGTTTTGTGGGGCTGATTGGGGTAGTGAGAGAAACTGAACTCACAGCGGGCCTGGCTAGTATATCTTTGGAATCAAATTGAAAAGGAATGTATAAAAATTGCCAATGATGAAGTGCCAACCTCTTTGAAAATTGGAATGTCCATTTAGAAAGAATGCACTGGGACACTCTTCTCTGCAGCTGAGAGGAGCAAGCAGAACTGCCTAAGTGAGATAGGACAAAGACCATCTCTCTACCAAGTGACAGAAGAAGCAAAAGGAGAAGGTAGAGCAGTATCAGCTTCTCTGAGTTTTAAAACAAAAAGAAATAGCGGCCCCAGGTGAGTACTCAGTGTAGTCATCATTAAGTCCAAAGAACACTGTGCAGGGCAGGAGCTGGGGTGGGCAGGCCCTGAGGTCAGCCGGTAGCATCCTGCCACTAACCCTTCTTGGTGAGGCGGTAGGTACCATCCTGCCACTAACCCATCTTGGTAAGGGCCAGTGGTATGGTTCTTCCCTGGCACCAGAGTCCACTGGAGAAGCGACACATGAGAATGACGGAGTGAACATGACTAGGGGCAGGGGAATCTTGGCTCTTTGAAACAAAAGAGCTGGACTCCCACCTAAGAGCTGTGAATTAATGATTGACCCATCTAAGACACGTTACATCAAACAAATGAGCAGCCCTGACTGTGTTCTCCCTTTGATATCTTCATGGCCCTTTAAGCATTAACCCTAGGGTGGATTCTGTTGAGGAGGGAAACTGAGGACTGTGGAGCTAGTATGCTGTTTCTTCTACAGAGCTCTATGAATGGCTGTCCCTGAATCACTGGTGATGAGAAGCTGAGGGGAGGCCGACTCCTCAGGCTTGCGCTTAGTGAGAAATTCAGAGGACTATCTCTCAGTAGAAAGATGCCAGAATTCCGTTCCTGGCCCTTGTAGTTTTCCTGGTCTTTACAGTGCTCTAATAGGAAAGCTGACATGCAGAAGGCCCCTGAGGACATCTAAGGAGGGCTGTCTTTACTGTTTGCTCTTTTGCTTTTGGACTTGTTAGAAGAATCCTTCACTGTCTCTCTCTGGGGGTGAGAGCTTAAAGGAAATAGGAATTAACATCACAAGAATGTGTGTGGCCATGGTTTTTGAGACTGTGTATGAGGAGCTATGATCCTTCCATAGCTTCAGGCAACACTGCAGAGCAAAAAACAAACCAAAAAAAAAAAAAAAAAAAATCAGACTTCAGAAAATTGTATGCAAAGAGTAAAAATGCATGTTCTCTATAATTAAATGGAATAGGTAAACAATGCATTCTTATTTGTAAGCCAGATTTTCCATGATGCTGTATATCTTCAAACTTTAGTTCTGAAGAAAGTTCTACTCTGTTCCCCTCATTGTATTTGACACATGATTTCCATTACTACTCAGTATAAACATTTTAGGTTGTTTGTACTTCGGATGTAAGTATGTGCATAAAATCATCTGGCACAGAGAGGAGTTTATAGTGACACTCAAATTGAGCTTAGAATTTTCTATTCTCAGAAATAAGGTTTGAAAGATGTGGTCGAAGGGCTCAGAGGGCCCTTGCTTCCTGTTGTGCATTTAATAGTCAATTTGTTGTCACTTAATTCCTCCAGGAGTTCAAGGGAGCTTTCTTTTCCACTTGATTCTACTTGCAGGCAATGGGAGCTAGATGGAAGTTGCAAAGATAAGCCTGAACACTTTATTAATCTTAAATGAAATGCAAATCCTAGCCTAGCTGTCATTTCTTGATCATTTCATGTCTCTTTAGAAGTAAGACAGTATTACTGTTTCTTTTGCTTGCTTACATGACACCAGCTAGAATCCATGCATGCTCAGGACCAGTCTGAAACCCAGGGAGTGGGTGCCACCAGCACTTTCTCATCAGGTACCATCCTGCCACTAACCCATCTTGGTAAGGGCCAGTAGTATGGTCCTGATCTGGCCCATGAGCCTAAAAATGTATTAATACCTCCAAGCCATAGCATCTTAAGTGCACAGGAAACTTAGATATTACATAGTCCAGCCTTTCAGCTATTTCACAGTCATCCCTCTGGCCTCAATTTCCCACCCATAAAACAGGCAGATCAGCTCTTGAGAGGGTCAGAGAAAACAACTGTTCCTGCCATCCAAGGAGCAACTAGTACATTCTGGACTATGGTTGAGTACAACCCCACACATTTCCTAAGGTGATTCCACACTGCTCTTTTATTTTAGAGATGGACAAACTGAGGTCCAGTGGAATTAAAAATTTTGCCCCAATTCCTGCAATATATTAAAGAGTTGGGACTGGAATTTTAGTTTCCTAACATCCAGTATGGGCTCCTTTCTTCATGTGTTGTGGATTTTTCTAAGTCAGGAGAAATTTTTCAACTTTGACATACAGCTTTACATAAGGCTCTAATAGATAAAGGAAAAGACCTTATAATCATAAACTATTACAGCCTAGTTGACTATCATCCCCCAACTTCCTGGATAAGTAGATAGATGATTTTTTAAATCAATAACTTGAATAGCAAAAACTATGCATATGCTTTCATTTTCTGTGCTATATTTAAGTAAGAGGCTAACTTAAAAACAAGAAAGGTCAAATTACCTATTTTCAAAATTAATTTTGTTCTATCTGAGATTTTAAACAAAGGAAACCCAACCTGTTTTGGCATCTGTACTTTTAAAACTCTTTTTTATTCTTTTGCTGGTCACCAATGAAATGAAATTAATGAAGGAAATAAAACTAATGAAAATGAGAGCCAAAAAAGCCTACAGTTAGCATTTATTTGGCTGTTTCTTCAATTTGAAAATAAACATCGTATTAGTCTTCAAGATACAATTTATAAATAAATATTTTCTTTTACATTTTAGCATCTCTATTCAATTTAAGTAATTTTAGTTTAAAAGAACTATTTTGGCAGAGAAGTAGGGGTTAGGAAATTTTCCTAGTATGTATTTTTGAGTATAGGTTTCTTAAAAATATTTTACTTTGTATTTGAAAAAGCCACTTTATTTTCAAATAGAAATTTCAGATCTTAAGGAGAAAGAAACAAGCATATTATTCAAAGTAATGTGGAATTGCCACAGTATAAATAATTTGTGGATAGGTTCTAATCAGTGAATTTACCTTCAAAAACTTCTGCCAGTCTAGAGATTTCCATATGATCATTTTTGCAGAGTCTAACAGTTGAGCAATTACAGCAAAGTCTATTTAGTGTTACTTGCCTGGAGATTAAAAACAATAGTATGAAGGTTACATAAGTGAGTTTTAATTTTTTAAGTACATTTCTGAACCATTATTATTTTCCTACTTAAATTTTCAAATGATTTGATTAGAAACAAATTCTAAAACAAAAATGAAAACCCTAGCTGAATATCTAAGTACATGTAGCATCTTAGAATCAAAATCTAGAATTAATCAGGGAGACATTAGAAGTTATATTTGGCATTTGAGTAATTTGAAGTTGAGTAATTTGAAGTATGATGAACAGTGAACCTTAATTTTATTTCCTAGAATCATTTTCTGTTTATTGAATAAGAAATCAAGTAGCTATTGTTATGTTTTCTTATCTCTTTCCCCTTACATAATATACCCCAGGAAAACTCCCTGAGGTTTAATGAATGAGGAAATCGATCCCCTGTAAAAGTAGAATTAAGTATAACAATATCTTTCTATATGAGTGGAAGAAAATTGGTTTTCATCTCAATAAAATGTCTATGCCAAATAAAGAGTTTTCTATTAAACTTTTATATTTCCAAATTATATAAACTAGAAATTCATCTATTTTGGAGGATGTTTTAACTTGAAAATAAAAACAAGTTAATATTTGATACTAATTTACCAATAAAGGTTGTATGTGTGTGTGTTTGTATAGTTTTGCTTAATGATAAGCACTCAGCTAGCACCTATGATGTTTGAGGCAGAAGGGTAGATCTAGCTTCAGAGATACCTTGAACCATAGCCCAAATTAAGCTTCTGTAGTTATTTTCTCTGTCGCTTCTCTCTGCTTTCCATGGTGCAGGCTTCATCTGGACCACCTAGTGGTACAAAAGGGCTGCAACAGTTCCAGACCTCACCTACTCTTAGCACATAGCCTAGTACAGGGGAAAAGAAGGTTTTCAGTAAGACTTCACAGAATAAAGAAGCAGTGTCTTTCACTAGGAGTCCTGCAGATGTTTTTCCTGATCTCATTGGCTTATATTCGTGTGCATGCCCACTTCTGAACCTCACCATGGCCAGCCATCCCACTGAGTTAAGTGAATCAAAGCCTGCTCCTGAAGCTGAGGGAGAAGGGGTGATTTCCTTAATGAATAACCAGGGTATTCTTGGTAAAAGAAAAGGGAGTATTCTCAGCGTGGGTTGGGGAATGGAGGGCAACCAGCAAATTCCCATCACAGAAAATGATGCTTAGAAATTTTGAGTAAATTGCCCAGGGTTATGAAAAAGTGGGGGCTTTCCTGAGACTGCAATTCAAGGCTCTTTCATAGATAGATAAAGCTTCTAGAAAATTTAAAGTCATAAATATCCTTGACTTTTGACTTAAAGACCAGAAATATTTCTTACCTTTATTTTTATTTTAAAAATGTAAAATAATATTTGCTCATTAACACAATTACTTTAAATTTAAAATTTTTAATTACCAATGAAGTTATGAACTAGATAATTAATGAATTTAGCATTTTATAGTGTTTACCAGTTTCTGAAAAGCAAAAATCTTAAGAATAAATTAATTTCAGTTTCCCAAATTGACTTGACCATCAAACACAGTTTATGTGATAGTTTTGCCTCCTGATTTGAGATGACTTCCTGTCTTCCCTGAGACTCCACTGAAATGAAAGTACGGAAACTTAAGAATGAATAAACTCCAAGAGTTAAGTAGTAGATGGGCAAGGAAAAGGGAGGATCATCAAAGGAAGAACAATGTTAACAACTTTCTGGAAGATAGAATGTGGTGGGAGCATGTGAGTGGATAGAGCACAAAAAGCAGCAGCCCAAACTCAGTCATGTGGGTCTGTTGTGGAGGTGGAAGGCAGCCTGTGCAGGCAGTGCTGGAGAGCTTCTAGGCTCAGAGTCTGCAGGTAAGGCAGAGCATAGAGGGGGTGCAGGGAAGCTGAAAACAAGTAGATCCATTCAGGGCACAGGTTGAGTGAGTGTTCCTCATCCCGAATGCCCCAAAATCTGAAACTTTTGAGTGCTGACAAGATGCCACAGGAGGAAAATTCTACACATAAGTACTTAATATAAACTGTTTCATGCATAAAATTATTGAAAATATTGACTAAAACTACCTTCAAGCTATGTGTATAAGATATATAAGAAACATAAATGAATTTCTTATGAAGACTTGTGTCCCATTCCCAAGATATCTCATTATGTATCTGCAGATATTCTAAAATCGAACACATCTGAAATCCAAAACACTTGTGGTCCCAAGCATTTCAAATAAGGGCTATCCAAGCAATGTCTGCATGGAACAGATGCCTAGGCTACTCATTCTGTGCAGAATACATGCAGCCTGATGTTTGTGACCAGAGTGACCAGACACATTTTTAAAAAAATAATTATCTTTAAAAACAACAATAAACAACAAAAAAGTAAACAGAATGCTGGGAAGAGCTAAATCTTCTAATGTGGATAGTAGGACCCCCAAGTTGACAACCCCCTTCCCACCCACTTACCCCAAGGAAAAGCCCACCTGACTGCGCGCTCCAGTCATATGGTTTGCACTCAGGCAAGGGGCCTGTGCGAGCACTCCTGCTGACATACTAGCAGAGGAATCCTACCTAAGCCACCCAGGCTACTTCTTCAGCGTGATCTGATGATAACCAGGCATTTGAAGAAAACAAGTAGCATGAACAAAAAGACCAAGATGAAGTAAAATTCTGACTCTTCAGGAAAGAGATAATTCAGGACATAAAATATATCTTAAAAATTGATGTAATAAATCCAGAGAGCTTCACAGTGGTATTACATCCCAGAGATTACAATAGGATGCTGTGTAAAAGGAACAATCTGAGAACACATGAGAGTTCTTAGAATTAAATGTGTTATCCAATTGAAAACATTCAGTAGATGCTCTCTCTCTAGTTGGAAAACTGTTCCATAAAGTACAGACACAGAAACGTCAAACAAAAGACATAGAGGAATCCAGGTCTAACATCCTACTTCTTTCTGGAGTCCCAGAAGGAAAGGGGGTGGGGAGTATAATATACAAGTAGGGAAGGGAATAATAGAAGGAAAAAAAGTTGAAAACTTCCTCAGGTTACACACTATAAGAGCTTTTTTTTTTTCTTTTCCTTTCTTCCTTTTTTTTTTTTTGGAAACAGAGTCTTGCTTTGTCACCCAGGCTGGAGTGCAGTGGCGCAATCTTAGCTCACTGCAACCTCCACCTCACGGGTTCAAGTGATTCTCCTGCCTCAGCCTCCCAAGTGGCTGGGATTACAGGCATCTGCCACTACGCCCTGCTAATTGTTGTATTTTTAATAGAGACAGGGTTTTGCCATGTTGACCAGGCTGGTCTCAACTCCTGACCTCAAATGATCCTCCCAGCTCAGCCTCCCAGAGTGCTAGGATTACAGCCATGAGCTACTTTGCCTAGCCATCAGCATTTAAATAGGAAAGGTGCTCCAAGGATAGAGAACAAAGAGTGACAGAATCCTTGTAATGCCTAGACATAGCCAGTGATATTTCAGTACATTGGAGACAAGATCCATAATCTTCTAGAAAAGAAAAACAAGCGATGGGCAAGGTTGAGGTTCAGTCATGGCTTCACTTCTTCATTTGAGGGTGGATTAATGGGCACATCCCTCCATTCTTCAGTAGAAACATTAACCTGTAAACTGGCATAATATTTAGAGAAAGGTTTTTCATGGAGTTGTGCATACATTACTTGTTCCATTTATTACAATAAAGTGGAATTTATCTTTCTGAGAAAGTTACATCTTACATCACTTTGAGAATAATAGTTCTTGTTTATATTTTTTTCTTTTTGTAGAGTAAACAGTAATTAAATGTACAGTTAGTATCGAAAGCTAAAAAGAAACAGCTCACAGAAATCGGGACTAAGGATAATCTAAGCTAATAATACAAATCCTTTTTTAAACAGTTTATTTGTAGAGGACACTTCCGAAGCAAGAGTGAGGCTGGCTTGTTAAACAATAGTAGGTGCCCCTGAGTTACTGTCTTCACAAGACCTTATTACTTGACTAGCCTGCCCTTCATTCATTCTTTAAATTATACAATATGATATGTACCATTGGGTCAGTAGTCCACAGTGGGTCAAAGAGTATTGTATTTTTGACTTTTTCAGTTGTCCATGAAACATTTACTAAAATTGACCATATGTGCTTGAAAATGTGTACTCTTAAATTCTCAAATGCAGTGAACTCTCTCTCTCTATATATAAAATCAGATCAGTGTTGTTAAGTATTCTGTTTATTTATGTTTTTATTTTTAATTTTTGTGGGTACATAGTAGGTGTATATATTTATGAGGTACATGAAAGCATTCTGTTTAAATGTCTTAATTTAACTTGGCCACTCAATTCTATAAGAACAAAGATGTGTTAAAATTTCCCACTTAAATTTATTATCATTATTGATGTAATTGGGGTTAGTTCAGCCATCTGTGCTATCACTCCATCTTTTTCTGTGATTTGTTTTTCTTGTCTGCTTTTGGATTGGCGACCAATACTGTTTTTTTTTTTTTTTAATTCTTTCTATTGCTCCCCCATTCATTTATATTTGTTCTTTTAATAGTTACCTGTTATCTTTACTTTCCTCTTGAACATTACAAGGGCCTTACAATATTTTAACTGTGTTTACCCTGGATATAGGAATCTGGGTTGACAGTTCTTGTCTTTCAGCATTTCAAAAGATTGTGACACTTCTTTCTTGTCTTCGTGGTTTCTGATTTTTAAAAAAATCACTGTCATATTGTTTTTTTCCCTGTATTTAAGGTGTTTTAAAAAGGCTGCTTTCAATATTTTATTCTCGTCATTAGTTTTCAGAAGTTTAATTTTGATGTGTCTTGATGTGTATTTAAGTTTTTCCCCTTTTGAGTTATCCTGGTTTCTTGAATCTATAGATTAATGTCTCTTGTCTGATTCAAAAGTTTTAGCCATTATTTCACTGAGTACACTTTCAGCTGCTTCCTCTTTCTCCTCTTATTCCAGGACTCTGATAACAGGAATGCTAGATTTTTTATTATAGACCCACAGGGACCTGAGACCTTACTCATTTTTCTTAGCCTATTTTTTTTTTTCTCCGTGGTCAGAGTGGGTAAATTCTATTGTTCTATCTCCCAGTTCACTGATTCTTTCCTTGGTTCCTTGCATTCCACTGTTGAACCCTTACCTTAAGGTTTTTGTATCAGTTATTATATTTTTTAGTTCTAAAATTCCCATTTGTTCTTTATATCTTTTATTTCTTTGCTAAGATTTTATATGTCTTCATTGAGTGTTTCTCTTTTGTTTTGTTTCAAATGTATTTATAATTACTCATTGAAAAATTTTTATTGTGGCTGCTTTAAAATCATTGTCCAATAATCTTTACATCTCTGTCATCCTAATGTTGGAATCTATTGATTATCTTTTTCATTCAGTTTGAGATCTTCCTGGTTCTTGGTACAATGAATAATTCTGGTTGAATCTTATACATTTTTATAATTATGAGACTCTGGCTCTTATTTATACCTTCTATTTTAGCTGACTTTCTCTAACAGTTCCATCAGGGGAAGATGGGATGTGGAGGACATCACCTTGTTTTTCCCAGGTGAAGGTAGAAGATTAGGTTCCTCACTTGGCCCTCATTGATTCCTAGAAAGTAAGGCATGCTCCTCTTTACCATTAAGATGTAGAAAGTTCTTATTCTTTGCTAGATTTCATCTGATGCCACTATAGAAGAGAAAGAGTGGAGCACCTTGTTACTGCCATTGGCCCTGGAAGTCTAAGCTCCTCACATGGTTTCCGCTGACACCATAAGAGGGGGCACATTACCGATTGGTGAAAGCCCTGGTCCCTTATGTGGCTGTCCGTTACCATCCTATCATCGACACCTCATTACAGCCTTATAAGGGTGGAAGTCTAGGCTTCCCACTATGCCTCTGCTGCCATGAGTGGAGGTGGGGGCCACAGTTTCTTCCATAGTATTTGGCTGGAATAGAGTGGTTAGTGTCTACAAATTTTCTGTCTTACTAGGCTGCCCTCTCTGGGTTCTATGGCTAGACAGAAAAGGCTTTAGGTGTGGCTTTTTTTTTTTTGTCTAATCTCTGAGCATTTCCTGGTTCCCACCTTTTCAGCTCCAAGTCTGCGATATATAAGGCAAAACAAAAATCCAAGAAAGATAAAATTCATCACTGTGTATCTTAGTTTATTTTCTGCAGCTATAATAGAATGCCACAGACATTCTATTATATGTGGTGCCAGCCCCTTCCTGGGAGCAGTGAACGGTGTCCCAGGCCCGAGTTGGAACACAGTCTCTGCAGGGAAGGCTTAATTGTCCATCTGTGATTTGTAAAAATAAAACCTTTAAAACTCTTGGGAAAAGTGTGTGTGTGTGTGTGTGTGTGTGTGTGTATATATATATATATATAGCTTAGCTATTCGTCAGTGGACACATGAGTTGCTTCCAGGTTTTAGTTTTTGTGAATAATGCTGCTGTGAACATGGGTGTGCAAATATCTCTTAGAGATCCTGCTTTTGATTCTTTAAGGTATTACACCCAGAAGTGGAATTGCTTGATCATGTAATTCTATTCTTAATTTTTTGAGGAACCACCATACTGTTATCTACAGTGCCTGTACCATTTTATTTCCCACCAACAGTCCACAAGGGTTCCAATGTCTCATCATCCTCACCAGCACCTGTTTTCTCTGGGTTTTTTATATTAGTCATATTGATGGATGTGAGGTGGTATCTCACCGTAGTTTTGATTTGCATTTTTCTAATGATTGCTGATGTTGAGCATCTTTTCATGTGCTTATTGGTCATTTATGTGTCTTTTTTGGAGAAATATCTATTCACATCCTTTGCCATTGTTTAATTGGGGTTTTTTTTTTTTTTTTCCATTGTTGAGTTTTAAGAGCTCTCTGTATTTTCTGGATATTCTTCCCTTATTATATAATATAATTTGTAAATATATTCTCCCATTTTATATATTGCCTTTTTTGATAGCAGAAAATTTTAAATTTTCATGAAGTACCATTTGTCTGTTTTTTCTTTTGTTGCCTTTGTGCGTTTGGTGTCATACTCAAGAAATCATTGCCAAATCCAGTGTCACAGAGCTTTTTCTTTGTGCTGTCTTCTAAGAGTTTAATAGTTTAGGTCTTACAGTTAGGCCCTGGATCCATTTTGAGTTAATTTTTGTGTGTGATGTTAGGTAAGGATCCAGTTTCATTCTTTTGCATGTGGATATCCAGTTTTCCTAGCACAATTTGTTGAAAAGACTATCTTTACTCCTTTAAATGATCTTGGCACTCTTCTCAAAAAACCATTGGACCGTATATGTGAGGATTTATTTCTGTACTGTTTATGCCATTATGTTGTTCTGTATGTCTATCATATGCCAGTACCACCTGTTTTCATTTACTATAGCTTTAGAGAAAGTTTTGAAATCAGAAAATGTGATTCTTCCAGCTATGTTTTTCTTTTTCAAGATTATTTTGGGTATTTGAGGGCCCCTTAAGGTTTCATATGATTTTTTGAATGAATTTTTGTATTTCTGCAAAAATAAAAAAATTTCTTTGAAATTTTAATAGGGATTGCCTTAAATCTGTAGATCACTTTGGGTAATAGTGACATCTTAACAATTTCAGGTCTCCTAATCCATGAACATGGTATATCTTTACATTTATTTGCGTCGTCTTTAATTTCTTTCAGACATGTTTTGCAGTTTTCATTGTGTAAGTCTTTCACCTCCTTGGTTAAGTTAACTCCTAAGTATTTTATTCTCTTTGATGCTATTGTGAATGGAAATAGTTTCTTAATTTCCTTTTTGAATTGTTCATTGTTAGTGTATCAAAATGCAATAGATTTTTATGTACTGATTTTGTATCATGCTACTTTGCTCAGTTTGCCTGTTATAACAGTTTTTTTTGTAGAGTCTTGAGGATTTTCTACATGTAAGGTCATATCACATGCAAACAAAGATAATTTTACTTCGTTCATTCCAATTAGGATGCCTTT
>NW_012103321.1:2663495-2666587 GCF_000951045.1 Mandrillus leucophaeus | reverse complement strand
ACACACACACACACATATATATTAGAGACAAGATGAGGTCTTGCTCTGTTGCCCAGGCTGGTCTAGAACTCCTAGGCTCAAGCGATCCGCCCACCTCGGCCTCCCAAAGTTCTTCGGATTACAGGTGTGAGCCACCATACCCAACCTAATTTCCTGGAATCTTTATCTTCATGCAGCTTTTGGGGCTAGAATTGAACTGAATTTACTGAGAGAATTTTTATTTGCTTTTGCTTGTCATTTGGGAAGACTATCAATTGAGATTTCATAAGGCATTGTTTTTGTTTTTTTTGATTTTTCTGATCACACTGATGGCATTAATTTAGGTTACACACCCGTAAAGGAACTGAAGCAGCTATGTTGTCTGGGGTAAATACTCAGGGTTCATCATCTCACGCTAGGAAAATTTAGAACACGGACACACACGAGGAGTTAGGAGCAGAGGTTTAATAGGCAAAAGAAAGAAAGAAAGGAAAATAGCTCACTCTACGTAGAGGCTTAATGACATGGGGTTTACAGAATAACAGAATCTCTGAATGATAGAGTCTCTGTGTCTGCCTTTGACCCTTTGCAAACACCCCCAGTGTTTAAGAAAACATTTTCCTCCAAAGTAGGCTGCCTTCCCCTCCCTACACTGGCTGCGTTTTCCACTTGTTATCTTTTCCGTGAGCTTCTTCACTTTCCTAAAGATTCTGCAGTAACTTGATTTCCTTCCCCATGACGCAGTAAAAACTGGTATTTTATTTTGAAAATTGTTGAGTCAGTAGCTGTTTTGCTGCCTTTATCACTATTGCTTCATGAAAATGTTTAAACAACATCCTGTCTGCCTCTCGAGACAAATGGTCATTAAGTGTCAGGCAGGGGGTGTCTTCTATCACCATGTGATGTTTTCTCTGGTGTTCTTTCTCATTTGATAAGCAGTGATGTGCTAGTTGGAATACTAGTACAAAACTACTAGTTTGTAGCACTAAACTACAAAATTTTTAGTGCTTAAACTATTTTGTGAACCACATTTTCATCCATACAAGAGTGTACTCATGGACTTATTTTTCATGACTGTAAACTACTTATAAATTTGACATTTTATTATTAAATTTCCTAAAATTTCTATTTTATGGCCACAAGCCATTTTTAGGTACATATTTTCACCTTTTTCTCATTTATTTAAATAGTGCTAGCAGTTAATATTTTTTTAGCCTTTTCTTTAAGTCCTGTGAAGACCCCCAAGTTCTTGCTTATTTGTTTAAATCACTTCATGAGAATTGTAGAGAAGCCATAATTGAGCTGAGAGCAGCAGATTAAACTAAACTGAGACTCAGGTCTTCAACGCTTTCCAGGTTCACTTTCCAGAGAAGGGGTTCCCTCTTGCTCATCTCATGAAAATCACAAACCACTACATTTCAAAGGCTGCTAGTATTTTGAGTTATGAAAATTACAATGGTTAAGTTTAGAACAGTTTCTAATTACTATCTTCAAATTATTATTGTTTCTAAGTTAGTTTTACTTCTTAATGGTGTTTTCTCATCATTCATGTAGTTGTGGATGTCTATATAAGTAAAAAAAATTCTTATGTAAAATATGTTTGTCTTTCTTTTTCTCCACCTTCCATTTTTGTGGTCTTAAGTCAAACATGGTCAGACATGAACATATCTGTTTCTAGCCATCCAACTCTGGCTGAGGATTTGTTGAAAATTTCTCCTTTAATCCACATCTGACAAGGTTAAGGCACTGATGAAGCTGAGTAAAGTCAGAATGCAGCAGGGAAGCCCCATGCTATCTATGCTTATTGCCACCCTGACCCTGACAACTCAGGTTCTTAGAAGTTTTAGATTAAGAAGTGATTTGTCATGGCAGTCTTGGTTCTTACCAAGGATTTCCTTTAAACTGCATCTGAAGGAAAGAACAAGACCTATGTATTTGGGAAGGGGTGGGGGTTGATGAAAGAGGGATGTATAATTTCAACTTTATAAAATCACCATAGAAGCCTGTAGATACAGTTTCTATGAAGGTCCTGCTTATAACATGAGACAAACTGTTATTTGTTCTTGTTAAAGATTGTGAACAGTGTGTTAAATAATATTAATGGCTGGGATTGTCAGTACTTAACAGTACCGTCCTTCTACAAGTGATTTTATTGATCGATACAGACTCAATGTAACGGGGGCAGATTATTTTTACTGATTTTATCGAAACCTTAACCAAGTTTGTTAGTGTGCCACATATCTTTAAATAGATCTAGATGATGATGTAGATTAAGAAAAGCAAACCACCATCCATCTCTTTTTGATCTGTTAATAACTTAAATCCATCATTGCTAGCACATGTTTTCAGATTCTGTTGTACATACATGTTTCTATTGTGCCTGGTTAGAAATCCTATAACCTAGTTTCAGTGGTTGGTTTTTTCATACAGAAAAACCCTAACTACTTATTTAGGATTTAGCAGACAAGTTTGTCATCATAATTGGTGAAAATATTGACAAAATATGAAAATGAAAAAAACTTTAGAAGCCTTTGTTTTATAAATTTAGTTTTTGTAGACAGTGACCTATAGATTTGTATATTTTATGGTAGTTCTATAAGACTTTTTGTGCTAAGCTGAAAACTCTTTATGAAGGCTACAGATAATTTCTTAGAACAATGTATGACATTTCCTTTCATAGTTTTTTAAGGCCTGCATTATAACTATGGATAATTGTTCTACTTAATTTCAAATATATTTTATTTCTCCCAGTGATTTACATGCTTTCCATTTATCTCAAAATGATATGTACTTTATTTAAAATAATCTTAGTGCTATAAATAATTTCTTAGGACAATGCATGATATTTCTTTTCATATTTTTAAGTCTTGCATTATAACCATGGAGAATTGTACTACTTCATTTCAAATACATTTTATTTTTCTCAGTGATTTACATGCTTTCCATTGATCTCAAAATATAGTATATACTTTAAATATGATATGATATCTCCTTTAAATGATATGTATTTCACTTACAATAATTTTTAGTGCAGAGCGGTGTTTTAAATTTCTTTTTTTTTTTTTTTTTGAGACGGAGTCTCGCTCTGTAGCCCAGGCTGGAGTGCAGTGGCC
>NW_012103321.1:2660611-2662104 GCF_000951045.1 Mandrillus leucophaeus | reverse complement strand
TTTTTTGTAGAGTCTTGAGGATTTTCTACATGTAAGGTCATATCACATGCAAACAAAGATAATTTTACTTCGTTCATTCCAATTAGGATGCCTTTATTTCTTTTTTTTTTTTTTTTTTTTTTTTTTTTTTTTTTTTTTTTTTTTTTGCCTAATTGCTCTGGCTTAAATTTTGAGTACTATGTTCGATAGAAATGGGGAAAACAGGCATCATAGTTTTGTTCATGGTTGTAGAAGAAAAGCTTTCAGTCGTTCACTGTTAATTATGATATTTACTTTGGTTTTAAATATATCACATTTATTATATTAAAGTAATTTTGTCTATTCCAATTTTGTTGAATATTTTTGTTATGAAAGGGTGTTGAATTTTGCCAGAAGTGGTTTTTTTTTTTTTTTTTTTTTTTTGACATGGTCTCAGCTCATTGCAACCTCCATCTCCCAGATTCAGGCTATTCTCCTGCCTCAGCCTCTTGAGTAGCTGGAATTACAGGCATCTGTTACCATGCCTGGCTAATTTTTGTATTTTTAATAGAGACAGGGTTTCACCATGTTGGCCAGGCTGGTCTCAAACTCCTGACCTCTGGTGATCCACCCACCTCGGCCTCCCAAAGTGCTGGGATTACAGGCTTGAGCCCCCACACCTGACCATCAAAGGTTTTTTTTTTTTTCACATCAATTAGATGATCATGTGGTTTGTTTCTCTTGTTTGTCTTCTGTTAGTGTGGTATATTACATTGATTGATGTTTATATGTAGAACCATCCTTGTAGTCCAGGAATAAACCCTAGTTGGTCATACTTTATAGTCTTTTTATTTTTTAATTATTTATTTATTATTTATTTATTTATTTTGTGTATTTTTAGTAGAGACGTGGTCTTGTTATGTTTCCCAGACTGGTCTCAAACTCCTGATCTCAAACGGTCTGCCCGCCTCAGCCTCCCAAAGTGCTGGGATTATAGGCATGAGCCACCCTGCCCGGCCAATATCGTCTTTTTAATATGCTGCTGAATTAGATTTCCAGTATTTTGTTGAAGACTTTTGCATCAGTGCTTGTTAGGAATTTTGGTCTGTAGTTTTCTTTCTGGGGGTGTCTTTGTCTGGCTTTGGTATCAGGGTAATGCTGGCTACCTAGAATGAGTTAGGGTATATTTCCTCCTGTTAAATTTTTTGGAAAAGTTTGAAAAGGATTGGTGTCAGTTCTTTAAATATTTGATAGAATTTAATGAAGCTATCAGGTCCAGAGCTTTTCTGTGTCAGGAGATTTTTGATTATAGATTAAACATCCTACCAAAGACCTGTTCAGATTTTCTAGTTCTTCATGGTTTAGTCTTGGTATATTCTGTGTTTCTTTCTAGAATGGGCAAATTCTCATTTGTCCCTTTCATTTAGGTTATACAGTTTTTCTTTTCTTTCCGTATATTCCATTTATCTCTGTCCTAATCTTTATTTCCTTCCTTCTGCTAGCTTTGGGGTTTCAAAATATTTTATTATATATAT
>NW_012103321.1:2606299-2657218 GCF_000951045.1 Mandrillus leucophaeus | reverse complement strand
TTAGCCAGGATGGTCTCGATCTCCTGACCTCGTGATCCACCCGTCTCGGCCTCCCAAAGTGCTGGGATTACAGACTTGAGCCACCGCGCCCGGCCAGTGTGTTTTAAATTTCTGAAACCATCTATATATATTATTTCTTTAAAGGAAAACAGTACACTCTCTTTTCTAGGAAATAAACCAGTATTTTAAAAATTCAAATAATGCATTCTTGCTCACCTTGGGTAGACAAGTCTGATGAAAGCCAAGCCTACCAAGCTATGGGTAATGAGCCCTCAGAGGTGACATAGGCCAGTGGACAGAAAGACCACATCAGTAATGGCAATTAGAAATATCAAAAATAGGTATTTCATAGAGAGGGATTTATGTGAGAGAAGGGAAATGAATAAAAATATTAACTCTAGTGGATTGTGGCCCCAGAGCTTTGACTGGGCTTAAAACATAAAACTTTGGGAGTTTTAAACCTATGCATTATAAAATATTGACCACCTGGTTTGACAGTGCATACTGATTTTTAAAAATGCCTTCAGCTGTCATTAAGTTCAGTGACCTCACCTAGAGCCCCCTTTTAATAAGGTGAATGTTTTGGATTAAATTCTCCTCTAGGCAGGGCATGGTGGCTCATGCCTGTAATCCCAGCACTTTGGAAGGCCAAAGTGGGTGGATCACTTGAAGTCAGGAGTTTGAGATCAGCCTGGCTAACATGGTGAGAAACCTCATCTCTACTAAAAATACAATAATTAGCCAGACCTAGTGGCACGCGCCTGTAGTCCCAGCTACTCAGGAGGCTGAGGCAGGATCGTTGCTTGAACCTGAGAGGTGCAAGTTGCAATGAACCAAGATTGTGCCACTGCACTCCACCCTGGGTGACAGAGTGAGACTCTGTCTGAAAAATTAATTAATTAATTAATTATCCTCTAGAGCTGGCCTTGCTGCTTCATGACTCACAGCTGCATGCTGCTTCTAGAAAGAAGGCTGTTGGGATGTGGGGTGACGACATTGTACAGACCTGTACTAATTTCCAGAAAGCCAACTCAAAGCCCCTTTTAGAAACAAGTGGTGTCATTTCGTGTATATGGACAGAAAGACCACATATTACCTTTTCTTCACATTCAGACTTCTCTTACAGTAGATGGTTTTATCTGATGAAAACATAAACCCTGAGTTGGCATTATATTTCTGTGAATATTAGTCCTTTTAAGGTGGCTATGGGCTCTACTGTCTTTCAATACTGCAATCTTCCATTCAGAGAAGATTCTAGGAAGGCAGACATTATTCTTTAGATATTTTTGATTAGTATTTTTTCAGATTTGTGTGTGATGGAATCATGGGTTTTGAAAGAACTAGCTTTTGTAGTGAGTTTCACTTTTAGCTTGATGACTCCAGTTTAATCCAAGGAAGATCATTACAAGTCTGTTTTGTAGTCATTTACTTTCTAATAGAAGTAGTCTATTTCTTCACAGACATTAAAGTTCTCTCCTTGCACATTAATATATTTTAATAACAGTATTTTTGTTATTGTTCTCACTATATAATACGTATATATATGCACATATCCAACATCTTTGGAAAACAAACAACAAAAATAATTTTCTGTGATGCATCCACTTAGAATAATAGTTCTGGGCCGGGCGCGGTGACTCCGGCCTGTAATCCCAGGACTTTGGGAGGCCAAGGTGGGCAGATCACGAGGTCAGGAGTTCAAGACTAGCCTGACCAACATGGTGAAACCCCGTTTCTACTTTAAAAATACAAAAATTACCTGGACGTGGTGGCAGCCCCCTGTGATCCCAGCTACTTGGAAGGCTGAGGCAGGAGAATCACTTGAACCCAGGAGGTGGAGGTTGCAGTGACCCAAGATTCTGCCATTGTACTCCCTCTAGCCTGGGCAACGAGAACAAGACTGTCTCAAAAAAAAAAGCACAATAGTTCTGAACCAGGGACAGTTTTTGCCTCACAGGGAACATTCGGCAACGTCTAGAGACACTTTTGGTTGTCGCAGCTGAGGATGTACTAGCATCTAGTAAATAGAGGTATGCTGTTAAACACCCCACAATGCACAGGCCAGCTCCTAACTAATAAATATTAATAGTGGCCCATAATGTCAAAATTATAGTATGCCTTCTTTGTCTTTTTCTTGTGCATATTTATAACAATATATTTTCAAATACTGTATCATCTATAATGCTTTGTAAATTCCTCTTTCAACTTAAAAATGTACCATATGCATTTACTATGTATTACATGTTTTTGTAAGATAAGGTTTTTAAATACTAACTTTTTTATGATGGAAATTTTCAATATATAAAAAGTATAAAAATAATAAAATCTCAGGTTCCTATCATCCAGCTTCAACAATGATCAACTCAGGGGAAATCTTTTCTGTATTCCTCAGTTACTCCCACCATATTATGTTGAAGAAACTGCCAAATATCGTATTTTCGTCCATGAATACTTTAGCATGTATTCCTAATAGATTTTTTTGGTAATAGGATTCTTTTGTAAAACAATTCTAACAAAGGCTCCATAATATTCTATACTATGGATGCATTATATTTTATGTAACAGTCTGCTATTGAATTTTTTAGCTTATTTCTAGTTCTCCTTCTAGAATTTTTTTCTTTTGTTTGGTTGGAGGTTTTGGTTTTTTTGTTTTAATCTTCATGTAGCATATTCTCCTTGTTCTACAGGTGAAGTAGAAAGTGTGCAAACTAAGCAAGTCAAGAATGAGCACAGGACCCTTAATTTCATTAAACACTGTGTAACTGGTAAAGATTAATGTACATATCTCTTGCTAATTCTTTCCAATTACTTAGTTCATATAAATTCCCAAGCCTGGTTAATTATGCTGAAGTCAGGTAGTAATTTTGAACAGTGTTCCAACAACAAGGGAATTTTCCTGGTGTAACCTTGCCCTCTCACACAGCCTCTAAGCAGATTAGGCCCTCAGCCTGGAGTGCATTCATTTTCCACTCAGGCCTAATTGCTGCCGACTGGCTGCCACAGGTACCTGGATAGCCTGAGTTTAAAGAGGCAGGGACTTCTGAGAACAAATAAGGAAAGATTAATTGTTTGTTTTGTTCCCTCCCAAGAGAAATGTGGGTGCTTAATCAAGAAAAATAATTTCTTCTGTTGATTTGGCTTATTTGGAGAAAACATAATTGTGTAAAAGTGGGTATAAAATGATGCCTTTTATAAGAGATATTGCCGCTAACCTACACAAGAGACAAGGATATGGGGAAATAAATGTAAGACACTGAAGAAATGGATGGGGATGGCTCACATTTCTCATAGTAAGTAATTTGGCTGTTAGGCTTTTATTTGTACCGATAGTGCTAGCTAGTGTTGTCATTTGTTTTGTCTGGACCTTTGGAAATCTAATCAAGGAGACAATAGTGTAAAAAAAATCAACAACACTTTTCCAAATTGTTCTTAATTGCTAGAGTACAAAGTGAGCTAAATGCTGTGATGTTTCCAATTAAAGAACCTGGTTCAAGCAGGCACTATTAAATCTATCTTTCCCAATCTGATAAATAAGCTATCAAAGAGTGGAGCCAGATTAATTGAGAGCAATTAGTTCTAGATTTCTTATAATAGGGAATGCGAACCAACATTATTAATGAATCTGGTGGTTTATGGCATGGTAGCTGTGTCATTTGTACCTCTGGCATATCAAAAAGGAAAATTGATTAAATGTTATCATATTTCCTATGATTTTTAGTGCCAAAAACTATTTGCTTTCCAAAATCTCCAGTTATATAAGAAGAACATTTGCCATATTCTAAATTAAAGTTGACCCTTGTATTTGGAAAAGAGGAAATGATTAAATTAGAAAGAAGTGTGTATCGTCCCTCTAATAGGAAGGGATAGACTTGCAAACACAAGAATGTCTAGACTAGGCAGAAGTTAGCAAACTTTTTCTTTTATTATTATTATACTTTAAGTTCTAGGGTACATGTGCACAACCTGCAGGTTTGATACATGGGTATACATGTGCCATGTTGGTTGAAGTTAGCAAACTTTTTCTGTGAAAGATTCGATAGTAAATATTTTAGGCCATGTGAGCCATATGGCTGTGTTGCAATTACTCCACTCTGTCATTGTAGTGCAAAAGCTACCATAGATGATACATAAAAAAAAGAGATGGACTGTGTTGAAACAAAACTTTATTTACAAAGGCAGCAGAAGACCTAATTTGGCTCTTAGGCTGTAATTGACCCCTAGACTAGAGGCTGGTGGCAGGTTGGGCAGATAGGCAACAGTAAGGACTTGAATGGAAGAGCAAGGGCTGGCATAAGGAAGACGTGGATTCAGAGCCCTGAGTCTCCGCTCTGCTGTATAAACTAGGGTAGTTACTTAACCTTTCTGAGCACCAGTCTCCTTTTCTTACTAGAGAGAAAAACAGATATACCACATAGAGTTGTTAATGATGACTAAATTAGCTAAAATACATGAAGCATCATCTAATTCCTAAAATATAACAGGCATACGATAAGAGTAGCTACCATTTTTTCCTCAGATCTGGGCTATATTTAGCTTGTATATTTTTTCCTCATTTTCCTCAAACCCCAGAATACCCCCAGGAATTCAAGGAGTCTGGAGGTTAATGCCCGGTCTTAAGTATTTAGTTATGAAAATTGAATTTGAAAATATTCTTTCAGGAGCCATCTCACTGACTAAAACCATGACTGATTTAAAATGCTACTTAGGACTATACAAGGCAGAAATTTTAAAGATGATGCAGAATGTTATGACTAGAAAGTTCTGATGGAGTCTTTTACCCACTCAACGCATTCATTAATTCATAAAATAAACGTCTTTTAAGAACCTGTGCTGGGCCAGACTCTCTGCAGGTGCTTTACACTTACTATCTCATAGTCCTCACCTAGCTCAGCAACATCATCTGGTATTGGAAGTCGGTCTGCCTAAATATGAGCTATTTTGTTTAAAACCACGGGTGTAAGCCTATCTGTAAAGTACGTCAGTTTTCCTCAGTAGACAACGTGGTAGCAACCACACTGAAATTGCCTTGAACCTCTTTCAGACCCTGGTGTTCAAGGGAGCCAATCTGAAGAGTGCCAGTGGGAAGCTGGTACCTGAGCGGCAATGCCCTCTCACTAGTGCATCTCCAAGGTGGACCATGTACAATGATCCCCTGGGGAGCAGAAAGCAGCCAGTAAACTTGCCATTCTATTTATTTTTCTCTGATAAAAAGGTGGATTAAGCTTTATTAATATACCATTTAGACCGATACCAGTACTTTCACAAGTTGAAATGTAAGACTGTCTGGGGTCACATTTGATACGGGCATCCCCACAACCAGAGGCCTGACTTGTTCATTACAGCCCATTGCAATTTGTGGGGCCTGATTAGGTGGACTTGTGAGCTATGTTATCTGCATTCAGCTGAGCCTCACAAAAGGCACACATGGCCTACCAGGAGTCCTGCCAGGAAACCACCGGTTGAAGATTAAACCACGGGCTCACTTGAATGGCAGTAGCACCTGCACTGTCGCTTCTGCAAGTCCTCCTGAAAGTTCTCTGCAGCCCTCCCTTAATCTGACCCTTCAGAGTAAAGGCCCTTTGAACACTAAGTGGGAAAGTAGGTGACTTTTGAAAGAACACAAATCTTGGAGAGAATATTTTGAACATGGATGTTTTTAAAAATGTCTATTATTATGGGATGTTGTTGCCAGAATGAATGTGTGTAACTTATAAAATTCTGTCTACCTACCTTAAAACTTGATTAGGAGACCGAGGCAGGCAGGTCACCTGAGGTCAGGAGTTCAAAACTAACATGGTGAAATTCCATCTCTACTAAAAATACAAAAGTTAGCCAGGGGTGGTGGCGCACACACCTATAATCCCAGCTATTTGGGAAGCTGAGGCAGGAGAATGGCTTGAACCTGGGAGGCGGAGATTGCAGCAAGTTGAGATCATGCTACTGCACTTCAGCCTGGGCAACAGAGTGAGACTCCATCTCAAAACACAAAAAACAAAAAACTTGGAAGTAGAATTTTTAGCCTATTTAAAATGTTTCATAGGAAGAGTTTGGGTGGGTCTTTGACCTCAAATTGTTTTAAATGCAACATTTTCCCATTGTTCTATAAAGAACAACTGTGTGACGTCAAGAAGGGCAATTTCCTGACCAAATCTCATCAGAAAATCTTTGTAGTTTAGGTGGACAGAATTGAAAGAATGAGTATTGTGATTTAGCAAGTGCAGTTGTTGGGTCTACTAGTCTTCATAAGATGTTTTGACAATGGCAGTCATTAAAACCAGGTATTTATGAGATAAGCTGAATTTTCAATCACTCTTAAACACAAGGAACAACAATCACTGTGTTGCAGTCTAATAGAGCATATGCATTCACAGTACTCACAAATTAAAGTATTATCACTACTCATATTAGAATAAGAACAGCAAGGTTTTTTGTACCGGTAATAAATACAATAAAATAAAATGTGTTTATTACTTCATCTTCATATTATTTTAAAATATCTTTTTGTATGTGTTTTATATGGTACCTAATTGACACAGTAGTATCTTGATATCAGGTATAATTAAATATGCACTAAATATGTTAAATAAAAATAACCTAAATATGTTAGGGTTCTTTTATTCGAGAAGTATATGATAAAAAACGTTTGGAAAACACTGGTCTAACACTGTTCCATCCTGAATGGAACCTGCTACTCCAGGTTTTAAGTAAAATAGTGTAGTGACAGAGTGTGGAACCTTTTTATTTAAATATATTCTTTTTGTTTATAATTTATTTATAACTTGTTTATAATTTATTACATAAGGTGCTCTATTTTAATAAATCTGTATTTTAAAAGTTCTTTCCCATTCAGAATATGGCCAGCTGTTGCTTGCGGGGTACAAATGGTGGGTTATTTTCAGGCTAGATGAAGGACCTTACTTCCACATAGCTGAATCCAGAGTGAATTCTAGTTGTGGCAATGGAGTTAAGGTCTTAAGAAAGTCTAATACTTTCTAAAATATTTCCTGGTTTTGCCTTCTCTACTTTTTCTTGTTTCCATTTAGAGAATGGGTATTGGTTTTCAAAAAAACACCTTTTCCACAGAGGATGGTGGTGTTCTGAGAGGGAATTGTGGCCTGTATTCCGTTTTCACTATTTCTCCACCCTTGCAGCAATTCAGGAAGATGTTGTAACATCTCTTGTCCCAGAGTGCCTTTCATGTAGCTGATACACAAATAAATTGACATTTCTTTTTTTATCTCTCATACACCTGGAATATCAGAGGATATTCCACAGTATTATTCCAGAAAGACATCAGAGCAGTGTGGACATCAGAGCAGTTGGAACTCTGATCATCTGTTTCTGTTATTATTTTAAATCATTCATGATAGGAGACTAATCCTGGATCCCTCTTGCTCCAGTGAGACCTTCTTTATATTCCATAAACATTACCGAATTCAGCACCATCACACCCAGGGTGCCGCTCGTGGGCTTGCTTATTTCAGGCATTACTATTCTTTGTCTCTACACCACCCACCCACCCCTATTCAAGACTTTCTCCATGGGCCTCTCTTGTACTATTTTGGAAAAATCTGGGCCTTTCTTAGTTCTTTTATAAAAACTACTGTCTTCACTAAAATCAGGCCCATGACTGTGCCCTGGAAGCTATTTGTGATTAGTCAAAATAATGCCTTCCTTGTTTGTCCTCACTGCTGCCACTGCCGTTTTTATTGTTTACTGCTTTGTTCCTTTCCTCTAAGATCATCATGGCAGTTCTCATTTGCTCTGGCTCCTCTGGCTCACTCTCAGAGTTTCTGGGTAGATATTCCTTTTCATGATATCTACCTGCCTACCTACCAAACTACCTACTGAACTTTTTCATTTGAAGATATTCCTCCGGGACTACTTGTTTATAGTTTATTAAATGAGGTGCTCTATTTCTAAAAACTTTATTTTCAAAGTCCTTTCCCATTTAGAATGCGGCATACTCTTGCTTGTGGGGTGTATATCTCTGATGGTGATAACTACCTACCAAAAACCTCCTTGCCAACTACAAAATTGTGATATAAGAATATCTTAGGCCAGGTATTCGGAATTCCAGCCTTATTCTGCACAAATCTGTTTCTTTTTTTTTTTTTTTTGAGACGGAGTCTCGCTCTGTCACCCAGGCTAAAGTGCAGTGGCACAATCTCTGCTCACTGCAAGCACTGCCTCCAGGGTTCACGCCATTCTCCTGCCTCAGCCTCCCGAGTTGCTGGGACTACAGGCGCCCGCCACCAGGTTCGGCTAATTTTTTGTATTTTTAATAGAGACAGAGTTTTACCGTGTTAGCCAGGATGGGCTCGATCTCCTGACCTTGTGATCTGCCTGCCTTGGCCTCTCAAAGTGCTGGGATTACAGGCATGAGCCACCGCGCCTGGCCATATTCTGCACAAATCTTATGTGTCAGCCACACTAGTATACTAACTAACCTCTTGACTTGGCCCCTGTGATTATAGACCCTGTACCTGCTACCCTCCCCTTTTCTCATCTCTGCTTACCAAGCTACCCCATAGGCTTACTCCAGTACACCCTTGTGTTAGAGTTCTCTAGAGGGACAGAACTAATAGGAGAGATGTGTATATGAAGGGGAGTTTATTAAGATGAATTGACTCACACAATCCCAAGGTGAAGTCTCACTATAGGCTCTTTGCAAGCTAAGGAGCAAGGAAGCCAATCCAAGTCCCAAAACCTCAAAAGTAGAGAAGCTGACAGTGCAGCCTTCAGTCTCTGGCCAAGGCCTGAGAACCCCTGGCAAACCACTGGTGTAACTTCAAGAGTCCAAAAGCTGAAGAACTTGGAATCTGATGTTTGAGGGTAGGAAGCATCCAGCATGGGAGAAAGATGAAGGCTGGAAGACTCAGCAAGTCACCTTCTTCTACCTTCTGCCTGCTTTATCCTGGTTGCGCTGGCAGCTGATCACATGGTGCCCACCCAGACTGAGGGTGGGTCGGTGTCTCCCAGTCACTGACTCAGATGTTGATCTCCTTTGGCAGCACCCTCACAGACACACCCAGGAACAATACTTTGCATCCTCGAATCCAATCAAATTGACACTCAGTATTAACCATCACAAGTCCACCCCTTATCAACTTGAACCCATACACCTCTCCTGAAATCATACTTAATCTTCAAGTAAAGACAATAATAAGGTCATAATTATGTGTAACGTAATACAGGTATTCTTCATGCAACCGGAAGCTCACTAATCCTTAACCTAAATGTTATTACATGAAGTAAACAACATTTAAATGCTGATAAGAAATCCATTTATCTTATATCACATGATAAAGGAAAAAGAAAGGAACTAAAATGAAGATATTTCCTTAAGTGTATCCTTGCACAAACATGTTCTGTTAAAAATAAGGAGGAAATATGACAATTACAGTCCAATTTATGCAACTGGTCACATGATCATAGCTGGTATTGATGACTACCTTCTTCTACTGTCTGTTACTGTATTCTGTTTGCCCTCAGCCAGCACCTCAGTGGGTCGTGGTTTTTTACCTGGTGGAGTGACCCAAACCTTCATTCCTGAAGGATCTGGGCCATTTGTAGTCCTGCCTGGATTGAGCTGTTGTAGTTTCCCTTTCACCTTAATCACAGGGCATGGTAATATTAAGAACCATCCTAAAGGATCTCTTGTATTCCACACATACTCTTCCTTTCTCCATTGTGGAGTAGTAGACTGATTTCATCTTGATAGTCTTGGTCAGTCACCCCAACCAACACTGTAACTCCCTGCTTAGCCTGTTGACTTAGAGGTAGGAAGAGCTCATAGTGTCCAGGTGGCAATCTTAACTTCCAGTTTAATGGAATCATTGTTGTATCTCCTGGTGGCAGTATTCCTCCCTCTGGAACTAATACCTTTAGGTCAGCAGAATGTAATGTCAAGGGAACAGAAAGCAAACATTTTGCTAGTGGGTCACTAGGGGTGATGGTAAATGGTGCCACTTCTGCTTCCACCCCTTGATTCCTCAACCCATGAAGAGAAGCAGTACCATATATTGGATGCTGGTTCAGAGCATACAAAGCCTTCTAGAGAACTGCCCCAGCCCTCCAAAGTATTGTCACCTAGTTGGCATTGTAATTGTGTCTTCAAAAGGCCATTACGTCATTTTGTCAATCCAACTGCTTCAGGATAATGGGAAAAATGGTAAGATCAGTGAATTTCAGGAGCATGATCCCACTACTGCACTTCTTTAGCTGTAAAGTGAGTGTCTTGATCAGAGGCAATGCTGTGAGAAATACCATGACTATGGATAAGGCATTCTGTGAGTCCACAGATGGTCGTCTTGGCAGAAGCATTGTGTGCAGGATAGGCAAACCCATGTCTGGAGTAAGTGTCTATTCTGGTAAGGACAAACCTCTGCCTTTTCCATGATGGAAGAGGTCCAGTATAATCAACTTGCCACCAAGTAGCTGGCTGATCACCGCAAGGAATGGTGTCATATTGTGGGCTCAGTGATAGTCTCTGCCTTTGGCAAATTGGGCAGTCAGTGGTGGCCATAGCTAGGTCAGCCTTGCTAAGTGTAAGTCCATGTTGCCGAGCCCATGCATGATCTCCATCCCTGACACCATGGCCACTTTGTTCATGGGCCCATTGGGCAATGACAAGGATAGCTGAGGAAAGAGACTGAGTGGTTTACATAGAACGAGTCATCCTATGCACTTGATTATTAAAATGCTCCTCTGCTGAGGTCATCCTTTTTGTGAACACTCATATGGGATATAAATATCTTCACAGTTTAACCACTCAGAGGCGTCCATCCACATAACTCTTCCCCAGATTTCTTTGTCACCAATTTTCTAATCATGCTTCTTCCAAGGCCCTGACCATCCAGCCAAACCATTGGCTACAGCCCATGAATCAGTGTATAATCACACATCAGACCATTTCTCCTCCCATGCAAAGTGCACAGCCAGGTGCACTGCTCAAAGTTCTGCCCACTGGGAAGATTTCCCTTCACCGCTGTCCTTCAGGGATGTCCTAGAAAGGGGCCATAGTGCTGCAGCTGTCCACTGTCAGGTGGTGCCTGCATATCACCTAGTCATCTCTTCCACTGATCATAGGGAACTCCCTATGAAGCCATTGGTGCAGGCTGGGGAGAAGAAGGCAGGGTGGCAGTAGTGGCAACCATGGGCATTTGAGCCACTTCCTCATGTAACTTACTTGTGCCTTCAGGACCTGCTCAAGCCTGATTATGTATATATCACTTCCATTTAATGATGAAAAGCTGCTGTGCATGACCCATCTTATGGCTAGATGGATCAAAAAGTACCCTGCTCATGATAGGCAGTGCAGGTTGCACGGTAAGTTGGCGACCCATAGTCAAGCGTTCGGTTTCTACCAAAACCAAGTAACAAGCCAAGAGCTGTCTCTCAAAAGGAGAGTAGTTATCTGCAGATGATGGCAGGGTCTTGCTCCAAAAATCTTAGAGGGCTTTGCTGTAATTCGCCTATGAGGGCCTGTCAAAGGCTCCAAACAGTATCCCTATCTGCCACTGACACCTCAAGCACCATTGGATTTGCTGGGTCATATGGCTCAAGCGGCAGAGCAGCTTGCACAACAGCCTGGACTTGCTGCAGAGCCTTCTCCTGTTCTGGACCCCACTCGAAACTGGCAGCCTTTCAGGTCACTCAATAAATGGGCTGGAGTAACACACCCAAATGAGGAATGTGTTGCCTCCTAAATCCAAATAGGTCCATTAGGCATTGAGCTGCCTCTTTCTTCGTTGTAGGAGGGGCCAAATGCAGCAACTTATCCTTCACCTTAGAAGGAATATCTCAACAGGCCCCACACCACTGGACCCCTAGAAATTTCACTGAGGTAGGAAGTACCTGAATTTTAGTCAGATTTATTTCTCAACCTCTGGCATGCAAGTGTCTCACCAATAAGTCCAATGTGCTTGCTACTTTTTGCTCACCGGATCCAGTCAGCATAATGTTGTCAATGTTATGGACCAGTGTGATACCTTGTGGAAGGGAAAAGTGATCACAATCTCTGTGAACAAGATTATGACACAAAATCAGAGAGTTGATGTACTCCAGGGTAGGACAGTGAAGGTGTATTGCTGGCCTTGTCAGCTGAAGGCAGATTGCTTCTGGTGGGCCTTATGGACGGAAATGGAGAAAAAGGCATTTGCCAAATCAATGGCTGTATACCAGGTACCAGGAAATATGTTAATTTGCTCAGGCAATGAAACCATATCTGGCACAGCAGCTGCAGTTGCAGTTACCACTTGGCTAAGCTTACGCTAATACACTGTCATTCTCCAAAATCCATCTGTCTTCTGCACAGGCCAAATAGGAGAGTTGAATGGATATGTGGTGGAGATCACTACCCCTGCACCTCTCAAGTCCTTGATGGTGGCACTAATCTCTGTAATCCCTCCAGGGATACGATGTTTTTGATTACTATTTTTCTAGGTAGAGGCAGCTCTAATGGCTTCCATTCGGCCTTTCCCACCATAATTGCCCTCACCTTACCAGCCAGGGAGCCAATGTGCGGGTAATGCCAGCTGTTAAGCATGTCTATACCAATTATGCATTCTGGCATTGGGGAAATGACCACAGGATGAGTCCAGGGAACCAGTGGACCTAACACTCCATGAATTCCGTGACCTCCATAAGCCCCTACTTTAACTGGAGGACCACAGTGATGTTTTGGGCTCTTTGGAATCAATGTCATCTCAGACTTTTCTTAATTCGCTATTCCTAAATGCTAATACACTTTAGTTGCCCATTACCCCATCACATTTTTCCTTCTGTTATAGCTCTTAGGGTTCTCCATACCAGATTACCAGTTATAGATCTTAGTTCTCCACACCAGATTACCAGTCCTGTATGTCACCTGTCTGTGCTCCCCACAGTGTCATCTAACTTGAGCTCAATCCTTCTTGATTGTTGTCCCAAGGCTGCCAGATAGATATTTTGGTTCTGATGGTATTTGATAATATTTTAATCCTTCTTTTTGTTTGCTAAAAGTAAACTTATGGTTTTTTGTTCTTTGATAGCTTGGAACATAATCTTATATTTAAATGAATCATGTCTGCATGATTTCATTATGTAGTATTTCATTGTATTATATTCTCTACATTGATAGGGATATTTCTGTATTACTTGATATATTCAACTTTTGAAATTAAGCTGCATAAATATTTTTAAATTTTATACAGCAAAAATGTCACCACAAATTCAAATCCAAGGACAAAAAGACTGAACAAATATATTCAAGACATATGACAAAGGTCTAATTCCTATGATATGCAAAGAGCTTTTACAAATCATTAGGAGGAAGGCAATCTAATAAGAAAATTGGCAGAATTCATTCATTTAAAAATCATTATAAATGATCAGTAAACAGGGGAAAAGATACTTGATTAATCAAGAAATGTGATAACGTATTAACTTTTGGATCTGCAAAGATTAAAACAGAACATTTCTACCCATCACTGGTAAGGGTACAAAGGAATAATCATTCCCATATACCTTTAAGGGAACTGAAATTGTAGCAACCTTTTGAGAAACTAACTTGGCAATTTCTTCTCTATGAATCTATCCTACAAGTATTCTTACATAATTTGGCTGTGCTGTATGTAAGGCATTTTCATTGCAATATAATTATTAAAATTGCCCAATAAGAGGGGATTTGGTTTAAAATGTATTGGAATATTCATATAGTGGAAAGATTTACAAAATGCTCCATGGAAGTTCAAAAGAATGCTTTAAATGTATGTATTCTCATAAGGAAAGATGTCCAACACCTATGGCTGATATAGGAAGAAATACGGGAAATTCTCCAGAGACACTTTTTTTAAATAGTTTGTCTTCTAATCAGTAACATTCACAATTTGGAGGTCTGTGAAGACCAAAATGTGGGAAATCTTATAATCACTCAGTCATAAAACAAAAACAAAAACAAAAATAGGCAAAAAGATCTTATCTTTTTATGATTGGAGTTGTTTAAAGTGCTATTTAAGTATAAGAAATCTGTGGTATTTTTTCTCATAGCCACAACTTCCTGTTGTTATTCTTCTTATTAGCAAGACAAATAACATGAGTTTAGTAATTGTGCCGTATTATCACTAGCCAAATAAGAGAATTTGCTGTAGAAGTACAAGGATGAAAGTCACTCTTCCAGATTGATGCTATTTATTTTTCATTGGCACACAAAAGGTTGCTAGCATCCCCTGGTCAGGTTCTGCCAGCCCTTTACACCAGTAATTGTATTGTTCCATGTCTTTATCAAGGAATCCCTTGCCAGTGAGTTTTCGGGAGGGACAAGTGTCAAGAGAAGCCACAATGAAGTCCCTGTGATTGAGCAAAGATAACACTGCTGAGGTCATTCTACAAAAACTTGTCAGTTTGCTGCCCAAATAAATGCCTAGAGTGCGTAAAACACAGAGCACAGTGACCCCAGGAAGAAAAATCAATTGCAATTCATATTTCATATGTCTATAATTGCTTGTGAGAGCATGGCAGCGGTTTGTTTGCAGGACAGCTTTTCCTCTCCTGTTGTTTCCTTTCTTTTCCCTTTTGTAATGGTATGTCTTTCACATGCTCTGATTTACAGTGGAGCAAAATTTGGATTTTTTTTTCTTATCCACATTACCATTCTTATTACTGATGCCCTGTACTGGATTTGGTAGTGCGTTGCACTGTAGACAGGCATAGACCATATAGTAGAAATGGTTATTTTGCTTTGAGATTCTTGAAGGTGTGGGTTGGTGTACTTTGTTTTGCTTTGAAGTAAAGAAATGGGGTTGTGGAAGAAATCATCTTTTATTCATAGAGTTATTCATTTATTAGGGTTTTAAACATTAAAAGTGAATTTTTACTTGTGGCTGTGGTCTTAAATGCTTTTTCATCAGAACAGGGGACCCATAATACCTGCTAATTTTTAAAATCACCCAATCTATCAACTCTCTCTTGCTCCAACCCACCCCCACCCCTTCCCAATACACACACTTTCTCACACGAAGCTACTTTTAGATTCGTAGTCCTTCTGTGGACTGAGATGTCATAGGGATAGAGAAAATGCTGCTCACTTTATGGATTACTGTTAGGTCAACAAAACTTTGGCAGCATTGATTAACTTGACAGTGAGTACAGCAGTACATTTATCACTTATGGCTGTGCTGTAGAAAATCTAATAAGAGGCAAACAATTCCCTTTAGAGCAGTAACAGGTTCACTGTGGCTAACGGTGCATGCACTGGAAATTTCTGCCTTTAAATTATACCCTTGCTGCTGGTTGACTCAAAGCTACTGCACTTCTATAGTCATGCTGTTGCTGCTAATGTCATCACAATTTTTTGACTCAAATAAGTATTTAAATTGTTAAGAATATATAGTATTTAAACATCAGAGTAGAGGAATTAGTTATACTTCTAAGACTATGATTTTAAAGTAATAGCTGGAAATAGAGAGTTCTATTGTTTGAGTTCTTATGACGATACAAATATCACAAGGAAATTACTTCCCACAACCACCATAAAATTTAGCCTGTTTCATAATGGAGAACTTCGGGGAAAATTTTAGTCTCAGCTAAATATTTTGTAAAGTATTTGTAATAGTCTTTGATGTGAAATGATATACAAACATTGATAAGAATTTGGTGGAATATGTCATTGGTTTTTTCCCTCATATTAAAGATATCCTGGTAAGACTTTTCGTACTTATTTTCCTTTCTCCTATATAACAAATAGCATTACTCATTTTTCCCATGTATTATTTAGATCTTTTAACAATGCACTTTGGTATACATTTGAAAAACTAGGACAAAATATGTTCATTGAATAACACAAATTATATCTAATGATTAGAGAAGTATTTACAAGTGTGATAAATTTAGTAGACTAGGGTAAAGAATAACAAGATTAGGTTTTGAACTGTTTTGTAATAGTTATCTGGAGAAGTAAAGAGTATTTGATTAATAGGTAACTTGTAACTTTATAGCATGCAGAAAATCTAAAAACATGCTAAAACAAAAGGCATCTTCTCAGGGGCAGTTCTAATTTCACATGGCACTATTTTTTTTTCTATCAAACTGCTTGTGAGACTTTGTAGAAAGATATCTAATTTATCTTATTTTTATTCCTGTGCTACCCTAGAATTCACAGTTCAGCTGGAGATATCCAGTTAAAATGGAAAAGTTCCCTGCGTTTTTAGTGTTTTCAGTTTTGCTAGGAAACAGTCTTCAATTGAGGGCTTTTATACGGTAGCATCTGTGAGATGATACAGTTTTCTTTGTTGGGAGAAAGTATTCTGCTTGAATCAATTGTCAAGAGGTTTAATATAATAAGGCAGCTTGTGGTATGACTGAAAGAAACACTGTGCACAAGAAATTCCCACAGCAGTTTGTTTTTAGAAGAAAAACTGAGTTCACCTGAAACATGAATACATTGAAAACCAAGACTTAATAAGGCTGAGCTGAGAAAGAGCTGAAAAGGTTGCTGTCCAAAGGCCCATGTCAGTGATCTCATCCAGTATTTGTCTTTGAAATTCTAAAAGGCATATAAACCAAAATTACTTTTTCTCAGGCTTTGGAAAGTACTGGCTTGAATCAGTAACATTCAAGCCTGTTGATGTTAGTGTTTTGATTTAATTCAATGAGAATGTATTCTATGTAATCTACAGGATAAATGTAATGCATCCCTTCTAAAACAGTCTTTTCTGAAAGAGCTACGTCTACCACTCTGGATTTCACAGGTTACAATAGTAGTACCCCCACCACTTGCCCTCGTGAACAGAGGCCAGATATTGATTAACTATCACGCTGGCATCAGAACTACTCTTAGGATTCAATTTTTTTGTTGTTTTGCATATTTTATTGATCAAAGTGGTAAATGAGCATCAAGCGTGCAAGAAGACGATGAATTGTTTACTTGCATAAAATAACCTTTCAATAAGGGAAGATGCATGGCTTACACTTTGGTTCTGTTCTGCGGCCCGAAGCAGATGGCATTCAGCTGCTATTGATTTGCTTCCATAGTTAAGGAGCAGCCTGCAACCCGGCATGCCCACTGCATTGTGAAAAGGGGTGTAGATCTGGGGACCAGGGTGGAAGCCAAGAAGGGCTGATGAGCCCACCCCCAAATCCTAAAGAAAAAAAATTTTGTTTGGAAACCATGCATACCTACTTAAATGAAAACTTGAATTAATATAATTAGATGTGATAGGGACACTTTATGCACTGGTGCTTTTAAAGAAAGAGCATTTTTGGTCATCATTTATGCAGATGTCTCCAGTGAATAACAAATACAGTAATAATCACAGAATACTAATTTTAAGCATGTGATATTTGAAGAAAACTAAATAAAAGCTCTCCTCCTGCCTTTGGGGTAAAATTAGGTCATCTTTAGGTACACCACATAATGCCCACCATTGAGCTTTCTGGCCTTAAATGAAAATGAACATGCAAGTTGTGCTGACAGCCCACCTCTCCATGTTTACCAGTTGTGCCATCTCCATTTATTCAGCAGTCCCCTGGAATCCTTTGTCAGCAGCCACATTTGGTTTTAAAATGTCTTTCCTTAATAGGTAGTTGCAGATGTTGCATTTATAAACATTTTCCTTGAAGCTGTGTCTAACAATGACTATATCTCAAAAACTAGGATAGGTAGGCTAACCTACCGATGGTGGGGTTTTTTTCTTCATTTTCCAGACTTGTTAAATATCAAAAATCCTTTTGTCAAAAACAATAGGAAGAAATAGTAAGTATACTTACATCATAAAACATACATTTTATTCAATAATACATTAGTCATGTTTAGCCAGCTTTAATTTTTTGCAATTTTTTTTTTACAATTTATAAATTTAAATGTAAGTAACAAAAAAATCATAATGAAATTATTTGCCCATAATAGCAGAACTCTGCAGATCTACTTTACTGGGTTCTTCTCACAAACAACCTGTTACATCAAATAATTGTTTTAAAAGCATTTCAGTAACTGTTATTCCTTATAATGGAAATGTTTTATTGTATGCTATTTTTCTTATTTGTGGAGGAGAGAGGCAAGTTCACTTTGCTTATCCCAAGTAAATGTTAGCTTGGTCTCTTCCCAATATCCGCTCCTACTCTGGCAATAAAGAGTTTGGGGTTGAAATTTAATTTACTTTCTTCTGTAACAAAATGAAGTTGCATTTCATATTTTTGACCTTCTCTCCTTCCAGTACTAGAAAACTCAAGCTTTTCACATAAGAGACAATCTTGACAAGCAGACGGAGTTTAAGGTGCAAGAGGCACACTTGAAATGCCGGTGTGTTGAGTTGGGATGTGTGCCTTGACTAATTTACTTATTCTCTGCCCCTTCCAGTATCTAGTGTGACAGAGAATACCTACAGCATGCTTTGCCCCTGAAATAAGAGCTTTCATTTCCAAGGTGGGAAAAGACTAGTTGGCATCAGGCTTGTCAGACTCAAAAGGAAGTTGAAAAGAAAGAAGACCTTCCTTCTATAGGTTGCTGTTGGTGGGAGACCAGTTCAAATGTGGGAATAGAGAACCATTGCCTCTGAAATTGCCGGTACTCCTGCCTTGTCCCATACAAATGAGAGCTGTGTCCATGGGTCAAAGGGAATCCGTAAGCTTAAAGTGCAGATGATATTGTAGGGTAGGGAAGATACTTGAATACTTCTAAACCAAGCTCCCAGCACTCCATTTGCATGCCAGAGTGTTGATTGTGAAAAAATTAAAGCAAAATTATTAAGTTTAGAACTTGTCTTAATTCATGCAAAACATACGTTATTTGTGCCAATTTAGTATGTTTTCAGGAGATAAGTAGTATTTCTGCCTTGACATACAATTAGATATATTAAAAGTGGTATGGTTAATTAGCTTTTCATCAGAAAAATTCCTCCCCATTCTCTTGACAACACCCTACACTGAGTATTAGCCATAGTCTTTTTGCTGACCCAGGAAAAACTTGGTCAGCATCTTCTAGTATTTATTTAGCCAAATCCTCTGACAACTTGACTCTTAAATATCAGCTATAGGAGAGTGAAAAGATGAAAAAGATGTACTTTTAAAGAGTTTCACTGAGGTATAATTTACATAGCATAAAATGCACATATTATAAGTGTACCATTAAATCATTTATAGGAAATTTATAGAGTTGTCTGACCATCAGCACAATATAGTTTTAGAATATTTATAACAACCTCAATATTTGCATCATGCCCATAGAGTGTACTTTTTTGTCTGTACAGTTTAAGAAATTTTCATTATAAACTTGAGATTTTAAAAATCAAATACATGTTTTGTTTTGGAGGTTTTTTGTTTGTTTGTTTGGGTTTTTTTTTTGAGACAGAGTCTCATTCTGTCTCCCAGACTAGAGTGCAATGGCACGATCTCTGCTAACTGCAACCTCTGCCTCCCAGGCTCAAGTGATTCTCCTGCCTCAGCCTCCCAAGTAGCTGGGATTAAAAGTGATGATGCCTTCCTTTTCTTATCCATTAGTCTTTGACTCAACTCACTTGTCCGTTTCAGGTTTGGAAGGTGGCTTGTCCTTGGAATGTAAACCACCTTGGAAGGTTATGGCTGTATCTTAAAATGTGGGTTTTGGAACCTGCCCTTCCAGATAGTCAGAAGAAAAAGGCAGGAAGTGGAAGAAAGTAATGTAACATTCATTCTGTTTGTGCCTTTGTCATTTCCTTTGGCACATGCATTTGTTTTCCAGGGAAGAATGACTGGTAGATAATAGAAGCCTTTTCTGTATTAATTTTGTTCCTGATTCCCTGTAGTAGTGAATGCCGGGGGGAAAGGAAGGAGAACCTCAATGTCTTGAGCATCTCCTGTGTTTCAAGGGCATGCCAGTGCTTCCTGTGTGGACTTGAATTAAACTGAAGGAACTGTTGTATCATATTCCACTGCTATTTATTCAACCTCTGTTTTGAGCAGTTCTTTGAACACATGTTTAATCATATTCCATTTAGCATGTAAAATGTATTTTGTGGCAAATTAAACTTCTTTTTATATTACACAATTTAGAATTATAATCAACTTATTTGTGCTACTGGGAAAAAATGGGACCTATGGGTAATCTAAAATGAAAACTGATATCAAAAGCATTTTTTATGAAATGAAATTTTGTAGTTATCAGAATATAGAGCATGCTGTCAACAAATTGGGAGAAAGATGCCAATGTTCAGTAGATATTGAGAAATCTACTGTGGCAGCTGCCCAGCACAGAACAAGTTGTTAACACATAATGCCTTTGAGGAATTTAGGTTGGCCATTTAGATACCTAAACAGATTATTACAATGTAATATGTGTGTTTGAAAGAAATATGTACAGTGATATACAGTTACTAAATGGGGAGAGGTTTGGTTTGTTTAGTAGGTGGCTCAAAGAAGTTACTTCGCGTTCAGCAAAGTCCTTTAGTAGAATAAAAACTGACATTAAATTTAAAAGAATAATAAAGACTAAGTCTGTCCATAGGAGATTTTATTGTATTATGTATGATGGATAATACATTAAATATTGCGTAGGCATTGGATATTTTATTTGAAAAAATATTAACTCTTTTAAAAAAAGCATTTGAATAGTAATAATAGTATTAGTACTGGTAATAATAATGCAGGCTTTCAGTAGTTATTGATCTGCTTCTCCAAATAGAATTTTGAATAACTACTTCTAAAACACACCTAATTCAGCAAGAAATTGAGGAAGTAAGACCACTGGTGCTGTTTTTCAGTAAGTAATATTTTATTCTCAATAGTTAAGTTAATAATTATATAATTAGTCCCAAAGATGGAAGTAAATGAGACATATTCTGAAGTGAGCTTTTTCAGCCTTTTTTTTGCAAGTGCAACAATTTAGATTGTATTTTGATTATTCTTTCCTTCTATTCCTTCCTTTTTTTCTCTTAAATGGAATATAATTTAAATTTTGCATATTCTCATTTACTTTTGCATAACTAAAGGGTACCTTATAATTTCTCTTCTCTTTTGTTCTTTCTCTGTCTTAAGACACTTAGAACCTATGATTTTTAAGCATTTTTGAATATTTACTTATACCATATGCCATCTGCATAAAATATAAACCATTTACCTTAGACTATATTTATCTCAAAATCAACTCCATTGGAGTCACTGATGAGAGCAGACTTTTACTTCAGGACTCAGAGTTAGCTTACAGTGTTAGAATGCCTGGCTATTCAGACTTTATCAAAATCCTTCAAATATAACCAACAAAGTAATGAACACTTTTTGTTGTTGTTGTTGAAACAACAGGGTCTCACCTTGTTGCCCTGGCTGGAGTGCAGTGGCAAGATCATAGCTCACTGCAGCCTCGACCTCCTGGGCTCAAGCAATCCTCCTGCCTTAGCTGCCTGAGTAGGTAGGACTATAGGTGTGTACAACCATGCCCTGTTAATTGTTTAATAATTTTGTAGAGATAAGGTCTCACTGTGTTTCCCAGACAGTGAGCAAATATTCTTAAACTATGACTGTATTGCTTCTGTTTATATTTAGAGTGAAGTTGGTATGTTTGAAAAGGTGTGCTTTTAGGTTTGCTAAATATTCATATTATTGTGATAGTCATCAGATTACTAACAGAAGGCCACTAAAGAATAATGGATATCTGTTGGTTTACTGTAACATCAGCATCAATGTTTTTTTCCAGAGTAATCCTTACTTGTATTAATTAGTGAAGAAATGCCTATTCTATCAAAACTGGGTTTACTGATAGAGAGTTCAGTCACAGACACAGATCCATCACTCTTCTCTCTGTAGCTTGCTCCCCTTTTATGTGTCATATGATCGTCACAACAATCTGTTGGAATCTGTAACTTGAATAGCAGATTTTTCCCTGAAAATATGATTAGCTAACGCATTATGTACTTAAAGGTATGGAGGCATTTCAGAGTATATTCTTAGGGTAGCTAAAATACAGGAAAAACAAAAACAAAAAACAAAAAAAAAAACCTCACTGCATTTTATACTTTTAAACTTCAATCTCTCAGATTGATCCTTCTTTTTTCTTTAAATAAATGACACAGTTAATGGAGCAGAGGATATCTAAGCTTAAAGAAGCTCCTGAAAAATGAAAGCATTAACCCCAACTGCACTGAATTCCCTGAACGTCTTGCATTCTCCTCAAACTTGAAGTGGGCACCTGCTGTTTAATGTAATTAGTTTCAAAGGGAATGTCAGATCAGTCCTCAGGAGCTTACTCTGACCCAAACACCCTCATAAGGAAATATCAGTGAGACAAAACAGGAAAAGTTATCACAGTTGGGAGGCTTCTTCTCACTGCATTATTCAAAGTTATGCTTTAACAGAGTTCAGGTTGCTGTCTGACTCAGTTATATTCCAGTTGCAAAATTGTACTCAAGACAGATTGCTTTAGTGAGTAGCTATTTTCCTCTTCTAGAAATGAAGACATAGTGGGCTGTGTAAAAAAACTTAGGAAATGTTTGCAATTTTGACATGAGTTTTTAGCACTTATTAGGATAATAGTATTTAAAAATTAAAGACAAATTAACCTAATTTTCGGCCTGCATTTTTCCTTATGTATTAAAAAGTATAGTGAACAAATGAAAAAACAAAGAAAGAAAAAAAATTGTAGTGAACAAGCTGTTTTTAATTTCTCTTTTTTGTCCTTATTGAAGTTGAGATTGTTGTGAGCCATAATAAAGTGGTCAAAGAGGGACTTCTTTGGGTAGCAGAATCCATTTGACACAAAGTGAGAGCATTACTGTTCTGTTTGGATTATTTTTCCCAAGATTTAGATGAACAATGGCTTATTTTGTTGGTAACTTGTACCCATGTCATCTCATGTCATGACCATGTTTGTTTATTTCCCTGTGGCATCCTCCTTGGTTGAGTCTTATGTACATAGTCAGCCACAGCATGGCCATTCACCAGAGCTTGAGAGAGGCACTGTGGGTCCTGCTCTGGACCAGCGGATGAAGGGGAGCAGCTGACCACTGAAGGACCAGAAGGTGGTGAGAGAAGGTCTCTTAGGAGCACTTCAGGGAGAGTGCAAGACCTGGGTTCTCAACTCTCCTGCCCAAAGACACAGCGATTGTTCACTTGGTGGAGCTGGACTTGGCTTATTAGGAAGAAATGCAAGTCATTTAACATCTCAGAGTCAGTTTTTCCATCTATAAAGTGCTCTTGAGCTTATCTACCTCAAAGGTAGTTGAGAGGATTAAGCGACCCTTTGTATGTGAGGCCACTTAGCAAGCCATAAAACGTTTTGAAGATGTAAGATGTTATTATTGTTTCCTCAGTAAATCCCTTGCTTAATTTCCTATCAGTCTCTAAGTTCTTGCTTCAGCATTCATGTGAACTGGGCCTCCAGCTGCTTTGGGTCAGACACTTGCTGCAGTGGCACCTATTGCCTTCCAAAGCAGAGCATTCCATGAGGAGACTTCAGCTTTGACCTTTCTCTTTAAACTAGCCAGAGTTTGCTTTCTCAGTATTTAACCTTTCTTGGCCCTGATTCTGCCTCTGGAGTAACCCTTATGCATTCAGAGCCCTTTCTTGGCTGCAGAGATACAGTGATGATTCGGCAGACTCAGCCCTGCCCTCTTGGAGCTGGAGTTGAGTGGACAAAAGCCAAGTAAACCCATCAAGGAAATAATTGCTAGCACTCTGAAGGAAACAAATAAGGGAGCAAGAAAGAGGTTATCAGAGAGTGAGAATGAGTGGGAGAGGAGCTCCAGACGATGCTGTGATAGCCTGGTTGTCAGAGGTGAGAGAAAGGAAGCAGCTGGGTGGATGCGGCCATCTTTGGCAGAGATGAGGAAAGTGGACAGTGATGGGTCATGGAGTGGTTTTTTTATTTTTGTTCAAAGAAATACTGAGTTCTGCTTTGAACATTTTGAATTGCAGATGTCTGTAAGAAATTCAAGTGGAGATTTTAAATAGATACTTAGTTTTGATGAGTCTGGATCCCAGACAAGAAGTCTAGCCTGAAGATGTGAATTTTTACCTCATCAGCCTTATGGTTGTAAAATCCATGGCAGTTGGTGGACTTAGGGAAAGGGTGCTGGCTAAGCCTTGAAGAGTCCCAACATTCTGAGGTCAGATAGAAAAGGAAGAGGCTACAAAGGAGAGTGAGAATGTGATCTGAAACAAACCCAAAGAGTCAACAGAAAAAAAAAAAGAGAGAAGTGGGAGGGTGGCTGTCAGGGTGAGTGGTGACTGCTCAGAAGCTGAATAAGGTGAAGTTAGCAGTGATTTAGCAACCCAAAAGAGACCTGTGGCCATGGCAAGCTGAGGATGGTGGAAGCCGAAGCCAATTTGCAGAGCATGAAAGAGTGAATGAACTGGAGATAAGAAAGGGAAACAGCATCTGTAGAACACTCTTGGAAACTTTTGCCATGAAGAGCAGAGAAATGGGCTGTAGCCTCTGAGGGATTTTTTTTCCTGTTGTTTTACAGTGAGAGTGCATGTTTATGTGCTGATAGGAATGGTTCAGCAGAGATGGAAGGGTGAATAGATAGATAGGTAAATGCATGGATGGGAGGTGGATGGGAGGTGGATGGGTGGGTGGATGGATGGATGGAATTAGTGAATAGCTAGGAGAAAGAAGAGCAAAATAACTAAAGAAATAAATACTTGAGGCCGGGCGCGGTGGCTCAAGCCTGTAATCCCAGCACTTTGGGAGGCCGAGACGGGTGGATCACGAGGTCAGGAGATCGAGACCATCCTGGCTAACACAGTGAAACCCCGTCTCTACTAAAAAAATACAAAAAACTAGCCGGGCGAGGTGGCGGGCGCTTGTAGTCCCAGCTACTTGGGAGGCTGAGGCAGGAGAATGGCGTGAACCCAGGAGGCGGAGCTTGCAGTGAGCTGAGATCCGGCCACTGCACTCCAGCCTGGGCGACAGAGCGAGACTCCGTCTCAAAAAAAAAAAAATAAAATAAATAAATAAATACTTGAGAAAGTCAAGGGGTGGGCTGAGAGCCAGAGCAGAGATATAGGAATTGGCTTCTGATGGAAGGAAGGACGTTTTCTCCACTATAGCAGAAGAAGGAGAAGATTGATGGAAGTGCAGTATAGGTAGAGTTGTTGGGATGAAGATGAGGAGGATCAAGCCAGGTGGCTTCTGCATTCTCTTTGAAGTGTGAAGAGTGGTTATCAGCTGGGAGAGAGGGTGGAGGAAGGGATGAGGGAGATAAAAGAAGAAGATCAGTTTTGAAAATGGGTAAAGACTGATTCTTCTAGCGAAGTAGTTTTTGAGTGTGGTTCCTGGACCACTAGCTTCAGCATCACCTGGAAACTTGGTAACTTATTTGAAATGCAAATTCTTAGGCCCCACCAAAGACCAGCTAGATCAAAAACTCTCTCAGTTGGACCAAGCAAACTGTTTTAACAAGCCCTCTAAGTGGTTCTGATGCTGGCTACAGTTTGAGAACTACTGTTCTAGAGAAAAGTAGCAGGATTTCTGGACCATATTTTGAGGATAAAAGCTTAAATTTAAAATGAAACCAGTCTTGTATTCTGTAATTTTTCTCAGTGTTTAGCAGCTTAGGTTAAGGCATGAATGAGAGATTGCTGGGATTCAGCCAGAACTGAGCTGTTCCGAGTACAGCAGAGGAAGAGGAATTGATGGGTTTGAGGGTGGTTCAGGGGACTTATTCTGATGGTAGATCACAGCTCCTTAAGCTGGACAAGAGGGCAGAAAATTTAGAGGGGGGCTAATGGGAGTCAGAAAGTACTGGGTCAGTGGATTGGAAGTCTCACTAATAGTAAGGGAGCAACACCATTGCACAGAAGGCCTTTGTCGGAACTTATTGGCCCACAGAGATAGTGCTTTTAAGATCTGAATAAATGAGTTTGCATACCGAGTCTATGGAACAAATACTTTCTTTGGCCTGTGTACATGCATTAAGGGGCTAGGAAGTTATAACACAAGTGGATTACGTATAAAACACAAGCTTTTTAAAGAGAAATTAATCATAATGTAAATAAAACCATGTAAGAAAATGTTCTCTTTCTTTAATGAGCTATTTAAATTATTCAGGAAAAAGGAGCATGCCTGTCAGGTGTTCCCAGGTAGTTCCCTACCCTGCTTTCCAGGACACAGTTGGAACAGACTGAGGTGAGGGTGGTTGAGTAGACCACTGCCTGGTATAGTTTGGCCAACTAGAGTGGTTAATATATAGGCCTGACAAGCTATCTAGGTTGTTGGTTTCTCCATTGCTTTTAGGAGTACCTTTGTGTCTCCTGAACCTCTGCCCAGCCCCAGTGATATCTGGCTCCTTAGTCGGGGTATACTAGGGATAACCATAGGCAGGGAGGAGAAATGAATTCACAAATTTTATCCTGAGACACCAGAGGCACATCTTCCAACTTTTTATTTTTTAATAAATTAGTATATCTCCCTCAAACTTAGCTAAGAACTTCAAGATAGAAAACGTTTGCTCGAAGAGGTATGAAGTCATTTTTAACTTGTTAGAATATTAGTGTAAATCCTTGCTCTCCCTTTAATTGCTCTTAATGGAAGGCTGTTAAATCATCATAAAATTTGTGATTAAAAAGACCTATTAAAGTAGAATTGTATTTTTTTTCCCACCAGCCAATGCCAAATTATTCCCTGTGGCTCATTCTACAGTGGTTTGGCCATTCTTTTGTAAAGTTAGTTTAACAGAACACTCCATTTCCTGGGGATACAGTCTATGATTTGTTTAAAAGATCCAAGTTGGGAGGATATTTTTCTAGATAATCAGCTTACATTTTTCTTTGTTCAGGTTCATCTCATTACCTATATTCTTGATTTCTTTACTGTCCTATAATGGGTGTTCTTGGCACCTGCTGGGTTAGGTTTACAAATTTTTCATGTATTAGGCCTTTTCTTTTTATAGACTGTGCATGAACCTAATTGCATTTTTATTTTTCATATGCTATTCTTTGTGTTATGGACTTTTTAAAAGTAGTAAATTAAAAATAACATATCAGCATTATGTTTTCTTTTTTCCCCTAAGTATTCTACCCAGTACTAAAGCAGTAAATTAAAAATAGAATATCAAAATTCCTTTTTCTTTGCTCTTTCTCTCTCTTTTTGTATCAATAATGCTACTTAGTATTCTGTCCTATGGGCTAAAAACAGGACTTTACAATCTGCAGAGGCCTGAGGGCTCTATCAGGGGTTTATGTGTTCTACCATAGGTAACAAGCCAAATCCAAGGGCTTAACTAAAAGTGAATTTTAACCTTAATCACTGAGAAGGAAAGTGGTAGGTAATTGTGGGTTTTGGCTCACTGGCTCAAGATTATCAAGGACTGCATCTCCTTGGTTCTTTTGGCCTTTTCCTCATAATTACAAGATGGCAACTAAGCTCAAAGACCATGCCCATATTCTAGCCAAGTGGAAGGAGGAAAGGGGAGAGACATGAGCAAAAAGATGGGGGCCACTGCAGCCTGACCAGTCATTTTAAGGAAGCTTTTTGACTTTTCCCATCCAGTCACTTCTTGTGACATTTTTGTTGGTTAGATCTGTGTCACATGCTAAGGGATGGGGTGCGGGCAGGGCTGGGGGCATTGGGGGCGCGGGGGGGTTGTTGATGGGAAATGTTGGGGGAAGAGTGAGGCAGGATATATTATTTTCATCAGTTTTTGATATTGTTCTTTGTTATTTTTAGCTTGGCAGCTTGCCACACACCCCAAGAAAGTTGGTATTCCATTAGTAAAGAAGAAGAGAAGACTGGATCTTGCATAGGTGCAAAAAGACTGGTGTAATCTGGAAAACTCCCAGAAAGGGGCATATTCATTCTTGTGTATAGGTCCCTGAATAAATGTCTGTAATTCAGCTCCCAAGTGATAGAAGGATTCATTTCAGTGTTAGATTTGGGAGAAGGGCTAGGGTACATATGTTCCTCTTTCCCTGAACTCAGAGAACAGGTTCCAGCTTGGACCCCCTGTGTAGTCCTTACCAGTCATGTGTAGATAGCCCTAATTTCTCATCTTTCTTGCTATTGTGTTCTGTCCCAGTAGGCTACTGTTCCTCCCTGTGTATTTTAGTGAACAATTTCATTGACTGTATTTTTTGTTGCAGCTAAGAGGCCAAGCACCTCCTCCTAACTTTCTTTACAGATGTTTTTTATTTTATAGCCTATGAGCCATCTCCACAAGGGCCACTTTTCATACATTGTTTCTCTGAGGACTAGCTACACATCTTATAATTAAGTCTGTTGTCACACTCTAACCATCTCCCACTATTTTCCCACTAACTACTGTGCACTTTGAAGTTTGCTCATTGAGGGTTCCTAAATCCATGTAAAACATCAATTACATTACTGTAGCATTTAAACAGGTGACTAAATGTAGTGTTATAACTGACCAAATATAAAATGGTGTTGGAAGTCTTCATTTAAAAAAATGATGTTAGCCTAGTATACTCTGTCTAAACTGTAGTACAGTAAGAATGTATATCCCTAGAGAGGCCTCATCTAGCTAGACTATACCACTTGAAATCCAGCTGTCCTGGAGCTGGGTCAAAGTGTACAGTATGTAAAAAAAGAGAATGCTAAAATAAACTAGGTAGTTGGGGGAATGTTTAAGGGCCCTGAGAGAGCAAATTGTTTTAAAGCACCTTAAACACTTTAAAAAACATCAGTTCATCAACACATATGGGCTGTGCTAATTGTAAATCTTTTATTAAAAACCAGTCTCCTAAGGCTATCTATAGGGAACATTTTATAAGCCTAGTTCTGATTACTGTTTCTTCTATAAAGTAGTAAAGCAGCACTCCCATTCTATAACTTGTATTTAACTAAATGTCTTACCACATTATTTGAATTATTAAATCTGTTTTGGTTCGCTTGTTGTAAAACAGTAATATTAAATACCGTAGTCTCCTGATCTTAGGTTTCACTTACAGGTACGTAGCTAGTTTGTAGTTGTATGTATGTATATATTTATTTATTTATTTTTGAGACAGAGTCTCATTCTGTTGTCTGGAGTGCAGTGGCCCGATCTTGGCTTACTGCAGCCTCTGCCTCCTGAGTTCAAGCAATTCACCTGTCTTGGCCTCCCATGTAGTTAGGATTATATGTGCCCACCACCACACCCAACTAATTTTTGTATTTTTGGTAGAGATGGAGTTTCACCATGTTGACCAGGCTGGTCTTGAGCTCCTGACCTCAAGTGATCCACCCACCTCAGCCTCCCAAAGTGCTGGGATTACAGGTGTGAGCCACTGTGCCCAGACTATGATTGTTTTTAAAATTTGTTTGGATTTTTTTTCTATCAAATCATCAAGAAAATGCCCCATAAATCCTGGCATTATCTATTATATGTAATTGAAGTGCATTTTTATTCAATACACAGGTAATTTAAATGGATCAAATATGTATAATATGTGACTTTAAAGTAATTGTACCCAGTCATTTGCTGAAAAGAATTGAGCTAGTCAGAAGTTGTCAAACAGGTTTTGAAATGTTATGAGGCCAGATCCTTTTGTTTTTTGTTTTGTTTTGTTTTGTTTGAGACAGACTCTCGCTCTGTCGCCCAGGCTGGAGTGCATTGGTACCATCTTGGCTTACTGCAACCTCTGCCTCCCGGGTTCAAGTGATTCTTGTGCCTCAGCCACCCAAGTAGTTGGGATCACAGACACGTGCCACCTCACTCAGCTAATTTTTTGTGTTTTTAGTAGACACAGGGTTTCTCCATGTTGGCCAGGCTGATCTGGAACTCCTGACTTCAAGTGATCCACCCGCCTTGGCCTCCCAAAGTTCTGGGATAACAGGTGTGAGCCACTGCACCCAGTCATTTTTGTTGTTGTTGTTGTTGTTGTTTTAATAGAAAGATTAATGGAATATGTTGCCTTTCTTAGTCTGAAATTCTTTATATATTTGTAAGAATTAGTTGAGATGTTAAGATAAATTTAAAATCCAAGGAAAACCAAGAATGTATTTTAATTGAGCCAATTTCAATGGCTCCCTTAAATATATCTGTGGAATAAGTTTATAAATAGAATAGAAAAATATTGGGAAAGATGAAATATTCCAATAAAATTAAATAAGAAAAGAATTAAACTATATAGCATAGTGCTATTGTGCATACAGTAAATGTCAGGAAATATTTGGGAAATGAATGAATGAATGAATGACTCTGAACCGATATATAATTTGAACAGTAGTTTTGAAACTAGAGACACCTGGGTTCCAATCCCAACTGTCCCCTTACCTTCTAAGAAACTGTCACAAATGATTTAGCCTTTCTCAGCCCCAAATTCCTCATATGTAGAATTTGGATAATGAAAACATCTCATGGTATTGTGAGAATTAAATAAGATAAGGAGCCTGGCACAGAATAGACGTTAAATGAAACATTATTGTTGTTATTGTTGTTCTAACCCACATGAAAATTACCATATTTGGTAGATTAAAATTGTTGAAAGTTAATATGACAACCCAGTATTAAACATTACATCAAATGAAATGATTGTTTTGTCACCAAAAAAGATAACAGCCCAACCTGAGGGTTTGGGAAAGTTTCCTAAGGGAAATGACACTAGAGCTGAAACTTGAAAAATAAGTTAGAGTTGGCCAGTTAAAAAGAGGTGGTAAGGGCATTTCCAATAATAGAGCTGTGCCCTCACATAGTTTACCTTAGGGTAAACAAGGATAAAAGAGACTATTTCAAGTACTGTGGTAGGGATATATTGGGCCTTATTGGCTTGGCTATTATAAACTCTTGAGTACATTATATTCAGAGGCCAAGTCTACTGGCGTAGGACCATACATCCTTATCAATAAAAAATGTTTCAGCATAACACTCCAAAATGTGTGTATTTAATAATAAATCTTACACATGTACTGTGAGTCTACATACTAAAAATTAGAAAAGATAGATTTTTTATTTTTTAATTAAAAGTAAGTAAAAATGGAAGTTCTGATATTTTTTCCTGAATCACAATTCATGATCTTGCTTAACTCTCCACATGTCTGTAATATACTTTGGAGACCCCTGGCCTGTGAAAAATCCATGAGCATAGACAGAGGTTTTCCTAATGCTTCCTAACCATGTTTCCTGAGAGTTCAGAGTTATATATATTTATATTTTTTATATATATATACACATATATATATAAATAATATTTGCAGTACCTGCATAGTCTTAGAAGCCCCAATCTAGAAAATTAATGTTACCATTGTCTCAAAACTGATTATATCCCTAGGATCGATAGATAGATAGATAGATAGATAGATAGATAGATAGATAGATAGATAGATAGATAGATAGATAGATAGATAGATAGTATTTGCAGTACCTGCATAATCTCAGAAGCCCCAATCTAGAAAATTGATGTTATCATTGAGTTAAAGCTGATTATGTCTCTAGGATCCCAGTCAGGGATCTGCTTCCTAGGAGCAGAAGCAAAACCACTCAAGGAAGACATACCTAGAACTTGGCCTGCAGTAGATTCCCACAGATAAAGCCTTTCTGAATATGAGCTTATGAACCAAAACTACAAAACATAGAAAACTACAGGAATAAACAGCTATGAGTGAGAACAGAGACACAAAACAGCAGGATTAGATCCAAAGAACTGCAAGTAAAATAACAATCTAACAGAAACAAATTAATAAACGTTTAATCTGGGCATAAGAAAAGATTAAGACTCTAAGAAAAATAGAGCTTCCAGGTTTGAAAAGGAACCAAATATGAAATGAAAAATATATAGTCATTAAAATTAGCTCAGTGGGTTAGTTAAGACGCAGTTTAGAGTTAGCCAAAGAGAGGATTTAATGCATGGTCCCTGGATCTGATTAACACTACTACTGTTCTAGTTGTAGTCACAATACAAATCAGACGGTGTCATGTACAGTGAGATACCCCATCTACCTACCACCCACCCACATAAGATCATTCAGTGACTCCCAAGTCTACAGAGAAAAGAAAAGAAAATCCTTCACATGATCCAGAAGCCCTGCCTAACCTCTCCAGCTTAGGTGACCCCATTTTATTGCTTAGCTTTATTTTTTTCTGTGGCCTTCTTTAAGGGTTTTTTTAATGTCATGCTTCTACCTTCCACAGGCCTTTGAACAAACTGGAATATCCTACTCACATTATTCTCATTAGCTCATTCAACTCCCAGCTCAAGGGTCACTTCCCCAGGGAAGCTCTCCTTCACCCCACAGGTTAATAGGGGTGCTTTCTTACTAATGATCAAGGAAACTAGCTACTCCCCTTTAAGGTACTAATTCAGTTTGTAATTTCACATTCATTACTGTGAATCAGCATTCATCTTCCCTACCCAATGGTAAACCCTGGGAGGACAGGACTATATTTGTTGGGCTAACCACTGTGTCCCCAACACAATGCTTGTAGTTAGTAAGTGCTAAACGAATACTTTTATATGAATACATTCCAGAAAAACACAGAATGTAAGTTTTGATATTAAAATAGCTCCAAAGACTATTGATTTTCCACTTTCTTTTGTCCATGGTTAGTTTTTTCCTTTTAGCCACATTATCAGAAATGATATACCTTTTTTTTTCAAATCTTCTTAGGCCAAATTATATTATTTCTTTGCACAGATTCGTTATTATTTTAAATAGGCCCTTTTCCGCATTCAGCGTTCAGTGTAGGTCCTCAGATTTCTTGCAAGATAATCTATAAAGCCCTGTGAAACCATAGCAGGTGTCTATTTGAATTCCTTGAGTAGTGCAGTTTTTACCAAGGTACAGGCTAGACGCATCTTGCAAATGGTGTCACACACAAAAAGGGGGATGCGTCGTACAGTGGGTTCTTCAGAGCACATCTGATTTTTATTTTTCAGGTGGTCACGATCCTTCTTAAATCTGTCTACTGGCTGACTTTTTAAAAGTGTTCCTTTGCTAACCTGATTATGACTCATTTTGTGAAATTTTGACCAGGTGCAGGGAAGTGGTAAGTAGAAGACTGAGGACTACAGAGCCTCTGTGAGTTCGTAGGTTTTGGGTCCCAGAGGACAGTGACACTGAGCCCAGTTACTGCAGTGAGGAGGTATTGATTTTTCTCCCTCCCTGTTTTTAGCCATATCTCTGAAGTAGATATGGTATGAAGCATCTTTCCTGGTAAAGAGAGGAAAAGCTGCGGTGGTGAACTTTGTCACCCCAACAGCCGGACATTTCAAACCAAACTAGATGGAATGGAGGAAGGGCTTAAAGTGCTCTTGTAAACCTCTTGACTTAGTTCAATACCTTAGCTTTTGTGACAAAGAGGTTCCCTACAGTTTATAACAACCCTGATAGACAATGGGAAGAAACGTGTGTGTGTGTGTGTGTGTGTGTGTGTGTGTGTGTGTGTGTGTGTGTGTAAAAGGGAATAAAAGGATCAAATCAGTGAAAACAACACAGCCCTGTGCTATGATCTTAGAAGGTTAGCAAAGTGGTCTTGTCCAAGTTTTCAACAAGATGTTCCATTCCTGTTATAATTGGCTGCTGGGTAGGTTTGGACCTAACTAGAATGCCAGCGTTCGATTTCACCGTGTTCTCAGTGGAGATGTGTCACCGTTTATGCTCGCCTTAGTGACAATTTTCTAAAATGGAAACTCGTGGGAAATCATTACAGTGTTTATATGTCTCCCTTGTCGGACGGCGTTATCCTGTGATATTTTATCAGTGTTTTCCACTGCATGATGGCATCTCGTGAAGGTTAAGGCAGAACAAGTCCCTCTGTAATTTTGTGACTACATTTTACTTACCGAAGAAGAAAAGATAACCGACAATTAAGTATTTGGGATGTCACAGAAAGAACATGTGCAACTAATCAATGGTATCCTTTGGGAACATGATTTTATAAAGCTGATAAGGTAGAAAAATTGGGATTTTGTGATTTGTGTTACATGATGATAATTGCACCTTTTCAATAAAAAGAACATTTCTTCTGGAGTAAACATTGAGCTTGCAGGGGCTGTTGGTGGTAATGCTGTTGGTTTTCTGCCCTATGCAGTAAGTTTTTTATAAATGCTTTCATAGAGTTTAATTTTTTTTAATTTTTCATTTAAAGTGATATTTCTGAGGAAATATCTGGTCTGCTTTAGAGAAAGTCATTTATTCTTACAAGAGTGAGTAGCATTGTGTAAAGAAAAATTGTTTTGTTTGTTTTTTACAAAATACACTCTGTGCACAGTTTTGCTATTTATCAGAGTTGGATGTAGTAATATTGAAGTATGTCAAGCAGCCTATCACACACCTGTAACAGTTCTTTCATTTAACCCCATTTCCTACATGTACCATCATAATAACCTGATTTTTGGTCTTCTTGTATTCCTAAGTGACAGATTGGATGGAAGTTTCTTTAGGGCATTTCTCTGTTAATTCTATGCCATCTCCAATCTGCAAGTCTATTAAAGAGTCCAGCATATTTTGATACTCTTCAGTGCCTATTCTTTTCATACTGTGTCACTTTTACTACTTTTATTGCACATGCTTCAATTAGAAAATGACTCCTTCCTTGCTGCTTTTGACAGTACTTTCTTCTTGTTCCAGCAGCTTTGAAAATGCTGGATAACCAGTGGCCACCTTCCTTAACAGAACAGTTAGTTAACTTAAAGATCATTATCCCCTTGACTTTCCACTGCCTGGTTCTATTCTTCATACCCAATATTGGATGACTTGTTTTTATGGAAACTATTTTGAAATCTTTTAGTTATTTTCATTGCTTGCCTCTAGCTCTTCCTAGGTTTATTCTTATTTCTCTTTTGTGGTGGCAGGGGTTGCTTGATAATATCACCTTAAGTGGGGTGAGAGAACTGTTCAGCTCATTTGATACCATGTGAAAGGAGCAGTTCTTGTAGACCTACCATTTGAGACCCATGACTCTCGCACATAAACAGCTACTCTGTCTTGCATCTGGGTAATTAATTCTGTTTCTCACAGTATTTCAGTCTGTGTGTATACCTGTAAAATTTATTAGGATTTATTTCTAGCTTTTTCTCCAAACTTGTCACATTCATTTTGAATTCTTGATGTTTTACTGTATAAATTAGTTGACAGGCCATGTGTGCCAACTTGCATCCAGGAATGGGATGAGCAGCGTCAAAACTCCACCACCAGAGTCACTGGGTAATTAAGTAGATAGCACTGGGCCTGATCCCATCACTACCCTGCAGTTCAGAATGCCCCTCTTATAACACGGGCAGCATGGTAGTGCTTCATCAGCTGTACTCTAGCCCAGCAACGATAGAGTGGAAAATCATACTTTCCTTAATGTTTTGTTAATTTTGGGAACCCTCCACACCACTGACTGATGCATTTTAGAATAATATATAGAAGACATGGAAATCATGAATATGAATTATTCTCTAGAATCAGTGCAGCAATAGATTTTGGTGTATTAGAAAGAATCCTTTACCACAGTAGCCTCAATGCCAGACAAATGTCTTCAACTCAGCCCAGAGCTGAAGGCATTAATGAATTCTAATAGCAAGGCAGCATACCCTCCAGTGGGGTTCTAATTGACAAAGAGATAGAAAACTGAAACAAGAAGGCCAACGTGTCCCCTTTGGGGAGCTGGCACACAGCACCAGCCGACAGTGCCTCAGGCTCCAGGCCAAAGAAAAGTGAGCCCAGCAGTGAGTGCTATTGCCCTGTCTAAGCTAAAAGCCGATGTTCTTGGCTGGGCTGTCAGGGGTCTGCAAACCCCCTGCCACTGAAAGCACAATTATAGATGTATGTGTGTTTTCCAGCAAGCAGGATACTCAGCTTTTATCTGATACTCAAAAAGATACCTGAAATATAGAGGGCCAAGAAGCTCTGTTTGCTTGATGAACAATAATCCAAACTTCAAAATTGGTAAAATAGGTTGTTGGGGATTCATACAACAACAGTACTCAAAGAAAAGAGAATTAGCATCTATCCATCACTAATTGTGTATCAGAGATTCTTGGAGACATTTAATCCTCACAATAACCTTTTAAGATAGAAAGAGAAAGGATTCAAACTCAAGTCTTCCCTGAAAGCCCACGTACTTCCTACACCACACTGCCTCTCTAAAGAATGAAAGTGATTAATCATTGGATGGATATTAATCAAAAATAAAGATAAGCAATCTAAAACAATAGAGAGATAGGATTTGATATTCAAAAATTTAATTTTTTAAAACTTAGGAGCTTATTGTTGAGCAAAGTTGAGAGATTTAAACCGAACTGACATCTTTATTCTATAGGATGATCCAGGGTACAGCTTCAAGAAGGGGTAGTTCCTTCAGAGCAAAAGCCTTTCAAGAAACTGAAGAAGTTGTAAATGGAACAGTTGTGAGGTCCAGCCTTACTGTTCAGTTTCTCATGAATAAGGTCACGTGTGTATGAACAAAAAGATTTAATTCCTCTTTTTCATCTCTGTACCAACTGATGACAGTCATTTGTACATAATATGTTACATTAGGTAAATTCTTCTATATTTTACTGTATCTCTGAAGTATTAGTTCTTTTCTCCCAAGCTTTTAAAACAGAACTTAGGAAATATGCCTGCCCACATAACTGAATGCTTAACTAACCCTCAATGCTGCCTTCTCTAAAACTATAAATCCCAAAGTACATATTCGTCATTGTTTTATGGAAAATATTATTTGAGAATATTCAGTGAAAATTTAGCAAAGTAAATTACACACAGATTTCTGGAGTTTTCTGTATTGCTTTTGCCAGTATATCTTACGTAAAGCAATGTGATCATCTGTTTGGAGAACTCTGTTTGGGGAGGCTGAGCAGGATTAATTCCCGTCCCTATGTTGCAGTGTAAACAGCTTTTTGCCTGTCTTTTGTCATTAATGATCATGCTGTAGATGTGGCCAGTGCATTGTAAGCCAATCTGTCAAGGCAAATAAACAATTCACCTTGTTAAAATTCCCTAAATCTTGCATTAATAAAACCTAAGTAACCCCCTGAACACTCAAGAGATGTCTTCCTCCATACTGCAGTGATGGATGACATGTCTAAAGATCCTGGAAATTAAGTAGTTCAGGTCATTAAAAGTGTCCCACACTTGTTATTGATTTAATTTATTTTAAGAAGGTGGGGGTGGAGATAAGAATGTTATACTCTTCCGTCTTTTTTTAAATCTGAAAGCTACCACTTGTACAGATAATTAAAACTATTGCCTGGGGGAACAGGTCTGCATGTGTTACAACATTAAGCTTTATTATTCAAATACGTATTGTATCATCCTCTTAAACAGATATCTAGAAAAAAAACAATCATTGAAACATGTGTCACAGCCAAAATACCTTGGAGTTTTATATGTGTGATGATTCCCAGAACTTTTTGAGTTATGGGCACTGAAATAATGACCTCTGGGCACCCAAAAGTGTCCTCGAATAGGTAAAAACTGAGGTAAAAGTGAAATGATTTAAGGAAATTTAATTGAAATAGTAATGAAATTATGCCTCTGAACAGAGAGGGTTTTTTTTCTCTTTATTTTCTGAACTTTTTATTTTTCTATTTTTATAACCAGGAGAAAGTAAACACATACACACACATGGATGGAGAGAGGGACAGAGGGATGGACGGATGAATGCATTGGTAGATGGGAAAACACTTAGAGAGTGATACGCTATTTCGATTCTATCTCACTATATTCTAAGGCAAGTTTAAGTTGTTGTTTAGTGTGTGTGTTTACTTGTTCATTGCTAGCTTTTTTCACCAGACCATGCTCCACTGGACCTGTAAGATTTATCGTCATGTCCCAGTGTCTAACATAATAGATGCCCAGTAAATTCTTTTTTAATGAATAAAGTATAACACCCCAATTTTTTCTTCTATCTTTTATTCCTTAAGCTTCCGTGGGAACAGTGAGCTGTGTAAAGAACAGTAGCAGCCCCCAGTGGAGGTGGCTCTTTAGATGACCCCTCTCCAGAGACTGAACACCAGGAGGGCTATGCTCTAGTGTGGGACAGAGGGCAGCCTAGGAGGACTGGCAACCTGTGTAGTCACCCACCCCATTTGTATGACCTGAACTGGGTAACAGTATTACAAAACCTGATAAGAAATTGGGGCAACTCAGTATGTGAACCATGGCTAAAAACAAGATGTGATATAGAACTGTGTATCTACAAGGTACATAATTTCACTTCACTTTTGTTACTTGTTATGTATCTTATGCACCACCCTACACAGTATTCCTGATCAGTTGTATGAATGATATTTCACCACCAATTCTCATAGTTCTTTAAACAACATGTACTTACTGGACAAAATTTACCCATGGTAAGTTATGAAAAATGATCCTTAAGAATAGTTGTATTGAAGTCAGAGATTAAGATACAACCTTTGATGCTTTTCTCCTGTGGTCTTTTGGAAAAGGGGGAGGGGGAGGTGGCAAACTTCTGTTCAGTTCACACACTCTGGTAGACTTTAAACATACATAGATATGAAGATACATACTTCTTTGTCAGATTTCTCCTTGACGTTGCATAATCTGGATCTCTGAGTAGTGACATGGTTATGCCATTATGCGGGCTATGTAGCAGAGCTCACTAAATGGAAGAGCTCTATAGATTTTTTTCCAGCATGTATGCTGATTTACACTTAGCAGTAAAGTTGTTACTGACCCTTTGAGTGGAGCTGTCCAAATGGCAATAAATGTCAGTTGATTCTAATGCCAAAACAGGTGATAGTTGAAGGTTCTTGACTAAACCTTCCAGTTAAAAAATAACTTACCATATTTCCTAAATAGTAGTGGTTTCCTGTGGGGAGACACACACACACACACACACATATATGTATAGATAATGTATATCAGACCACTTTGTCATTCAGTAAGGACAATTTGATATACATATCTTAACAGTATTATTGATGTTCCAGGTTTTGAAATATTCACTCTGGATTAGAATCTCCATGAAGGCAGGAACCATTTCTACCTGGCTCCCCACTGTCTTGTCCCCTAGTCAGCATCTAGTGTATAGTAGGTGCTCTATAAATGCCAGTTGAATGAAAGAACAGATAAACTGCAGTATTTGCCAGCACTCCCTAGCATGTGTGTCAGCCTGAATTCCTGGTGGGCAAAACAGAGACCACTCCTCATCTTGACTGTGAGGAATGTTGCTGGTAAGAACTTTGATGGACGGTTATGACTTTTTGAAATAGTTCATTTGATTGATTGCCTAGCAAACTTCACTTCAGTTTCTAATTCTGTTTTCTGCTTTCACAGGCTGTCATTTTAGAAAATGAAGAACTTCCCAAACTGTTTCTTGATTTCCTAAATGTGCGACACTTGCCCTCTCTACCAAAGGCAGAAAGTTGTGGGTAAGAATCATGTTTGCATATTGGATGTATATTTTAAATTACTCTTCAATGACCGATTGATCTAACAAATAGCCCAGAGTGATGCCTGAGTAGCCTGCCGGCCACGCCCACTCTTTTGGCTTGCTACAGCACTCGCTCGCTGCCTGCTTTTGGTCAAAAGAATTCCTCATACCCATCTTGTGGCCAAATGGCCATGGTTCAGTAACCCATGTTTAGACTCAAGGAATCAATCTTTTCAATTATGCTGTTACATAGAATGATGTTACTTGATAGGAATTATGAATCTAGATAACATGTTATGGACTCATTAGTGGAAACTCAAGCAAAGTTCATATCCTGGTGGTACACATATTCATATAATTTTAAAGTTATGAATGACCTTAGAGAAGATTTGATCCAACTCCTCTCATTTTGTAGTTGAGCAAACAGAGACACAGGAATTTAGTGTCTTTCCCAAGATCTCTTGCCTTGTAGCTTGCAGAACCGAGGCCTTCCAAGGCGAGCCCTCTTCCTCTACTGTCCAGCTGTCTCTCTCAGGAACTTCCAGTGGCAGAACTACAAATCCTAATCCCTATCTATTGGTCTAAACCCATTGGTCCTAAACCCAGGGACCCAGAGGTTTGATATCATTAGCAATTGGGAAAAGCTCTCCCGAAGAATTAACTCTGAAACAAGCCACTTGCCCAGCAACAGGCACATGACGTGGGCTGAGCTAGCCTCAGAAGACCTTCAGAAACATCCATGGCATACTGTATCCATTTACAGGGAAACAAATCATCACAAACTCTCAAAATCCATGCAGGAGAGAGGTGTACCCATATTCTCGCTGCTTCCAGACCTGCCTGAAGGAACCACACTTAAAACTACAAGAAGATCAAGCAGACCACACCCAAAATCATGTTAAACCCCAGCCATCCACTGGATGACGGGGCTGCAAACACCTGTCACAGCTCTTCATGAGCACTGTTTACTCAGGGCCACTTTCCACTTATTGCAGAGCAAAAATTATACACTACACTTGGCAAATAATGAAATAATGTGCTGTCAGTGTGTTCTGTTCCAACTTGTATGTGTTTACAGGGAGGTTGGGCTTCGTATATGTTTATGTATTTTTTAGAATAGACATTAGCAATGGTATTGAGTGAAATGTTTTCTCCATTATACAAGCTCAAAAGTAGTAATAAAATCTGAGGATTTTTAAGTAATCATCAGGAAAATTGAAATCAAAGAATATTCCAGTCTTCAGATTCCTTAGGATGGGGCATAGCCATGCTGTGGCTCAGTGGAAACTCACAACTCTTCTTAAAAATATCTCCCTATTCAGTCATCTAAAAATATTGGGTATTTTTTCCTTTGTTGGCATAAACATTGACTCAACGTATGCCGTTTTTTTGTTTGTTTGTTTTTTTCCTTTTTCAAAACTTTTAGATCTTTTGATGAAACAGAGTCTGAAGAGTCAAGGTAAGGACTAATCCTCATCAGCCGGGAATAGGATTATGGTTTTGCTAAATGTTTAATCACCCATGATATGTTTCAAGTTATGTTTTTCTTAAAAACCTTTGTTTGAAAATTGGTTTTAAGATTATAAATATTTGATAGGGAAATACAGGAGTAACTAGTTAGAATTAAGAGTGGAGGAATAAGAGCCCTACATTGCTTCATGCAAGTAATCAGAATGTTTTATCAACAATCGTATTACAAGATTTTTAGGAAAGCACGTTTCAGCAATGACTTATTGTATAGATTGTATATCTGCTTCAAATTCCACAAAGAAATGTTTAGAAGATGAGAGCAGTGCCCATTTGTTTGCTCTCACTCTGTGTGCTATTATTCACCCACACTGTTAGAACATAAACCTTGAGACGTCCCCACACAGCAGTTTGATCCCCTCAAAGCTAGTTTGTAGTGTTTTCTGTTTACCATCGTCCCCTGATGCTGACATGCCTGTTCTTGACCTTTCCAGCAAACTGTCCCACCAGCCTGTGCTGCTGTTCCTCAGGGATCCATACGTCTTGCCTACAGCCAGCGGTAATCAAACCTGTCATCTGCTAACAGCTCTTTACTGATCTGACCCTGCACCACATAAACCACGTTTTTAATACAGGTCTAACAGAGTGACATTGGTCCAGGGCTTAATAATCTGCCAATAAACCAGTGCTCTTGGTGTAAGAGACATTTAGAATTTTAATTGAGGCCAGCCTTTCAGGAGGAAATGTAATTTTTCTTTCTCTCTCACCAGACTATTTTGAATTAGAGTAATAAGGCAGAAAGGTATTTATGGTCCTTAATTTTTCCGATCGTGTCATTTTGGCCTCTGCTTGTTTTTGTCCAGATGCCAGGGTTCAAAGTCAAGGATCTAGTCCTTTTTAAAAATGCCTCTTCCGAAAAATCTATGTATATATACATTGCAGGCATATCTCCATTTCTATTTAGATTACAGCATCTTTGATGGCCAACTGTATATTTTTGAAAGTTGCATATTTTAAATACAATTAATTGATTTAAGTATAATTGTAATCAATATTTTCGACTGAGTCTTTTCTCTGTGCAAAGAAATTTAAATTCATCAGAGTCCCTCTCAAAGTATTCTGTTATGCATCTCTTTATGAGTTCATTTGCATACATTATCTCACTTAATTTCCTTAACAACCTTGTGAACTAAGCAGGGCTGATATTATCATTGGCTAAATGAGAAAATTGGGGTCCAGGGAAGATGGTTGATGGGTGGACCCCTTGTTGCCTATGTATTCCTTCTGTGCTCTTTGCACATAGTGAATCTTGTTTCTGGGAGTCACTAAATAGTAATAGATAAATGATCCATTGAAACCCTTCCTATTTCTGACAATAAAACCTTATGAGCAGGAGAAAGGGAACTGCTCTCTCTAGCAAGGATGCACATACTCAGATCACCCACTTAGCTGTCAGTTTGAAGAAAAGTGGCCAGGACGCAGTCCTACTCCTCCCTAAGAAGGGTTGAGGGACCCTTCCTAGTAGCACCCTGATCAGAGTGAGCTGCCTTTGCTGTATAGGAATATGACCTCATATTCTTTTTCCTTGCAGTAAAGAATAACTTCCTCTCTATAACATTTGCTTCTTATGTTTAACAAATATACATGTTAGTTGATGTCGTGTTAAAATATCATATTTAACAAATATTAATGATGCAACCTAATATAGATTAAATGTTTTATAAATTATTCATATTATCTTTGAAAAATGGCTCCACAAGCACTTTTTCCATGTATTGTTTATGCTCAGATATGTCATGCATCTGACTGAAATTCCTACAGAAGTGTAGACAGTAAAATGGTTACTGTAGACTAGAATAGCCAGGATACTTGATAGAAGAGGGAACATATTTTATGACCTTTAAATCCAACTCATCCAGCTTATTGAGCAGTGCCTACCATGTGCTCTATGCCTGGCTTGACAGTGAAGAACAGGAAGAACTTTCTTGGAAGGAACCTCAGGGGTAAATGTCTTGAGCTGGAAAGAGCAAAACATATGTATCATTGGTAGCATGGTAATATGGATGAAGACTTGCAAAATAAGGGAACTCCTGTTTGAGAATAAGTGAATCACAGGTTTGATGGATGGGATGGGAGGTATGGGAGGACCAGTCACCAGATCTGTTTTCTTGGAATTTTGACCAATCCAGTTTCATGAATCAGATCCTTGTTATCTTAGAAGTCTTATACTAATGATATATATTCTTGCAAATCTTCAGCATTTAATTTAAAGAGAAACTTTACTTGTGTCACATTTTTGTTATGATGCCTCTTAGCAAGATATTAAGGTTATTATTCCAGAGCATATTGCATATGGAAATTTCTTCAGAGATGTACTGACCCCGACCCCCTACAAAGTCAGAGGAGTGTCTGTCTTCAAAGATTATCCTCTTATAAAATACTAATAATCAAATATCTCTTAGCTTTTAACATCAGAAATCAGGAGAGTACTCTCTTAACAGATTGAAAAGCATTTGCTTTTTGGTCTTTGATTTGATTTTCCAGGAAACTCAAAACAACTCTTGCCAAAGTCCCCAGTGATTTCAGTGTGGCTAAAACCCATGGATATTTTTCAGTCCTCATCTTCCTTGGCCTCTCATGTACTTTAGACATGTTGATCGGTTTCTACTCCTTCAAACAATGTCTCCCCTTGGCTCTCCCACTTCCTTCCACTGTATAGCAGCTGACCAGAATGCTGTCATAGACATTCTCCTCTTCTCACTACACTTTCTTTCAGATATCTCCTTGTGTGTGGCCTGTCTACCATGTGTGTGCACCTGAGTCACAATGTTGTATTTCCATCTTAACTCTCTCCTGGGAGCTCCAGACTCTTACCTGTGGTTTGTTTGTAAGGCCCTCTGTGAGCTGCCCCAGGCTCATGTTCCTACTGGACCTCCTCATACACTCTGCCCTAGCCACCCTGGAATTCTTTCTGGGCCTCAGGTGTGCTGTTTCCTCCACCTTGAGCCTTCTTTTCTCCATCCCATAGCCAGCTGCCTCTCATCTTCCAGGGCTCACATTGAATGCCACAGCTTCAGAGAGCCTGTGCTGATTCTCCCTCTCCACAAGCCCCTCTACCCATTCACAATACATGTTCATTAAATAAGCAAAACCCAACAAAAATAACAACAAAACCTGCCCTAAATCACCTTCCTTCTCATCACCTCTCAATGGGAATCAAAGGCAAGAACAGTTTACTGAGTAATGCTGGCAATAATGGACATTGTAGTAAATCATGCATATGATGAAGCCAAAATCCGCAGTTTAAAGTAGAGTGGAACAGATGAGAAAACAAACCAAAACCCTGATTATGTTATTTCTGATCACTAGTTGGTGGACCTTGCTTTAAAACACCTCCATCCCATTCACTTTTTGTCAGAGAACCCTATTTGCTTCCTTTATAGTAATGGTCACTATCTTATCTTTGTTCTTTGTCTTTGTCCTCTAAATCCCCAGCATCTAGCATATGTTCAGCTCTTGGTGGACATACATACAGAGCCTTAGCACTTGCTGTTCCCTCTGCCGGGAATGCCCTTCTCCCAGACACCCTCCCAGAGGGCTGCTTTGTCCCTTCCTGCAAGTCGTCACCCAAATGGCACCATCACTCAGGTTCTTCCCTCACTTCCCTGTCTCTGGGCCCTCTCCAGCCCATGCCCTGCTGTATTTTTCTCCTTGCCCCGTTCTCGTCACTGCTTGACATATCACCATCGTGGTAGAGTTACCCACAGTATGTAATGTTATTTTCCTTTATGTCTTTTTTGCTTAACTTATTTAGTTGAATCCTTTTAAGCTAAATATACTTACGATGTAATTTCACTGACCTTCAAATCAACTTCTATATTGTGAGTGGCAAAGAATAAAGGCATGTCTTCCACCTTCATGTAATATGCCATTTTTGGGTATCTTTTAGAAAATTAACCAACAGCTCTATTTGTGGCAATTGATTTTAATACCCTTCTATGTGGGAGAAATACAATTAGAATTAAAATTAGCTTAGCTAAATTATTGGTTTTTATTGGGCTCTAAATATACATGTGTAAGGCCTATCACAAGCTTTCAAAGATATATTTCATGAAAAACCATTACTTCATGTTGGGGAAAGGCATGCCCTGAAAAATCAAGTGTCATCAACCAAAAATAACTGGATATTCATGTGTTGGAGATTTTCTAAGACATTATTTTGTGTGCTCATTCACTTGTCTCCCCAATTTTTAAAACAGCCTATAAGGTAGATACTATTATGAAATCCATTTCACAGTTGAGGAAAGAGAGGCACAGAGATGTTCAATAACTCACCTAAGGTCACACAGCTATTACATGGCCAATCCAGGACACAGAGGCCTCTCAATAAATACTTGTTGAGGTAAACTGGTCACCACATTCTATCACTTCTTGACTTCCCCTTTGGCAAGTCTCACGGATGCCTGAAACACAAGTTCCAGACCAAGGTGATGATCTTCTGTTTTACTTCTATTCTGGGTCTTCTCCCACCACCCTGTGATTATGCAAGCCAGAAACCCAAGAGGCATGCTTGATTTCACCCCTTCCCTCACTAACCACATCTAACCCGTCACTTGGTCCCGCCCTTCATTTCTCTAGAATTCCTCCATGGTTCTCCATCCTCAACCTCGTTTGGGCTGCCACATTGCCCTTGTGAACTACTGCAGTAGTCTCCGAACTGATCTCCTTGTGTCTGCTTTGAACTTGCTCCAGTCCATTCTCCAGTTGGCAGCCAGAATCATGTTTTTCAAAACACAATTCTACTCTGTCCCACTCTGCTTAAACTCCCTCAATAGCTTCCCATTGAGTTTTAGATAAAGCCAGAATTCCTATCTGTTCTTCCCAGGTATGATTGGGCACCCCGGGCCCTCCAGCCTCCTCGTTCCCGCTTCTCTCGCTACGTTGGCCTTCATTTAGGTCTCTGAACCCTCCAGGCTCCCTCTGGCCACAGACTTTCCACCTGGCTAGCTCCCTCTGCCTACCCCTAGCCTCTGAGAGCCTTTCTGCCTCCTCTGATGAGGCAGTAATCCCCTAGTAAATGATTTTATTTACACAGTTGACAATAGAGGTTTGATGTACATTTTTTTTTCTTAAAATATTGGACCACTTTTATTTTCTTAGGTAATAACTATATTTCTTTAAAGTGTTCAGCTTTAGGATAGTTCCTGGATGTCATTATGTACAGAATAAAGTTTAAAAATTAAACTTCTGAACCATGAGATAGATTGGTTCCCATTCAAGTAATCCATTCACATTTTACCTACTCTAATGACTGGAATGTAGTAGAACATACTCTGCACCCCTGGCCTCCCTTCCTATCTCCTATAATAATGTAGCTATGTTTTCAAGTTTGGCAGGATGGCTTCTGTTGGAAATTTGCCCTTTTAAGTTAGGAAGACAGACCCCCATCTTACTGCTCTCTTTCGAAGCTAGTCTAATAGAACAAGTAGACTCAAGACAACTTGGACTAAATGCACTGTAAACCACAATGGAAAAACTGCAGTGAGGTATTCCCAGTAGAAATCTTGGAATTCCTTCAAGTATATTGAGATTTTGTTAGAAATTGAATTGCCAGTGTAATCCATCTTCCTCGTGAGAAAACATTCAGATAAAGAGCTGAGGCCCAGCAGCATTAACCATTAGAACATCCCTTAAATCAATAAGCTACAAATCTGGCCGCACATTCCTGCCGCGCCTGGTGGTGCGCTCAAGTGGCTTTAGGCTGAAGCAGCATGACTGATAGCACATCCTCAACCAGGCAAACGCCTGGCGATGCAGATTCCTGTGTTTACCGTAAGCCTTGCCTTGTTCCATTCTACAAAATGCAATTATTGTTTCACATAAGAAAAGCAGTTTTTCTTTCTTTCTTTTTTTTTTTTCCAGATTTTCCAAATGTGGTTATTGAAGGAGTCCTCCATGGGATATTTTACCCTCATCTACACCCCAGGTAGAAATCCTACATGGCTAAAAGAAGCAGAAGCAAGTTTTGAAGTCACAGTCAAGGAAATCAATACTTACCAAATTAATCTAAACGCTATGATATATAACAGCTCTAGCTAGTGGTAAAGTGTACAGTCCCAGCTTAATTCAGGGCAGGGACATTTCCATTAGAACGGTGCTCTTAAAAATAGAAACTGAACCAGGGCGGTGGTCAGTCTAAGGCCAAGTGTTTAAGAAGTAGAGTGTAACTGCCAGCATAGAAACCCACGAAAAGGAGGCCACAAGATATTCCTGGGAGCACTGAGTGTAGCAAAACAAAGCTACTCTCTGCTTCAGTCGCACCATTTGCTAATTGGAAATCATATCCTGAATCATACTGAGACTGATCAACTTTGGTAGCTTTTTTGTTCAGATCTTATGACACACTACTCTTCTCACCATGAGATTTTCTCAGCCAGTGATAGTACATTCTGAAATGCTGGCACCAGGAGACGGTCACAGACACTCACTGCTAAATGTGAAGATGGAACTAAACTGGAAGTTAAATTATACTGACAATATTATGGCATTTTTAAAGATCATGGCATTTTAATTTACATTAGAGTGGAGTTGCATCATACTCAGGGGTTAGCTTCCAAGGTCAGTACATAGGTAAAATGGGCTATTAGGATGATCCTTGAAAGCCCTTTAGAAGGGTGCCATGTTGGAAACCTGTACATCCACTACAAGTAGCTTTTCCCCCCCATGTTGGAAAAAAAGACTGTTTCTTTGTTTGAAAATCAAGTGAAGTTGTTGGTGTTTGTTTAGGGGTCATTTTGTTTAAAAAAAAAAAAAAAAAAAAAAAAGCACATACCTTTTAACACTAGAATCATAGCCTTGCAAGATGCTTGCCCCGCTAGTGGCAGATGTGAACTGACAAGGAGCGAAGCACCCACCCAGCAGATAGACAGCACCCACCTGGGTTTCCTCGAGGGTGTGCATTCATCATAGGTGGGATCACCACAGGATTTCATGTTATTTTCCTTATGGCTTCCTTTTCACTGACCTCATGTGTTGAGTTAATGTAAGTTAAAGGTGTTTATGATATAATTCCTCTGTACATCATACTTTGAGTAGTAAAGGATAAAAGCATATGTACTACCTATATGTATGTGCTGTATGTGGGCATTTCATTGAGATCTAATTAATAGCTAGCCTATTTATGGTTATTCATTTTAATAAGTTCTGTGGGGGGCAAGTATTTAAAATCAAAACTAATAACTACATCATGGTTTTTGATTAGGATCTAAATATTCAGGTTTTAAGCCTGCTGCAAACTTTTAAAGTTATTATAGATTCTGTTACTACATGTTGAAAACAAGCAAGAACAAAATAATCAAGTGTTGTCAACCAAAAATAACTTAATAGTCGGGTATTGGAGATTTTTTTTAATGTTTTTATGTTATTAGCTATTTGGAGTTAAATAAAAACAAAGAACAAGGAAATATTTGAGTTTGTCTTCTGCTCCTAAGATTTCATTGGAAACGTGGTTTGTATCTGTCTACACACACACACATATGCACACACAAAACCTCTCACACATTCACATAGATGTTTATTTCTAATATGATAAGAGGAGGAGGAGAAATTAGAACCCTTGTAACTGTACATTGCTTGTGGAAGTGTGAAATGGTTGCAGCCTCTGTGGGAAATGGTATAACTTCTTCAAAAAATTAAGCATTGAATTGCTATGTGATTCAGCACTTCCACTTCTGGATATATACCTAAAAGAAGAAAGCAGGGACTCAAACAGCTATTTGTATAATGGTTTGGCTGTGTCCCGAACCAAATCTCATCTTGAATTGATCGTAGTTCCCATAATGACCGCAGGTCATCAGAGGGACCTGCCGGGAGATAATTGACTCATGGGGGCAGTTACCCCCATGCTGCTGTTCTTACGATAGTGAGTGAGTTCTCATGAGATCCGATGGTTTTATAAGGGTCTTTTCCCCCTTTTGCTTGGCACCTCTCCTTCCTGCCATCATGTGAAGAAGGATGTGTTTGCTTCCCCTTCTGCCATGATTGTAAGTTTCCTGAGGCCTCCCCAGCCATGTGGAACTGTGAGTCAATTAAACTTCTTTCCTTTATAAATTACTCAGTCTTGGGCAGTCCTTTATAGAAATGTGAGAACGGACTAATACATTTATCCATGTTCATAGCATATATTCATAGTAGCCAAAAGGTGGAAACAACCCAAGTGTCCAGTGATGGATGAATGTATGAAAAGGAAATTCTGACACATGCTGCAACATAGATGAACCTTGAAGACATTCAGAGACATAAGCCAGTCACAAAAAAGCAAATACTCTATGATTCCATTTCTATGAAGTATCCAGAATAGTCAAATTTATAGAGACAGAAAGTGGAACTTTGGTTGACAGAGGCTGAGGGAAAAGAGGAAATGGGGAATTAGTGTTTAATAGGTTTCAGCTGGGGAAGATGAAAACGTTCTGGAGCTGGACGGTGGTGATTGTTGCTTAACAAGGTAATGTACTTAATGCCATAGTATTGTACACTAAAAATGGTTAAAATAAATTTTATGTCATGTATATCTTACCACAGTAAAAACAATAAAGGCTTTTGAATGAGTGCAGGCTCAGAGAGTAAGGGTGTAGTGATCAAGTAACACTGTCTGTCATGGGTGCAGGAGAGCTTTTGGCACACATACCAGTTAGTGGTCTCACATCCCTGGCAACCTCTACAATCCTAAAACAGTAGTTCTAAACCAGAGATTTGCATCAGAATCAGTTGGGATTCTGAATCAATAAATCTGGCCAGAGACCTGTCCTTGGGTAGTTAAAAACACCACCGAGTTGACTCTGGTACACACCTGTATTAGTGACCACCAATTGAGGGAGATGGTTTATGACCTACCCTTTAGCCATCTCCTTGAATTATTTATTGACTTTTGTAAGTCCTTCAGAATCCAGTACCAAGAGAACATCTGTTCAACACTTGGGGGTGTTATATGAGGCCACAGAAAGAGACTCTGCAGAAGCAGGAAGGACAGATTTGGGTAGTGGTCTCAATAGATGCCCTATACATAATTGGGAAGTTGTATATTCATTCATTCACTCGTTTGTTCAATGAAATGCATTTGGGTTCCCCTGCTGGATTAAGGCACTGTGTTAATTACCTAAAGAATACAGATGTAATCCTTGCTTTCTGGAATTGTTGGTCATTTACTAGGAAGGGTTTTTTCATCTTAATGAATTGGACATAAAGTTCAGTGATTAAGGCTATTTTCCTCCAGTCTCTCTGCTCCTTGCAAGTAATCATTTTCATTTTGGCTTTGTTTTGGTTTTTATTCTTGATGATAATTACAGATTTTGAATTCAGCAGATTTTGAAACCAGGGAAGTAGCAGGCACTAACTCAAAACCAAAATGTCTGCAACGTTTGTTTTCTGTCTGTGCAGATACATAGTGACAGACTGGATTCTAATGAGGGGGAAGGGGCATCTATTTTTGTGTGATGGGAAGGAGGGCATATTATATATGTTAAGTCATTGGAATACACCTAATTTACTAGAAAAAAAATTTGTGTCCTAAGAGTGTGATTGTAAATCTGGTCTATAGAATGTGAACCATTTTCTGGCTTCATTACACTTAACAGTAGTTACAGCGACATCATTGGTGTCCCTAGCTACAATATTCTACGTCATTTAGATACTCCTATGTACTCCTATGTACTGAGTTTCTACTGGATGTCATATGTTGTTGAACTAGGGTTTTGCATATTTTATCACGTTAAGTTCTTTACAGAGTAGTTTTTAGTGCCCCATTTTATTGAAGAAGATATTGAAGATCAGAGACATTAATAAAAATAGTTGCTAACATGAATGAAGACTAGTTTAGGGGTCAAGAGGCACTGGGCTAAATCGTGTTCATGGACTATCTCATTGAAGCTTCACAACATCTTTAAAGATGTGTGTATTCTTATTCCACATTATAGTGAGAAAAAGGAAGCTTAGAGAAGTGAAATAACTTGACCAAGCCAGTTAATAAGGGATCTGGATTTGAATCTTTCATCTACAGAGCTTGGGCGAATCCACTCCCTAATCAGCCTCACAATAGAATTGTATTTATGTGTTTTTTTGGAGACGGGGTCTCCCGCTGTCACCCAGGCCGGAGTACAGTGTCATGATCTCGGCTCACTACAGTCTCCACCTCCTGGAAACAAGCAATCATCCCACCTCAGCATACAAAGTAGCTGGGACTACAGGCACA
>NW_012103321.1:2604909-2606199 GCF_000951045.1 Mandrillus leucophaeus | reverse complement strand
GTAGAGACAGGGTTTCACCATGTTGCCCAGGCTAGTCTTGAACTCCTGGGCTCAAGCAATCCTCCCATCTCAGCCTCCCAAAGTGCTGGGATTATAGTTGTGTGGCCTATGTGCAATTCCGAACCAGACATGAATGCTTAAGTCAGAAAGAACTAGTATTGCAATAGCTGCTAATATTTCCACAATGTTATAAATTGCAAAGTGCTTTCCAATCTCACTTGATTAAACAAAGCTCCGTGCTAACAGCAGCCTCCTCCCAGGGCTCTCTGATTTCATTTTTACTGCAGTCCATTCTCGACACAATAACCAAGGTGATCTTTTTAAAATGTTGATCAGATCACATCACTTTCTTGCTCAAAGTTCTCCAGTAGATTCCATTCCCACTAAGAAAAACATTTAAATTTCTGCTGCCCTCTCTAAATTCTTCCTACATTCTTCCTACAGGTGCTCACTGGCAACAGTGGCCTTTCAGTTCCTAGAACATGCCAACCTTGGTCTCTCCACAAGACCTTTGGACCTACCAGTCTCTGCCTGAAACCCTTTTCATCCCTTTTCAAAAGCTGGCTCATTCTTACCCATTAGGTACCAGCTTAAATGTCACCTTTTCAAAGAGTTCCTCTTCAGTCACCCATCTAAAGTAGCACCCTAGGCCCCACTCCAAACCATTATTCTATTGTTACTTCCTTCAGAGCTGCTATGACCATCTGAAGTTATCCTGTTTATTTGTGTACTTGTTACTGCCTTTCTCCTTCAAAGAATGTGAACTCCATCAGAGCAGGGGTAGCATCTGACTTGTGGACGGTTTCTCCAGTGCGAGACCCAGAGCCAGTGTTAAGAACAACTGTTGAATGGGTGAGGGGATCGCAGCCTATGTTCTGGCCTCCAGTTCAGTGCTGGCTGCAAATTCTGTAGCAGGGAGTTCAGAACTGTGCTTTGAGTAAATGACCTTGAAATCAGGACCAGCTAACATCTTCCCAGATTCCAATTGTGATTTGTTACATCCTCCTTGTTCTGAAAACAGTGACTGTCTATAGTTTGCTCACCAGTCTGACACAGAGTGGTTAATGGATTATGTAACTACATATTTGGATGATCTCTTAAATGTGTATTCTTTTTACAAATACCTAAGCTAATTCAGTGATTACAAACCATAGCTTTGTGACACCCCAGGGCAGTGGTTTTCAAAGTGTGGACTCTGGGGCCGGGCGCGGTGGCTCAAGCCTGTAATCCCAGCACTTTGGGAGGCCGAGACGGGCGGATCACGAGGTCAGGAGATTGAGACCATCCTGG
>NW_012103321.1:2589843-2604852 GCF_000951045.1 Mandrillus leucophaeus | reverse complement strand
TAGTCCCAGCTACTCGGGAGGCTGAGGCAGGAGAATGGCGTAAACCCGGGAGGCGGAGCTTGCAGTGAGCTGCCATCCGGCCACTGCACTCCAGGCTGGACGACAGAGCAAGACTCCGTCTCAAAAATAAAAATAAAAAAAATAAATGTGGACTCTGAACCAGTAGCATCAGCATCACCCAAGAACTTTGTACAACTTTTCATGCCCTATCCCAGACTTACTGAATCAGGCAGTCTGGAAATCTGACTAACCCTCCGGGTGATTCTGATGCACCATAAAGTTTGAGAACCACAGTCCTGGGGCACTTCAAATTATTTTCATGTTGTGCATTTTAAAATGTTCAATTTCTTTTTAATTAGAAAAAACAAACAAAAAAACGCCTCAATACTTCTAGAAGGAGCAGGCACAAAATCAAACAATGCCAGCATGGCTACTGCAAGAGGCTGGTGACTTTGTAGTGGGGGTTTCAGGCATGAGCCACCCTTTAAAGCAACAGTCCAGTGCTCAGCAACTCAAGCAAATATCAAGATGATTGGACAAAATAAGTAAGGTATTTTGAATGTAATAAAAAATAAAAGATACCATTCACTTAGAAATTGTTATCTTTTACACGAACTTTCATTCCTAGTATAGTAACTTTTCTTCATCACAGCAGGCAACATGGTGTTTTTCTAAAACCTTGGTATCTTTCCAAATTCGACTTTGGTAAACTAGAATCCTTGCCCTTATGAAACTTACAGAATAATGTGATATTGGCTGGATAAATACTTGAACAATTGTAATGATAAAGTATGTGTTAAGTGTCATTAAGGAAATAAAGAGGTTTACTTGTACATAGGTAAGATACCTAGATTTGGGCAGGCCAGGGCCCTTCTCTGAGATAGTGACACTGAAGTTGAGACCTAAAGAATATAGGAGTAATTAGCCAGGAAAAGCAAAGGGGAAAGGGAAGGGTGTTGCAGGGACATCAGCAAGTTACAAAGCCCCAAATCAGAATACAGCTTCAGTCAAGGTCCTGAAGGAAAGTCAGTGAGCCTGGAGGATAACGAGGGGCTGGAGCTAGCAGAGAGCACCTCGCACAAGGCTTGGAGCCAATTCAGGAGTTCTGAAGTCTTTGTGAGAGAGGCTATGCTTCAAGCAGACATGGTTAAATCAAGTCTGGAGTTTCTCTGCTCCAGGCTGACCAGTTCTTCCTCCTTTACCCTGGACATTTTGTCAAGAGTGCAGCTCCTGGTGTCCAGAAAAGGCACCAGAAGCAGGCTTGTCCTTTAAGACCAGAGAAGAAAAAGGGTCATTTTCATATAGAGATATCTGGATCCTGGAAATAGATGCAGGATATCTATAACAGGACACAATGTTACCACCTCAGACAGACGGCGACTGTAGTTTTAACAGCGCTTTGAAGGCCCACCGTGCTCCAAGAAGGAAGTCCTTCACATGCTCTGAAAAGTTAATGGGGGTGGAAAGGTACCTGACTGCTAATAAAACTTTAAAAGTGGGTGATAGAAGGGGTTTTGGTAAGTTGGGTCCTCCAAATCCTCCAAATCTGTGAATCCTCTGCATCCTAATCTAACTAGGGTGGGAATTTTTTTTTTTGTTTTTTTTTGTTTTTTTTTTTGAGACTGAGTCTTACTCTGTTGCCCAGGCTGGAGTGCAGTGGCATAATCTCGGCTCACTGCAACCTCCACCTCCTGGGTTCAAGTGATTCTCCTGCCTCAGCCTCTCAAGTAGCTGGGACTACAGGTGCCCACCACCATGCCCAGCTAATTTTTGTATTTTCAGTAGAGATGGGGTTTCACCATATTGGCCAGGCTGGTCTCAAACTCCTGACCTTGTGATCCGCCTGCCTCGGCCTCCCAAAGTGCTGGGACTACAGGCATGAGCCACAGCGCCCGGCCTAGGGTGGGATTTTAAAATTAATTTTGTATTAACTCTTACTATTTGTCAGATGGTCTTTTTTTCTGACTTGATTCCTGGTACTAGTCACTCCAATTCTGCATCAATGCCAGTTGTTTTTCCACCACTCTAGAATGTCAGTAACACTAGCAAACCTTGGAGGAACTTATGTTATATCACACCTAAAACTTACTCTTGGCCAAAATCTTAAATCCACAAAATGAATTACAGACTTAAGTAAAAGCCGTTATGTACTTAATGGCACCACAATTTTCCATTACAAATACTGTTTTTAATTCTTCCTTAATTTGAAAAAAAAAAAAAAAAAAAAACAGTGGTTGAGGGGGCTTTGAATTTCTAAGCTTTCTAGATCAAAGATTTCTTCAGCTCTCTGGATTATAGGAATGTTGAAAAACAAAAACAAATCATTTTCCTGCTGTAAAATCCTTGCCATGTTTTTGTCTTTATGTAATTCAAAACGGCTGAACTGAGAAATGAGGTTGGTGAGTCCTGTTCAAAACCTAAAAATTCATCAGAAATAAAGTAATTGATAATTCCGAAAGTGTCATTCCAACTAATTGACCCAAAAGTAAATTGTACTGAACTCTTATTTGATGATCCAGAAAATTGCTAAAGAGCACTTGTAAGAGAACAAAATAAATTATGGCTAAGAATACCAAAATATTTTAAAGTGTTGATTAAAGTGATTCAAGACTAAATTATAATAATTTGGGCTTGGTGGTGGTGTCCAGTGTAAATTTTCCTCTGATTCCACATCCGCCCACAACTATAAATGTTTCTTTTTAGTAACGTGATCTGCAAAACAGTGAACTATTTATTTCAAAAGCTTTTGCAGAAAACATTAGACTATAAAAAGTAACAGTTCCTATTTTCATAGTCATCAGTTTGCTCATGGTTTCTGTATGAGGCCTGACCCTTGGTGTACAAGAAATAAACTGTTTTTAGCAGGGGTATGTCCTTAGCTCTTGGTCATCTGGCATGATAGATAACATGATAATTTACCACTGGTGCACTAGTGGGCTCAGAATTTCAGCACTTCCCAAATGAAGCACTTTTTGCCTTGTCACTAGAGAGAAGTCATGTATGCTCACAGTAGTGGAAAACCTAGATGGCATGTGTGGTGTAAAGCGCATGTCCTTCTGCATGGGGGAGAGTGCTGGCTATGTGCTCTTGGACACTGAGATGTAAAGCACTTTTGCATGTACAAGAGGTCATTTGTTTCCAATTTTTCCTCCATGTTATCTTCATTTAAAATTAAAAAGAATTGTTTTCTTTTTTTAATTATTAAAAAGAAATGCACGCTAGAGAAAAATTAAAAACCAAAAAAAGTAAAAATATAGTTTAAAAATCCCACCATTTGCATTTGCTTATGTGAATTTGCATTTTGTTGTATTTGCTTTATGAGAATGTGTTTACATAATTGAGATCATGCTGCATACAGAATTTCTGCATTTTCTTTAAAACAATCATTTTCTCATGTTACTCAGTTCTCTAACATCAGTCTTAATGAATGCATATTATTCTATTATGGGATGTGTGCTTTACAACCATTTTGGGACATTGAAGTTGCTCCCAGTATTTTGCTATCATAAATATTCTGCAATTCACATCTTTACACATAAAAAATTTTCAATATTGCTATATTTGGTAAAGACTTTAGGTTGCAAGTCAAAGGAAATCAGTTTGCCTTGGCTTAAGAAAAAGGAAAATGTATTAGTTTACAGAGCGAAAAGCTAAGTGTGGATTAGCTTTGGGCACAGCTGGACACAGCAGCTAAATGATGTTTTCGGAACCTTTCTGTCTTCTGGGCCACTTCTTTCTGTGCTGACTTCGCTCTTAGGCCTGTTCCTTTATATTCTCTTTCAGAAAGACGGCAGCTCTTTCCCAGTCATTCCGGAAATCCAATGATGGCTCATTCACATGACTGAGGTCCAGCACCTAGGTCTGAGCCAGTCACTGGAGCCAGGGCAAGGGAATGTTCTGGATGGCCAACAGGACAGCCCTGCTCCCTGTCCCACCTCCCTTGCTCTGTTCATCTGGCCCCTTTGCTGTTTCCTGAACCCACCCAGCCTGCCCATCACTGATGACCACTGTTCTTGTCCCCTCTGCCTTCACACAGTTCCCCCACTGTCCCCACGGCTTGGTGCTCCCTCACTTCCTTCAGCCCCCACTGACCACCCCTTCACTGTCTATTCGCTTTCCCTGACTTCACTGACTTATTGCTCCCTGATGTTGTGTTATATATTCATGTAGTATAATTTGTCACTTTCACAGGAACCACAAGGGGTGACACTATTTGTTTGCAGCTCTATCCCAGCCTATATTATTGATAATATTTATCAAGTGAGTTAATTAATGAGTCTGCCAGGCCAGGTGTGTACCCATCTGTAGGCTCAGCCCACCCTAAGGACTAGAGCTAGGTGAGGGAAGGATGTGATTTCTCAAAAGAAAAATAAGAAATTGGGCAGCCATCACCAGAGCAAGCAGACTAAATGCTGGGCTGACCGAAACACTCATGTCCCTTACAATTTTGGATCACTTTCTAAAGCCAATCCCAGGAGTGAGAAATTCCAAGGTTATGAATGTTTGGGTTTCCTGATAAGGACTGCTTCCACTTTTAGCCCCCCTATAAAAATTCTCCTTATAGCAGATAAAATAATAATTCTTAGACACAGATCATTACATCATGCCCCTCCCCAACTTCAAACAGATAACCTTTCCGTGTACCATGACCAAAGACACACCTTGGCACCCAGGCCCAAACTGGTCCAGTTTCAGCCTCACCTGTGACCGCACCCCCATCCCGCTCCCCTTTTCGCACCAGGCCCTAACACACTGGTTTTCTCTTCTGCCCTGGAATTCCCTCATCCTTATCTTGGGACCTTCATATTTTCTCTTCCTTCCTCCTGGAAGGCCCTTCTTGCTGCTTCCTACCTTTCCTTCAGGCCTTAGCACAAATGCCATCCCTCAAGAGGCCCAAGAGAACCAAGAGGGCCCCAAGAGGCCTTGCACTCCAACGATGCTTCTCTCCCAGCCTCTCCAGCAGACATGGAGATATATATATATATATGTATATATTTTCACAGCACTCATCACCCTTTGTACTTGTTTCCTTGTTTATTCTCTGTCTTCCCCCACTAGACTGTAAGCCCCATGAGGCCCTGTTCTGTCCATTGTTGTATCCTCAAAAGTCAAACTGGTACCTGGCAGATCAAAGACCCTCAAAAAGTATTTGTTGGAAAAAAATTAACAAATTGCTGTCCAAGAGTGTTGTAGCAATTTGCGAATCAGCAGTGGGAATACTCAATTCATCTCTCATTGAGGCAATTTTCTTAGAATACAACTCGAGATGGATCCTCACTGCATGAGTCCTGGATGAGAAGCAATGGCACTGTTTTCTAACAGACAACACTTCCCATCTGAACAGAGATCAAGCACACTCTATTATAGCCAGGTATGTTAATGACAAGGCCCCAGTAGAATTTCACTTTCCCATTAGTTATTTTTTTAAAAAAGGATAGGGTCTTGCTATGTTGCCCAGGCTGGAGTGCAGTGGCAATTCACAGGTATGATCCCACTACTGACCAGCACAGAAGTTTTGACCTGCTGTGTTTCCAGCCTGGTCCAGTTCACCCCTCCTTAGGCAACCTGGTGGTCCCATGCTCCCCGGTGGCCACCATATTGATGCCAAACAGTACAGATACCCAATCAGTATAGCTCACTATAGCCCCGAATTCCTGGGCTTAAGCAGTCATCCCACCTCAGCCTCTTGAGTAGCTGGGACTGCAGACATGTGCCACCACACCTGGCCTCATCTAGTTTAAATATAGCCTGAGTGGGGGGTGGTGGTGGTGGTGGTGTTTGAGACAGGGTCTCACTCTGTTGCCTGGGGCAATCACAGCTCACTGCAGCCTTGACCTCCTGGACTCAAGCGATCCTCCCACCTCAGCCTCCTGAGTAACTGGAACTATAGATGTGCACCGACATGACCAGCTAATTTTGGTTTTTGTAGAGACAGGGTCTCACTGTTGTTGCCCAGGCTGGTCTCAAACTCCTGGACTCGAGCAATTCTCCTGTGTCAGCCTCCCAAAGTGCTGGGATTACAGGCGTGAGCCACCATCCCCAGACCTTATAGCCTGAGTCTTAATCCCCTTATGTAAGTAATAAAAAACATTCCTATTGCAACTGGGCTCAAGAAAACTTTCTAAAAATGTTACACTGAATAACAATAAGTAAATAATCAGCTTAAGTATATGAGATGTGGATGGGCATAATTTCTGAGTTATCTAATTGTGTTTATAGTTTTATTTATAAAATCTTTCTAATCTGTTCATTGTTAATGCTAAAGTGTGTGTATTTTTGTATATTTTTTAAAGAACTTTACATTTTTAAAAAGTCTTGCAAAAAGAGTTGATCTATGTAAAAAAGTATTTAATATAAAGAACAGCAAAGCACCTTTTTGTTAGGAAGAAATCCCTGACATATCTCAGATTACACTAGTCAAATTTTCCTTTACCTGAATTTCTGTTTGGATACAAAATAATAAACTCAATATCCTCATCTGTTTCAGACAAATCTTCAGCATTACCCAATATGGGGATCATAATGAATTCAGAAAAAAAATTATTGCATTAAAAAAATAGCCAATTCAAAGTTTTTTTACTTTAAAAATAGTACCACTTGAGGAAGTGTATATATTTAAGTTGAAAGTCCCTAAGCAGTTGGTTTACTAAAGTTCAAGCAAACTAAAGGCTGATGGTTTGATTTTTATAACTTTCCTGTGATCTGGGATAGAAAATAGAAAGTAAAAAAGGAAAAAAACAAAACAAAGCAAATAATTGAAAGACCACACACACACACACACACACACACACACACACACACACCCCGCCAAAGCGTGTCCTTGTTTTCTGCCAGTTGTGTCACCAGTCAGCAACCTCAACCACAAAAGGCGTTTTCACATCTATCTTGCCACTGTTGACAATTGAGCAGTTGGTGAGTGGACGGTCGTGCCCATCAGTTGCTTGGAGCTCTATGGAGTGCACCACTGTCTGGTGAGGGAAAAGTAGACACGTGGTTTAATTCTGACCAGCAGCTATAGCAATCCAAAGGTTAAACCAAAGCCAACTCCAAAAGCCCAAGTGGGAAGGAAATAAGGTTGGTTGGTTTGTTTTTTATGACTACTAAGATCACGCACGCTAACTGTAGAAAACTTAGAATATTTAGAAAATATAAACATAACATAATAAAATTCACCCATGACCTTCTTACTCAGAGACCACACTGGTATATTTCCTCACTTCTTTTTAAATACGCATTTTATATTCTAAAAAAGTAGATATTTTTGTAAACACCCAGCTCTAGTAAAAGGCATTTCCATTCACCTGGTTAACAGTTAACATGAAGTCTGAGTCAGTTTCAGCTCCATGCTATAATAGGTCTTCACGTGTATGGGCCAGAAAGCAGATTCAGAAATGGACCTAGTTCTAGGTTTGTCCATTTAAAGGCGACCCAAGTCATTAACCTATAAGTTGAGCCCAATACTAATGTAACCAGCCCCCTACACTGCTGTGAACGCGCCTTTCTCTACCCTGGAAGGCTTCACAAGCCCAGCAGTACCATAGTACACACTGAAGGCAGTTAGGACTGGTCGAGGACCAAGAAAGTAGGTTTTTGGTGGGTTTCCCAAACAGTCTTGAGGCTACTAGCTCAGTTCCCAAACTTGTGTTGGATAGAATCAGAAGAGCAGTTAGTTGTGAAGGAACTGCGGTGAGCAAGACTGCTTTATTTACATTTGGATGAGGGAGGCAGAATAAGTCACATGGAAACAAAATAAAATGAAACTTAGAAGAGGGCAAGGGAGACAAGGATGGTCCAGGCCTGGGGTGGGCAGACTTTACAGTAACCAGTTTAGGAGCTGAGAGAGCTACTTTAGGCATCCGTGAGGCAGAAATGTTGAGAAACAGAGGGAAGGAGGGTGTTACGAAGTGTTCCTATGGGTTGTGAATTGGACTGCTTTGACATTCTTTGAGACCCAACAGTATAGATTCAAATTCTCTTCGATAATCTTTGGTTGCTGTACCATGTCTCTGTGAATGTAACCTGGGTGTCTGAGCTGAACCAGATGGGATTCTGGGGTTGTTTTGTTTTGCTTTGTTTTTAACTATTTTTAATTCTGGTAAGAAACACATAACATAAAATGTGCCATCTTACTCATTTGTAAGTGCACAGTGCAGTGGTGTTGCGTATATTTACACTGTTGTGCAACAAATATCCAGAATTTTTCATCTTGCAAAACTGAAAGCCTTATTAAATACAACATCCCATTTACCCCTATCCCCAGCCCCTGGCAACTACCATTCTACTTTCTGTTTCTATCAATGTGACCACTTTAGATATTTTATATAAATGAAATCATACAGTATTTGTCTTCCTATGACTGGTTTATTTCACTTAGCATAATGTCCTCAGAATATCTTTCCTTTTGAAGACTGAATAATATCCCATTGTGTGTATATATGGGGTCCTGGTATATATTGGTTCCATTAAAAAGGGCTTTACATTTATATCAAGTAGTAAAATAAATCAACTTAAGTCCTTAATTTCTCCTTGTCAAGTCCCTAGCTGCTGCACCAGTGACGCTAATAGTTAAAATGCCATACCATATATAATTTATTCCCCTTTGAAGAGGCCAGTCAGCTATATAATGGATCTCTAACAAGCATATTTTAAGATTAAAATAAATTATTGAAAGTACTCTCAATAAAAATATGAAGCTTTGAAAGGAAAAAAATGTATCAATTTACCATCCCATCGATGACTTTTCCAAATACCACATGTTTGCCGTCCAACCAGGTGGGCTTGGTCAAGGTGATAAAGAACTGAGAGCCATTGGTGTCAGGCCCAGCGTTGGCCATACTGACCCACCCAATGCCATAGTGCTTCAGCTTGAAGTTCTCATCTGGAAATGTCTCACCATAGATGCTCACACCTGAGACAAAACAAGGAAGAGAGTCAACAGATGTCTTCCAAAAGTCAACTCTTCAAAGGGTTCATAAGGCCTTAGAGGAATCAGTTATTGGAACCCTATAGGAGGTAGGGATGGGGAATACGTGTTCAAACATAAGGAGAAGTGAAGGAGGGAATAAAATTAACTCCTTAAGGAAGCAGGGCACTAGGGCCTAAAATGAACAAAGAAAGCCTTAAATATGGCACAGGATGGCGGGATGCTCTCTGGCCTCAAACCAAGGGCCAAACCTTGATCAAGCAGGACCATGATTTCACTCTGAAGTGAGAAGGAATTGAAGGTAAGGAAAACATCCTAAAGCCAGATGAAAAGGTGTGTGAGCCATCCTAGTGGCTGTGTACCTGTTTCCTGAGGCTGAAAGCTCAGGACAGTCCTGTGACTTATCCAGGATTGGGTGTTACTCAGCACCCAACCAGGATGCACCAAGCATTCAATATACACCCACAGTGAATTCTCATAACAGCCCTGAAGAGTAGGTATTCTCTGTCCTGTTTTACAGTGGAAAACAGAGGTTACAAAACTTGAAAACAGCAGAGCAGAATTTGAACATCTGACTTTTTGACTCTAAAGCTGGTGTTTTTTCTTGCCTCAGCACCAAGAACAATAGCAGCTGATCTGGAAGTTGTTGGTTCCAGCAACTTCAGGACCCATCAGGACCCAGAGGATGATGGCAATTGGGAGCACCCAGTGGTCAGCCTTGAACAGGAGAACCAAAGCAAGGCAGGAGGTCTGGAGTTCTAGCAAAGCAGCAGGCAGAGTGGAAGACCTTTATCCACAAACCATGAGAAGGATCTGACCATCCTCCAACACCTCAAGGGTCTGCCAGGCCCATCTCCCCTTCTGCAGGGCCCCTTATCTGTCAGTTGCCAACTTCAAAATTCTGATTCAGTTATAAAACCCAGAAGTAGGCTGGGAGCAGTGGCTCATGACTGTAATCCCAGCACTTTGGGAGGCCGAGGTGGGTGGATCACAACATTAGGAGACCGAGACCATCCTGGCTAACATGGTGAAACCCCGTCTCTACTAAAAATACAAAAAAAATCAGCCAGGCTTGGTGGTGGGTGCCTGCAATCCCAGCTACTTGGGAGGTTGAGGCAGGAGAATCGCTTGAACCTGGGAGGCAGAGGTTGTAATGAGCCAAGATCATGCCATTGCACTTCAGCCTGGGTGACAGAGTGAGACTGTGTCTCAAAAGAAAAAAAAAAAAAGCCCAGAAGTGGATATAAGCCAAGCAATTTATAACTGGTTGGTCAGTGACACTTGAAGTGGCCTTGTAGGAGAGTGCTCCTACAGAAGGGTCTAGGCTATATTTAAACTGTCCAAAACATCGTCTCCAAAATTCAGAGAATTTTAAGGCAAGACGCACACTGGGCGGGGAAAGTAGTGAGAATAAAAAAGGTAGCAGAGAAGAGGGCAGAGTGAAGCTCAGTCACCATTCCTGGCGGCACCATTCCTATGGCAGGAAGGTGAGATGCCAGCACCAAGGGCACGGGCATGGGTACCAGCGCTGCAGGGTTTTCCAGTGAGATCCACAAGCATCCTCAGCAAATCCCATTGCCTGGGGTAACCTAAATGCCTTCCTCCACTCCAGTCTACATTCCCATACCTCTCAGCATTTTTGTAAGAACTAAAAATAATCTTCACAAAGTGCCTGGCAAATCAAAGCACCTAATAGCAGTCATTTTTTTTTGTTATAAATGAACCATTGCAATAAACATAAAATTAGAAATAGTGCTTGAAAATGTCCTGTTGCTTTAAAAATAGACAACAAATATCCACCCAAACCAGTATTTGTTGAATTAAAAATCTTAAATCTAAAGTAAATTTAAACTCTTTGGAGTTACATATATAGTGTATGTTCAAGAAAAGAACTCACTATACTTTTAAGAGAAAACAGTGTATGGAGCTGGATAGCTATAATCCTCAATGAGACACAATAAACTAAAGGAGATTTGAAACTCTCCAAATTTAACTATTTCTACTTTATGTTTTGTTTATAAGAGTCAGTTTGCATTACAATTCTGACAACTCAGCTATTGCTTTAACTTTAAAACATTATTGGTTCCCAGCTTTGTCCAAAGGACAGTAAAAGTAAGCTTGGGTCCTGACAAAGCCACCACCCTGTAAACTCAGACACTGGATTCAGTCCTCCTGTTCCCAAGTTACCTAAGTAGAATTTGCTTTCTCCAACCTATCATTTTAGAACAGAAAAAAGAAAACACAGAGCCAAGAATGTGAGTCACTTTTTTGCAGGTTAAACCTTAAAAGTTCTCTTGGACTTGTTTTTTGGTTTTGTTTTTTGTCAATATGATGAAAGATTCTGAAAGAAGGAAGAAAGTGCACTGTGACCCTGCTGCTAACTCTAGTCTCACCCTCCTGGTGTGAGGCCCGTTTTCTACCTGCAATGCCCACCTCTGTAGCGCGCTGCCATCCCAGGGGAATGCAGCTTCACGTTCCACACCTTTTCCTTCCTACGGAAGATATTTTTCTGTATGGCTACTGACTAGTAGTCTGGTATTTTAATAACTGCAAAATGAATACAGCTCGATTATGGAAAGACAATAAACACCAAAACAATCCTGCTTAAAATGAGGACGCCTCCCTCATACCTGTCGAGATGCTGCTAGATGAGTCCCCCAAACTCCATGCTTCTTAAAGAGGTAGAGTCGTCTTTACAACTGTGTTTCTTAGCTCTGGATTTCAACGGACTGGGTTCATATACTGGCTTAATCTTAGGTTTCGGTTTGGTAAATGGGAAAGGAAAAAATGCAAAGACGTTACCCCCAGTGCCATCTCCAGCGGTGATGTCACCTCCTTGAATCATGAAATCCTTGATGACACGATGAAACTTGCTTCCTTTATATCCATATCCTTTCTAAAGAGATTATTTCAGTTGAATAACAAGTAACAGAGGCCATACTAAAAGATAAACTCAGTGTTGACCTAGAAAGGACAAACTGAGAAAATTAAATAAAATGCCTACAGAACTTGATTATGTCCCAGCTGCGGTTTACTGAGAGAAATTTATCATTAGCTGACCAAAAAATAAATATGTAAGTAAAGTATTAATGTGAATATGTTAAAAGAGAGCAAACCATATTTTCTTTTCTTTTTTTTGAGAAGGAGTCTCTCTGTTTCGCCCAGGCTGGAATGCAGTGGCACAATCTCGGCTCACTGCAAGCTCTGCCCTTAGGGTTCAAGCCATTCTCCTGCCTCAGCCTCCCGAGTAGCTGGGACTACAGGCACCTGCCACCACGCCCGGCTAATTTTTTTTTATTTTTTTATTTTTAGTAGAGACAAGGTTTCACCATGTCAGCCAGGACGGTCTCGATCTCCTGACCTCGTGATCCGCCCGCCTCGGCCTCCCAAAGTGCTGAGATTACAGGCGTGAGCCACCGCGCCCGGCCCCTTATTTTCACTTGATGATTATTTTCTCCGAATTTCCAGAAGCCTAAGGTCACTGAGTGCCCAGATAATACATATTTTATTGGAAAATAAAGTCAAATGTGGTAAGGTTCATCTGAGATACTAATTGAATACTTATTTTCTCAGAAGACATCTTTATATTTGTCTTAAAAGAAAGAAGATCCAGTTGAAAGGAAATAAAACTGAGACATACCTCTCCTGTTGCTAGAGCAACAAAATTTTCTACCGTCTTGGGCACAACTTTTCCAAAGAGGCCAATCACAATTCTGCCAACATCTCTGTCTCCAATCCTCACATCAAAGAAAACCTGTGTGCAGTGGAAAGGCAAAGTGGAAGGTTATAAGGTGGAAAAGCACAAATATAAGGTAAGCCAAAATTAAAATCTGAGAATTGATCCACATACAAAAGCCCTGCCCATCAGTATTTTATAAAGGAGCATGACATCAATTAAAGGTACTTTAAAACTATTGCGTGGGTGCATCTCACTCACAAATATTCATTCAACAAACATTAAACACCACCCATGGGCCTGGCACTGTACCAGGTATTGAGTTTAAAGGCTGACTCAATTCTGTCAGGGTTGGCCAATGAAGTCTTCAGTAATTCTTCTCTTCCCATACCCCAGAGAAACACTGCTGCTACTTCCCATTTCCTGGCTTTATGGATGAAGATTAGAATAGAAAATGTTGCTCTCTTAGAAAGTAATGCTCTCTAATCTTGGCAGGACCAAAAAAAAAAAAAAAAAAAAAAAAAGATTGTGAGGGAATGAGGGAACAGGCTAACCATCCAATTTTTTTTTTGTTGTTGTTTTTGTTTTTTTTGTAATTTCAAACAGTCCTAAATTTGCAGTGAATTCTCAACAGATGTCTGCCATCCAGGAGATGATGAAAATGATGAAACACAGCAGTCCTTCAAAAGGCCTGCCATTCATGTCCAAGCACAGTAAAGCACCAGGGCCCCAGCTTTCCAAAGGACAGCAGACATTAAGCTTGGGTCCTGACAAAGCCATCACCCTGTAAACTCAGACACTGAATTCAGTCCTTTTGTTCCCAAGTTACCCAGGTAGAATTTGCTTTCCCTAACCCAACATTTCAGAACAGAAAAAAGAAAAGACATAGCCAGAAGTGAATGTGGGTCCTCTTTTTGCAGGTAAAACCATACAGGTTCTCTTGGACTTGTTTTTAACTGTCTCATCTGAAACAACATTATATGCATTTTGCTTCACAAATCACTGTGCTAAGATGATTCTGACATAGAACGCTTGAAAAGGCCACAGAGTCAAAGGGCATTCTATTAGCGCGTTTAGATTATATGAACCAATTTACTGTTTGAATGGGTAAAAAAAGACATTCAAGAGATGGCTTTAAAAAATATAAGAAGGGTTGTCAAGGAAAAAAGATGTCTTACAGTTTAGAAAAATCACTAAGTAAAGACTGTCAAGCTTCTGCTCAAGACAAGAGCTTCTGCCAATACATCAGTACGTCTGTCACAGGGTGATGTGATATTTAGTGTTCCATGTGGCATTTTACAATTTTTACATGGCCAAAGCAGCTAAACTTTTATTATTACTTATATAGAAGAGCTTTAGAGAATGCATCAAGGGCCCTGCCCTTGAGATGGAGCAGTGTATTAAAGCAGTGCCATTCAGCATGGCTTGGGATAGGAGGCAGCTTCAACACACCCATGAGCCTGGTCAGTGCAGAGCTGGCTTCTGCCAGAAGCAGTTTCTCCAAAGGGATTTGCAAGCCAAGGTGTAAATTCAATAACCAGCAATAACGAAGCAACACCAGGAAGCCAGAGATGAAACCTTAAAGAAACATTGTACAACACACTAGAATAGCCTTCCAGACTTTATTTTTTTTAATTATACTTTATGTTCTAGGGTACATGTGCACAATGTGCAGGTTTGTTACATATGTATACATGTGCCATGTTGGTGTGCTGCACCCATTAACTCATTTACATTAGGTATATCTCCTAATGTTATCCCTCCCCCGTCCCCACCCCACAACAGGCCCCGGGGTGTGATGTTCCCCTTCCTGTGTCCAAGTGTTCTCATTGTCAATTCCCACCTATGAGTGAGAACATGCGGTGTTTGGTTTTCTGCTCTTGCAATAGTTTGCTGAGAATGATGGTTTCCAGCTGCATCCATGTCCCTGCAAAGGACATGAACTCATCCTTTTTTATGGCTGCATAGTATTCCATCGTGGGTATGTGCCACATTTTCTTCATCCAATCTATCATTGATGGACATTTGGGTTGGTTTCAAGTCTTTCCTAATGTGAATAATGCTGCAATAAACATACGTGTGCATGTGTCTTTATAGTAGCATGATTTATAATTGGGTATATACCCAGTAATGGGATCGTTGGGTCAAATGGTATTTCTAGATCTAGATCCTTGAGGAATTGCCACACTGTCTTCCACAATGGTTGACCTAATTTACACTCCCACCAACAGTGTAAAAGTGTTCCTATTTCTCCACATCCTCTCCAGCATCTGTTGTTTCCTAACTTTTTAATGATCACCAGTCTAACTGGTGTGGAGATGGTATCTCATTGTAGTTTTGATTTGCATTTCTCTGATGACCAGTGATGATGAGCATTTTTTCATGTGTCTGTTGGCTGCATAAATGTCTT
>NW_012103321.1:2578680-2588948 GCF_000951045.1 Mandrillus leucophaeus | reverse complement strand
CCTTCACATCCCTTGTAAGTTGGATTCCTAGGTATTTTATTCTCTTTGAAGCAACTGTGAATGGGAGTTCACTCATGATTTGGCTCTCTGTTTGTCTTTTATTGGTGTATAAGAATGCTTGTGATTTTTGCACATTGATTTTGTATCCTGAGACTTTGCTGAAGTTGCTTATCAGCTTAAGGAGATTTTCGGCTGAGACGCTGGAGTTTTCTAAATATACAATCATGTCATCTGCAAACAGGGACAATTTGACTTGATCTTTTCCTAATCGAATATCCTTTATTTCTTTCTCCTGCCTGATTGCCCTGGCTAGAACTTCCAACACTATGTTGAATAGGACTTTTAAAATAAAGAAGAGAAAACAAAACCTGTGAATGTTTAGGAAGGAAGGGAGTAAGATCTGGGAGAGCAACATGAGCAGATGAACAAAAAGTACCTGTCACCCAACATAACTCTTCAGCAAAAATCACATTTTTTTTACACATAGCCTAGCACATGTATTATTATAATTTTTTCCCCAAATCAAAATATCCTTCAGCTTCATGAGTGAGCATGAGAACACACAGCAGGTTTTCCCAACTCTAATGGAAAGGATAAAATCAAATCTTATTTTGTCAACAAGTATTTATGCAAGGTTACGTAAAAGGCAATGTGAAGGCACAAACTGTGTAAGAGAGTCCCTGTCCTAAGGCAGTTTAAAATAAAGAGATAGGATAGGCAAACCCATAACCACAGTACAGGGCAGTGTGTGACAAATGCCCCCCAAACACTGTACGCCTAGGCCTGCAGGAACAGTGAGGCTAAGGAGGAAGGCTTGAAGGGAGGCAGGCCTGGGAGGAGGGGAGCCATCTCCCCAAACAAGGATGGAGGTGAGCCCTGTCTGGCAGACTTCTTTCTGGAACCAATGCATCTAGGCAGGAAATGTAGCCTGTGTGTAGAGAAGCAAAGCTGCCCTTCTGACCACAACTAGGGGTTAGAGTGGGTGGGGGGCCAGGAAAGAAGCTGCCCACCAGTTCCAGAAGGCAGAGGAGAGATGCCGGCCTAAGCATGAGTTTTGTTAGGCAACAGAGAGAAGAGAAAAAATAGGGTCAAGCGAGGCTCTGTGAATGTTACTCATATGGGGAGAGAAAGAGAATCTGCAGGCTTTTACACCAGTTCAAGAATAAGGTCATAATGGTCTGCACTGGGGTGGTGAAGGAAGGAATGTATGAGGGAGACGGAAAAGGCATTTATTTATTTACTTATTTACTCAGACCGAATCTCATTCTGTCACCCAGGCTGGAGTGCAGTGGCACAATCTTGGCTCACTGCAACCCCTGTCTCCCAGGTTCAAGTGACTCTTGTGCCTCAGCCTCCTGATTAGCTGGGATTACAGGTGTGCACCACCACACCTGGCTACTTTTTGTATTTTTAGTAGAGACAGGGTTTCACCATATTGGCCAGGCTGGGTCTTGAACTCCTGACCTTAAGTGATCTGCCCACCTTGGCCTCCCAAAGTGCTGGGATTACAGGCATGAGCCACAGCGCCCAGCCAGGAGAGGCGTTTAAACACAGGGGCAGAAACTGGAGGAGGAGCAGGAAGGAAGAGGGAAGGAAACAAACATGACTTAGTAGTGGTCTCAGTGTGGGTAACCCACATCATCTTATATAATTCATCCTCACCACACCTGGGAAAGGTGGGACAGGAACTATTATCACTAATTTACAAATCAGAAAAGTGGAATGAGGGCGGTTACGTGATTTACCAAGATTTCCCGACTATGAGTGTGAGAGCCCAGGTTTCAAGGCTGCCTCTCGCTAAACTGGTTTTTGTTAATAGGGCTCTCCCAGTCTAGCCAGGGAGACCCTAAGGAGCAGAAACAGTGTTTTGAGCTCCCCAGGGGCCAGCTAAAGGTCAGCAGAAGGAGGCAGTCAAATGTTAAATGGTTCAATGTCAAATGATACTCAAGGAGAACCTGGGCACACACATTCCTAGACAGGAGGTGAGACAGCTGCCAGCAAACGCTCTCACTCTAAACCCTCTCACCACTGGATTCATCTCCGATGTTGCTGAGTACCTCTGGGAACAAGGCCCAGTGCTGGGCCAGGGGTGGGCTGGGGCTACAAAGCTCCTACCCTCAAGGAGCTTCAGTCCAACAGAAAACACATACATGAATGCTATAATATAATGAGAAGTCCGATTTTATAAGATAAGTACAGATGAGGTGTCATGGTAAGGGGTGGTGATTATCTGTGGAGATCAGTGTGGGCTTCCTGGGAAAGGTGATACTGGATTCCATGCTAGACTTTGGGGGTGGGCACCTCAGTCACTTGTTTTTTCCCTCAAGGCTGCCCTTGAAAGTCATTTGGAAATTACGCAGCATTGGAGGTGGGAGGAGGTAGAGGAAAAGGGAGGAGGCACTCACACAGCCTGACCCAAACCCCTGTGGAATTAATCCTGATTCCATTTCCAAAGTAACTAGGGAACACACCCAGTACATGAGCTGTGATGTGGAAGAAACTGTTCTCAAATGCAGCTCTACTACTCAATGGCCATGGAACCTTCAGCAAATTAAACTCTGAACTTTCTTTCTTCATCTGTAAAATAAATGATTCCTTTCAGGTCTGCGCTGTCACAGTAGGATTAAGAAGATAAACACAAATAACACTAACAAGTGACTTCTGCACTCAGGGACTATGGACTATGTGCTTTACCTGCTGCTATGGTTTAGATGTTTGATTCCAATGTTGGAGGTGGGGCCTAATGTGAGGTGTTTGAGTCATGGGCGTAGATCCCTCATGAATGGCTTGGTGCCATCTCAGAAGTGAGTGGGTTCTCACTTTGTTAGTTCCCATGAGAACTGGTTTTAAAAGGAAGCTGACACCACACCCCTCAGCTTCCTCTCTCACCACGTGATCTGCACATGCTTGTTCCCTACCATCTTCCGCCATGAGTGGAAGCAGTCTGAGGCTGTCACCAGATGTCGAATCTTGAATCATCCAGCCGACAGAATCGTGAGCTAAATAAACCTTTTTTCTTCATAAATTGCCCAGCCTCAAGTATTCTTTTATAGCAACACAAATGGACTAAGACATCTACTTTACCTCATCTAATGCGCAAAGCCCTCCCAGGTAGGGATGATTTCTATCTCCATTTGACAGAGGAGGAAACGGAGCTGTAGACACTAGATAACTTGTCCAAGGCCATCTAGCCACAGCCTCCTGGCCACTACATGCTAATGTGCTTGCAAGCTGTAATATGTGTACAGCTGGAAGGATGGTGGCATTATTTCACACACTCCTGATGCCGGATCCTGCACAGATCCCATGGCATTGGTTCAAAAATATAGGTCAGCAAATGTAATTCTGTGTTTTTGGAGCCCAATGAGCCAGAGCCCCCACCTAAGCCTCTATGGCTGGGGCAGGAAGCTTCCAGGCTGGCCAAGCAGTAGGATGTGTGGACGAAGTTAATGCCACTAATGGGCCATGTGGGCAGAATAGCACCTCACACCTCTCTTATTTACAAATTCCTATTTTTAAATGAAACCACAGGTAAACAAAAACACTGCTGGGGAAAACAATACACTAGAGCAATGGCCAATTAATGTACTTGCCTGCACTCAGAGAAATTATTTTGAACATCATTTCCCAATAGATTCAGTTGTCTTTAGAAGTTCATGAAAAAGTAATTTAACAGAGCAGATTTGTTTAAGATGCACCTACACAATTAGCTTTCAGAACTTAATGACAAATTCGGTAGGGGGGAAAAATGACATGTTAAGTAACAATTCTGAGAGTAGGGTACATGCAAACTCTCCCTCAGTGACAGTGTCACCGACAAGGGTTTAGGATGCTCAAACCCTTCCCCTTCTGCAGCCACCAGCTTCCTCCTCTCTTGGCTCCATCTTCCAGTGGTTCCCAGCCCATGCTGCCTGCACATCAGAATCACCGAAAGCTTCTAAACGATAGGATACTGAGCCCCACCCATACAGATTGTGACTGACTTGCTCTGCGGCGGGTCTCTGCATCAGCAGGTTTAAAAAGTTTCCCAGGTGAAACTTGTTCCCAAATATTACAGGGGATGTACTTACACTAAAAACATTTATTCATTATTAATCTGAAATTCACATCTAACTGGGCTTCCTGTATCTTATTTGGCAAACCTATTCCTCCTATTCCCTCTCCCTCACCCCACTTTCTAAACCATCAGCAACTCCTGTTAGTTATCCCTCCAAAATCTGTTACAAGTCCTTTCCTTGCTCCCCATTTCAATGATTACCACCCTAATCCAAGCCACCATCTGGACTCTGGCATGGTGCCCTGAATGACCTCCCAGTTCACTCTCCACTGAGTGGCCACATAAATTTCTCAAGAGTATATACTGAGATCATGCCATTCTTGAACTCCTGACATTCGTGATCCACCCACCTCGGCCTCCCAAAGTGCTGGGATTACAGGCGTGAGCCACCGACCCCGGTCGAAATCATGCCATTCTTATGCTTAAAACCCTTCAGTGGCTCTGATTGCAGAATAAGACTTCAAATTTTAAGAAAAATTGTCTCAATACCCGCACGCCTACCTGCAGCCTCTAAGGCCCTGTGTGATCCCGCTGCTGCTCACGCCTCCAACCTCATCTCAAGTCACCTCTCATTCTGTGCTGAAGCCACACCATTCTCTCCACATCCTCTGAATGCAGGGAGGGCTTTCCCGTTGGAGGACTTACGCACATGCAGTTCCCTTTGCCTCCTAAATCTTCCCTGCGCTGGTTTTTCTCATTTTTCAGATATTTTAAAATGTCACCCAACGTATATTGAAGTTTATTTCCTCTAACATTTCATAATTGTGCGAATTTTATGTTTATGGCTTTATCTCCAGAGACCCTATTGAGCTCTGTGGCCTTGCACAAATCATTTCCCAAAGTTAGATACGCCTACAAGATCAAGAGGCTGGGAGTAAGATCAGAGCTTCTCAAAACCATCAGGCTGTTTATCAACCCCGCCCACAGCGTGGCATGGCCTTTCTGCGACACCAGATGCTGAGCTGGACCTCCTCCTCCCCACCCCTAGTCTTCCCCGTCCTCAGGTGGCGCCTGCTATAGAGGATGTAAGTATTCTAGTCGCTGATTAGTATCGTTTCCACTGACAAACCCCAGACTGATGAAGACCACTTTCAGCTGCAGCCCGCCCCTCCGGCTTCAGTTTCCAAGACACTATTGCCAGTGGGTTTTCTAGAAGTGGTGATCACGGGCACCAAATTATCCCCTCCCTCTCCCTGCACTCTCCCATTATCGTCTACCCTTGGTTAAATATGCTGAAAAAAGAACTGAAGTGGAGTTAAGCACGAGGAAGCCTTAAAGACGCACTTTGTGGCAGCCCTCCGCCCCCGTCCTCCGCCGTGGAAGCCGCCCCAGGTCTACAGGTGCCGCCTTCGCCCGGCCCGGTGTAGCCCACAGCCGGGGCCGCCCGCCCGCCGAAGTTGAAGGCGCACCTCCCCTTCCCGGGAGAGGACGACGGTTCCCCAAAAGAGGCGGAGGGTAGTCTCTCATCTGAACGAGGCGCTTTAACGCCTGCCCGAAGCCACCGCGGCCACAGTGGAGACCACGCGGCGGGCAGGCGGCTGCAAGCCCTGGACTCCGAGTGCCTCTCCTGTGCGGGTCCCGTCCCCACCGCATTCCTCTCGCTCCGCTCCCGAGCCCAGGCCACGCAGAAGGAAGTACTTGGGCAGTCTCCTTCCTGGAGAACTGGCCAGCCGGTTCCGGAAGCCTTTCCTACCCACAAGCTGATCACCTCGGGCCACCGACCCGGGACAAGAAGTCCAAGCAGCCTGCGGCGGGGGCAGGCTGGCCTCAGCCCAGCTCCCCCAGGGTCTCCCTGGGAGCGCCGGCCTCCCCGCACGCGAGCAGCCCCCTCCCACCCAGCCCGGCGGCCGCCTCCAGTCCCCCTGAGCCCGGGAAGCCTCCTCCTCGCCCGCCCTGACACCGAGGTCCCAGTATCCAAAGCGCCCCCAGGGCCCCGCCCGCAACAGGGGAAGTTGCTGCCCGCCGCTCTCGGTCACCTTGGCTGTCACAGAGGGGCCTCGCTTGCGGAAGCCCTCGGCCCCCGAAGAAGATACAAGCGCGCCGAGCCCCACGCAAAGCAAGAGAGGTAGCAGCAGCCGAGGACCCGGGCCCATGGTGAGCGGTGGCAGCGGCGCTACCGGCACGGGCGCGGCCACTGGCTCCGGGACCGCTGACGGGACTCCCGGCCGGCTGCGCCTGCGCGCTCCCAGTTGCGGGGGATGGGGATCGGGCAGTCCGGGAAGGGCGGGGACCCGGGGCGCGTTCCTCCCAAGTTCAGACTCGCGACCCGAACTTGGGACTCCGAGGAGCGCGCCCAGAGGGCGCAGCCGGGGGTCGGCTGCTGCGCCTAAGGCGGGTGCGGAGGGCGACAGGGCCGGGAGGGAGCCCGGGTTGGCCAGGCGCGGAGCAGGGCGCGGCGGGCTACGCTGGGAGCACCTCGTGGAATTTACCGCGTAGGCGCGGATTAAACCTGGACCGGAGGACTAGGACTCTCGGGCCTCCGCGTCCGCCCGGCAGCTAGCGCTCCGCGGGACTGGGAACTCTGCGGCCGGTCCCGGTCTGATTGCTGCAGTCCTGGGAGCAGCCTCCGCCGGGGCCGCTGAGTTCCAATGGCCCATCGGAACCTTTTGCTAGGCTTCGGACGCTTAGCAGAACTTTGACACCGCTGGACGCGTGAAGCCCTGTTGCACTTGAATAATGGCCTCTCACTGAGATGATTCACATCTGGGGAACATTGGAAATTGCTGGATTCACAGTCCAGCTTTGCCTTGGAAAAACTTTTACATTGATTTTAAGTACTTGGAGGATGATTCTGTGATCTTGTCTACACTGTTCACAAGGCAGCACTTACACGGGCCCAGAACCATGGTCATGTAGGATTCTTTCCTGGGGAAACAAAGTAAATAAACTGACTTTTAGGTATATCTGTAGGATGGAATTTTTACAAACTTAAGAATTATGTTTAGGAAGATTAATGACTGGGGAAATAAGTTCTTATATTTTTTAGATGGAAAACTCGGGTTACAAAACCACATAGAAATTCTGATCTCAACCGTGAAAATAAATATTTCAAGGCATTTAAATATTGAAAGAGACGTATCATAACGTTTACAGTACCTATAGATAGAATTGATACCTATTGATAGAATTATGGATTTTTGAGGGTTTAAAAAAATTTTTTTTTTTGCAGTTTTCTGATTTCCCAGCTGTTCTACAATGAGCATAGAAGTATTTTATAACATGGAAAGGATTATTTTAAAACTCATTGCTTTTTGAATTAGAATTTCAAAAGAACTTTTTTATTTTAGAGTATCAGCCCTAAAATTATCTAAAAATTAGTGGTATTCGCACATAGGTGCCATTTTAAGGGACTGGTGCCATTACTTTCAAGCCAAGATTTTCCTCGGATTAACAGATGGAATTTCTAAGTGTCAGATGGGATTCCTAGGTATAACTAAGTGTAGATCTAAAATGACATTGGAACCATTAGAGATAAAAGGAGTAACCACTACTTTTTTGGGGTAAGGAAAAGGAGAAATGCAATTCTGAGCTATTTTTATGATTCAGTCCAGTGAAAGACCTAATGGCTTTCCTCTTCATCCCCACCCCCAATGAGGAAAGAGTCTCCCTTGGGTAGCAAGACAAGGGTATCTCTCAGAGCACTTACCCTATGAGGTGACTGTGAGGTGATTGTGTATATTTATCTGTATTCATTAATTGTTTTTGTCTGTCTGCTATCAGAGGTAAGCACGGCCAGAGCAGGGATCAGGCCTATATTTATTCCCCTTTGATGACCCAGATCTAGTGCAATACCTGATATATAGTGATTTCTCAATAATTATTTGTTGAATGAATGAATCTGTCCAACTACTTTTTATGCTACCGCCATCTCACCCTCTAGGCAAAGAAATGAAATCTTTCCTAGCTCCCTAGAAACTCCTCTTGTACCTTCTGCCAGTTACGAACACTTTTTTTTGCCCAAATTAACTGCAATCCTGACTTTTCTTGCACTATAGTTTAATTTTGTTTTAACTTTATTTAAAGAGAGTATTATCATATGTATTTCTTTTTGCTTAAATATTTGTGAAATTCATCTATATTTTTGCATATAACTATTTTGGTGGCTAATACAAGGTAGGGAGAAAATTCATTTTTTTCATAAGAATATTCATTTATGTCAGTACAGTTTATTGAAAAGTCTCCCGTTTAACTCACCACTCCATAGTGTTCTTCTGTCATCGAGCAAGTGCCCATGTATGCATAGGTGTGTTTGTCAGCACCCTATCTGCCCCATTGGCCTGTTTATCTGTCTTTGTGCCAATACTACATTGTCTTCATTAAAATAGCTTTATAATAACTCTTCATATTCAGTAATACATACCCTTTTAGCTTTATTCAACAAATTCTTGACTGTTCTTCAGCTTTTCCATGTCCATATAACTTGAGAATCATCCTGTCAGTTTCCACACGCTGAGATTTTGATGGGGATTGCACTGCATCTGTAGACCATTTAAGACTTGGCAAATTTACAATATTGAGTCTTCTAACTCATGAACATAGCATATTTAAGTCTTCTTTAGTTTCTCCCAATAAGATTTTATAGCTTTCTGCCCAGAGATCTTACACGTATTTTATTAGTTTGATTTCTACGTATATGGTTTTTTATGCTATTGTCATGTATTGTAGTAAAATTAATTTTATGTATTAACCTTGTATATACCAACCTTTTTAAACATATTCTAATAATTTGTGAATTGTTTAGGATTTTCTCCATAGACAATTATGTCATCCATGAATAATGACAGTTTTATTTCTTCTTTTCTAATCTTTACATTTTGTATTTCTTATTTTGGCCTTTTTACACTGGCTGGGACCTGCAGTACAAAAGGAAGTGGCAACAGTGGGAGTCCTTGTATTGTAGGCTGAATTATCCTCCAAAAAGGTATATTGAAGTCCTAAACCCTGGCATCTGTGAATGTGACTTTATTTGGACTGCCTTTGCAGGCGTAATCAAGTTAAGATGAGATCATACTGGAGTAGGGTTTGCCCTACTCTAATATGACTTGTGTCCTCATAAAAAGAGAACAGATACAGACACATGCACAGAGAAGAACACCATATGAGGATGGAGGCGGAGATTGGAGTGCTGTATCTACAAGACAAGGGATGCCAAAGATTGCTGGCAACCCCCAGAAACTAAGAAGAGGCAAGGAAGGATTTGCCCCTAGGGCCTTCAAAGAGAGCATGGCCCTCCCAACACCTTGATCTCAGCTGGTAGCTTCCAGAACTGTGAGACAATGCATCTCTCTTGTTTGAAGTAACCCAGTTTGTGGTACTTTGTTACAGCAGCCCTAGGAGGCTCATACACCTTGTCTTGGTCCCAGTGTCAGGGGGAAAGCTTTCAATGTTTCACCATTAAGTATGATATTTGCTGAAGGTCCTTTTGGGGGATATCTTTTTTCAGATTCAGAAAATTCCTTTCTAGTCCTAGTTTGCTGAGAGTTTTTAGCATATATTTGATTTAAATTTTATTAACATCATCTATTGAAATCAACTGAAATAATTATGTGATTCTCTTACTCTATTAATGTGATGAATTGCATTGATTTTCAAATCATAACCCAGGCTGACATTCTGGAATGTGTCCAACATGGATTATCCTTTTTATATATTACTAGATGTGGTTTGGTAATATTGGTTTATTAACAAAGTTACCAAAAACTGAATATAGACTCTCTTCTGAAGTTCAGGAAAAAAAAGAGTGGGTAGAATGTGGCTCTGACTGTCCAGTTGAGACTGAGTTGGTCACCCACATGTCATTTCAGTATTAGTGGGTAAATCTGCTAATCTTATTTTCAGGATATTTGCATCTAAATTCTTGAATGAGACTAGCCTGAAATTTTCCTTTATTGGAATTTCATCTCGGTTTTTATATTAGAGTTATTCTGGCCTCTTAATATGAATTGGCAAATGTGTAGCTGTTTTTCCCCTACTCTTAAAGGGTTTGTGTAAGATTACCATGTTTTCCTTGAATGTTTGTTAGAAACCATCTGGGCCTGGAATTTTCTTTATTGTAACATTCTAAATTATATATTTAATTTTTTAAATAGTTGAAGGATTATTCAAATTCTCTATTTTGTCCAACCTTTACTTGAAGTATTTTTCAAGGGATATATCCATTTTATTTATTTATTTATTTATTTATTTATTTATTTATTTATTTATTTTTTTG
>NW_012103321.1:2576884-2578015 GCF_000951045.1 Mandrillus leucophaeus | reverse complement strand
AACTAGTTTACAATCCCACCAACAGTGTAAAAGTGTTCCTATTTCTCCACATCCTCTCCAGCACCTGTTGTTTCCTGACTTTTTAATGATTGCCATATTTTAAAATATAGTTTTATAAAGTTGTTTAAAACATTTTTAATGACTTTGTAGGTCTGCAGGACCTGTAGTAATGTCTTCTTTTTCATTTCTGACATTGGTTGTTTCTTTTCTTGTTTTCCTTGAACAGTTTCACCAAGGAAACGGATGAATCCAATATATTTTATCTTATTAATTTATGTTCTAACTTTATTATTTCCTTCCTTCTGCTTTCTTTGAGTTTAATTTACTGTTGTTTTTCTATCTTCTTGGATAGACTCTTAACTCATCCATTTTTAAAGCCCTTCTTTTTTTATATAGTACTCTATGTACAGTTAAAATGATAAAGTTCCCCTTGCACTTCTTGAAAGTTTTGATATGTCATATTTTCATTATTCTTTGAAAGTATTTTCTAACTTACATTTTTATTTCTTTTTTGACCCATGTGTTATATAAAGGTATAGTACTTTATTTCCAAACATGATTTAAAAAAAATCCGTTTGTCAGTGATTTCTAACTTAGTTGTATTGTGGTCAGAGAACATATTCTGTGTTATTTCATTCTTTTAAAATATGTAGAGACTTGCATTATCACATAGGATCTGAACAATTTATTTGATTCTGCCCTCGTTATAGTAATCTACATATGTGTTCATTAGACCAATTCATATCTCTCTCCTTACTTTTATCTGCTTGTTATAAGAGTTATGAGAGAAGTGTGTTAAAAATCAATTTCATTGTGACTCTAGTTTGTCTATTTCTCCTTGTAGTTCTATAAATTTTTTCTTTATATGTTTCTTTATATATTTTTTGAGACTCTATTGAATGAAAACACATCTAAAATTATCTTTTGATTAATTATCATTATGTAGTATCATTCTTCTATTTCTAATAATGTGTTTTGCCTTAAAGTCTGATATTAATATAACATCATGGTTACTGAATGCATGGATTTTTTTTTTATATAAGATTCTATCCAGATCACGAGGTCAGGAGATCGAGACCATCCTGGCTAACATGGTGAAACCCCGTCTCTACTAAAAAATACAAAAAACTA
>NW_012103321.1:2559412-2576799 GCF_000951045.1 Mandrillus leucophaeus | reverse complement strand
ACAGAGCGAGACTCTGTCTCAAAAAAAAGATTCTATTTCCACTCTTTCTGTTCTTATGTTTTAATATATCTTTTGTAAATAGCATAAATCGGTTTTTAAATGGAGTTTCATAAACTTTATCTTGAATACGTAGCCTGTTGACATGTTTGGGTTTAAATCTAAAGTCTGAATAATATTTTCTTGCTATTAGTACCCTATATTATGTTCCCCTTTCTCTCCTTTTTTGCATTATTCTAACTCAATGGGACAGATTTTAATATCCTGTGTTCTCCCTCCACTGGATTGGTCCGTTATACATTCTTTTATTATTCTTTCAGTAGTTATACTAGAGATTACAGTATATATTCTTGATTCCTTAAAGCCTACTGTTACTTGTTACCTTTACCCTCTTTCTGAGTAATGTAAAAAGCTCAGGACACTTACCTCCTTTTCCCTTCTCAAGAATTTCATACCTTTGTTGTCATGTATTTTATTTTACCCCAATGACACACAATTATTATTGTTTAATATAGTTATATACACTTAGATTTATCCACTTATTTACATTTTCATTGCTCTTCATTATTTCTTGCATTTCAGATTTATTTATGTGGTCATTTTCTTTCTGCCTGAAGAAGTACATTTGGTATTTCCTTAAATGCTAGTCTGCTGGTGACCAATTATTTTATTTTTATTTGCCTGAAAATGTCTTTACTTGACTTTGTTCCTGAAGGATATTTTTGCCCAGTATAAAATTATTTTATTTCAGTAGTATCAATATGTTACTTCCTTTGACTTTTAGCTTCCATTATTTCTGTTGGAAAATCCACTATTAGTCTAATTGTTGCTAGTGATTTGTTTTTTAAAATTTTTTGAAAGTGATTTGTTTTTTAAAATCTGAATGATTTTAACATTTATCTTTCCATATTTTGATTTTAAAGCAGTTTTATTAGAATTTTTATTAGAATTTGCTTATATGTAGATTTCTTTTTACTTATCCTACTTGGGACTCAGGATTTCTGACTCTACCAAGTTTGGAAAATTCCCAGTCATTAGTTCTTGAAAAGTCAATTATAATCAATCTCACTACCCTCGTACAATTACTTTCTTTCTTTTTTTTTGGAGATGGAGTCTCACTCTGTCACCCCATGCCTGGAGTGCAGTGGCAGATCTCGGCTCACTTCAATTTCCGCCTCCCAGGTTCAAGTGATTCTCCTGCCTCAGCCTCCCAAGTAGCTGCAATTACAGGTACCTCCAACCACACTGGGCTAATTTTTGTATTTTTAGTAGAGATGGGGTTTCGCCATGTTGGCCAGGCTGGTCTTGAATGGCTGACCTCAGGTGATTCACCTGCTTCAGCCTCCCGAAGTGCTGGGATTACAGGCATGAGCCACCGTGCCCAGCCCAATTACTTTCATTTATGCATATTTCTGTATACTGTGTTTTATATGCAGAAGACATTTGAAGTAATATACTGTAAAATTGTACAATTAAAATTATAAATAAAATGTGAGACTATGACATGAAATCCAAACAGTATATGGATGAATTATAAGAAGATTAGCTAATCTGCTGGCCGTTATCTTTTGTAATACTAAAATAAACAATGACAGTATAACATTTTTGTAGATTGCTTCTTTTGTTGTAGTTTTGATTCATCACAGACTGTTCATGTTTCATTTATTAATCATTTATGAGTACCAAAGGGTACAGTTTTGTCACATTTAGTGTTTTTCCCCTAGCTTATTAGAAGCAAGTTTTAGATTTCTGATACTTGTAAAATAAATGTGGCTCTCGAAGCTGCATGTCAATGTCTTTTATAAAACCCTTTATTTATTTTTTGTCCACTATATTAATTTCTTCCCTCATTTATGTAAATAATATCTTAGTTAAGTCAAATATTACCTTCCTCTCAAACTAAGATGGAACTGGCACAAATGCCTTTGTTAAATTACATTCACTTTTAGCAAGTAAATGCCTAAACCCTTGTTAATTACTAGCTATTTGAATGATGAGTTTTACGTGGGAAATTTCCTTAAATGTTAGAATGAGGGAAGTGTACAGTCACCTGGGATCACCCAGGAGGCAATAGGGTCTCCTAGCTAGAACCTGAGATCAGAGCTGAAGTTACTGGGGCTCTCATACTGTTCTTCTCTTTAATGTGCCTAGCATCCTTTTCTGGAGCTAATCACTTAGGCAAATGTTCTGCTCCTTTAGGACCTGCCCCTGCCAAACTTGCAGTGACAAAATCTTCAAGGGATTAAAAACGAATCTTGCTTTTATTTGCCAACCTGGACAAAACCAACCAGCACTCTTAATGACAGGTATCATTAAGACACCCGGTTCTCACCCTCCCTGAGCTCCTTCAGCCATCAGCCAGAAGAGAGGCAGCAGCACTGATACTTACTCAGGCTGGGCACTGGGGTACAAAAACGAAGATGCCCTGAAGGAATTTCAAAGGTAGGATGTGTACATGAGAAGGGTTTAAAACCATGTAAAGGAATGCAGCCCACAGAGAAAGATTGCAGAAGGGAAATACTAAGCAAGGCATCTTGTATACAATATCCTCTATAGTCCTGAGAGGGAGGTATTGTTAGAGACTGAGAAAACTGAGGAATTGAAGTTCATCGAAAACCTCAATGTGTCTGCATCTGTGAAGTTGAGGTGTGATGGAGATTTTGCAAATATCTAACTTCACTGGTCAAAAATGGTTAATTTAGAGAACATGGAAGCACAGTTGCAATGGAGCATGATAATTAGGAAGTGACAAGAATTAGAGAACAAGTAAATATGGCTCTTGCAACTGGTGAAATAGGAGATTGATTATATTCCAAAAATTAAGGTAAATTTATTAATGCAAAAGAACAAAAATCTCATGCTGTAAAACCCTGATGATTCCTACTTCATGCTGCATTGATCTGAGTGCTAGATGTGTCTTCCATGACAGTTCAGACAACCCTGTTTCTAATCCTTTGGAGACAATCTGTTATTAAATTGATCTGTGTATTTATGTTCTGTCCTATTCACTGTTATTTACTATTCACCAAGGCTGCCAACTTTTAAACAGTCTTGATATAAATGTTTGTTCCTAAACCTTTGCTGATAGATGTGTTTTATGTAACAGTTATGGAGTCCATTAACATGAAGCACTAAAACACAAAAAGAAACTGAAGAGATTTATAAGCATATGAAATGCCCTCACCAGAGACAGTTGAAATAATAAATTGAAAGTCACAGGAACATTTGTGAAGTTACTATGAGCAGATTTATCTACTTCAGAACATGTTTCTGGGACTGAATCATGCTATATATTATGTTTAACTTAAAAGGTAAAATACAAATTGATTCTTTTATATTGGTAATGACTTATTGTGTTGAGAAAACCCTACTATTGTAGAGAAGAGAAATTTCACTTTAAACACTCCTATGTTATTTGTTAAAAGAAATTATCTGAATGATTTTTCTTTACAAGTTGGAAATTTAGGAAAATTCAAATTATTAGTATTTTTATGTGATAGTAAAATACTTCCAGTATTATTGTTTTACAAAAATATCCAATTCTGAGTCCAATTGCGATAGCAACAGTATTCTAGGAAAAAATTTTTCTTGACTGCAACTTGAGATACAATTAGTATCCTCTGAAACAAATATCCCTGCCCCTAGAAAAGAAAAAGTTTGGCAAAGCAAAATGGTGGCCTCTATCTCCTCGTTAAAACATCACATTGATAAAGTCCATATACTTCTCTGTTTCAAAAAGTCCCAGCCCTTTTAAACATTGACATTCTTATCATTTTGTGTGTTCGGCACTGGCCACTGGCTAACAGTGTCTGTGTGGATTTCTCCTTGAATATCTTTCCTCCATCAACTGATAAGCTAGTCACTCCTAGGATTTCTGGTCAAGAGCATGGCTCAAGAAAGCAAGCTGATAAAGTACATATTTGAAATTGCAACAAAACATTCCTTCTCTTCTAGTTCTGTGTTTTGTTGTTGCTTGCTTGTTTGTTTTTTTCATATTTGAGGGTAGATTTAAAGGCTACTGAGCTTTCAAGTTGAGGTTGCCCGGGCACTAAAGTGGCCGTGTAATATGCTTTCCCAGGAGAGAAAAGACACTGATATTGTAAATCTAGCCTGTATTCACTATCACAGGGCTAATCCATGGCCATAAAATTAGAGTCAAATATAAGATGAACTGCCAGCCACTCTTTTCACATCAATCTATACACACAAGCTAATGTGTTATTTTAGGAGTGAAAACAAAATTCTTCATTGCTCCTTAAAGATGTGGCTCAAGGTATAGGATGATCATAACAAATATTTTTGATCACATTTATTTTTCCTATATGTGACTTTTTTTTAAGAAATAAAAATGTTAAAATTCAGGAAACTAAAAGGAGAGACTTTTCAAAGTCCCAATCCCCAAGGTGAATACTGTTAATGTTTTGGTGTTTTTCCTTTCAGTGTTTTGGTTATTCTGTTCATCCAATTTTGTATTTTTTAATTGAATTCAATTAACATAATACTCTGGGATGTCTTTCATGATGATGTGTGAATTATGAGTTTGAAGGTTTGGGTATATTTTTTTCAGAAATGGGGGTCTCACTCTGTCACCCAAACTGGAATGCTGTGGTGTGATCACGGCTCACACCATTGTGAGTTGGGACTACAGGCAAGTGCCACCATGCCTGGATTTTTGTTTTGTTTTGTTTTTAAATTGTAGAGAGAGGGGTCTTACTCTGTTGACTAGGCTGGTCTTGAACTGCTGGCCTCAAGTGATCCTCTCACCTTGATTTTCCAAAGTGCTGGGATTACAGACATGAGCCACCACACCCAGCCTAAAACGTGTTTTTGAGCCAGGTGCGGTGGCACACACCTATAATCCCAGGGACGGTGGGGGCTGAGTTGGGAGAATTGCTTGAGGCCAGGAGTTTGAGACCAGCCTAGACAAAATACTGAGGCCCTATCTCTTAAAAACTATTTTTAATTAACAAATTAAAAGAAAATTAAAGCAGGCTTTTGAAAAACGTAAGAAAATTTACAGAACTGAAAACAATTTAAGTATCATCTCTCCTGTAACAACAAAATTGTTCCAAAGAAAAGATTTCCAAATCTTGTAGACACCAAACAGTAGTTTTCATGGGCAGGAACTACAAATTGAATTTGAAAATGTAGCAGGGAGAAGTGGAAAGAATCCTAGCCTTGGTGGAGAAGGGTTGGCGATTCGCTCACCGATGTCTCCCATCTGTTCTCAGGCAGCACCTGCCCCTGGTAAACCGTGGAGGGTCTCCTCTGTGCTGCTTTGCACAGGGCAGCTGCTGCCACCAGCCAGGCCCAGGGAGGAATGTGGCAGTGATGCCCCATCCACCCTCCTTCTAAGGATATCAGAACAGGAAGAACTTTAGTCCAGTGCCTCTCACTTAACAGATAAGAATGCTGAGGTCCAGGGAGTGAAATAACTTCACAGAGCTGGTTCTGTCACTAGGCAGCAGTCCTCCCTCCCTGGGAGTCTGAAGGGGTACCAGGCGGCTTCTCCACTTCTCTTCGCAGGTGGCTCTGCTGCCTCCAGCTGCCTGCAGAGAACTGCCCAGCAGTGGTAGGCCAAAGTCAGCCTGTTTTCAAGCATAAGCCCAAATGAAAGTTTTTAAATAGCAGAGGAGGATTTCGACCTCCCTTTCTACCAAGGGCACATCATAAATCCATTTGAATGATTCTGAAAAGCCTCTACGTTTTCCATTCAATGAGGAAACATGCCAGAGAAACTCAAAAACTGTAAAGTTTTCAATAACAGAACCCAATAAAGCCCTACTGTCCCTTCAGGCTTCACAGAAATCCTGGAATTCTAGACCCTTGAGGCTGGAAAGAGCTTTATAAAGGTGATATTTTGTTATGACTTTTAAGCCACAGTTTAAAAAAAAAGAAGGAAGTTATTACTTCTGTCACCAAGAGGGTACTAAACATTCCTGCCTTCAACTAAAACTATTGCAGAAATAGTTTTTCAATTTTTCTGAACTGAATTCTAAAGTAGCAGTGTAAAATTGATTTCATGGAATTAAAGCATAGAATGGTGATTACCAGAGGCTGGAAAGGGTGGGAGGTGGGTAGGGCTAGATGGAAAGGGGTAGGTTAATGAGTACGAACATACAGTTAGATAGAAGGAGTAAGTCCTAATGTCCAAGAGAACAGCGTGACTAGCTGACAGTAATTTATTGTATATTTCAAAATAGCTAGAAGAGAAGATTTGGAATGTTCCCAATACAAAGAAATGACAAACATTTCAGGTGATGGGTATCCCATTTACTCTAATTTGATCATTACACATTGTATGTATGTACCCTATAAATCTGTACAACTATTATGAGATCAATTTTTTTAGTTCGTGCGTATGAGTCAGAACATGCAATAATACTTGTCTTTCTGTGCCCAGGTTATTTCAATTAACAAGGTCCTCCAAAAAAAAAAAAAAGTCCTCCAGTTCCATCTATGTTCCTGCAAATGACAGGGTTTCATTCTTTTTATGGCTGAATAATATTCCATTGTGTATATGTATACATTTTTAACCATTTGTCCATTGATGAACACTTAGGTTTTTCCATTATTGCTATTATGAATAGTGCTATAATAAATACAGGAGTGCAAATATCTATTTGATATACTGATTTCCTTTCTTTTGGATGTATACCCAGCAGTGGGATTGCTGGATCATATGGTAGCTCTGTTTTCAGTTTTTTTGAGGAATCTCCATACTATTTTCCCTAAAGGCTATACTAGTTTACATTCCCACCAGGAGTGTATGAGCATTCCCTTCTCTCTGCATTCTCACCAGCATCTATTCTTTCCCTCTGGGTAATGGCCATTTTAACTGGGGTGAGATTATATATCATTGTGCTTTTGATTTGCATCGCCCTGATGACTAGTGATGCTGAGCATTTTTTCATATGCTTGTTGGTCATTTGTATATTTTCTTTTGAGAAATGTCTGTTCAGATCTTTTGCCCATTTTAAAATTAGATTACTTGGGTTTGTTTTTTGCCATTCAGTTGTTTGGGTTCCTTAAATATTCACGTTATTAATCCCTTGTCATATGGATAGTTTGCAAATATTTTCTCTCATTCTATAGATTATCTCTTCACTTTGTTGTGTCCTTTGATGTACAGAAGCTTTTTAGCTTGATGTGATCCCATTTGTCTATTTTTGCTTTCATTGCCTGTGCTTTTTGAGGTCTTATCCAAAACTTCTTTGCCCAGGTTAATGTCTTAAAGCATTTATCCAATGTTTTCTTCCAGAGTTTTATGGTTTGGGGTCTTACATTTAAATCTTTAATCCATTTTGATTTGTTTTTTGTAGAAGCTGAGAGATAAGGGTCTAGTGTCATTCTTCTGCATTTGTTTTTCCAATTTCCCAGCACCATTTATTAAATAACCTGTTCTTTCCCTAACATATGTTCTTTGTCAAAAATTAGTTGGTTGTTAATGTGTAAATTTATTTCTGGGCTCTCTATTCTGTTCTGATGGTCTATATTTCTGCTTTTATGCTAGAACCATGCTGTTTGATTACTGTATTAGGGTTCTCTAGAGGGACAGAACTAATAGAATATAAGTATATATGAAAGGGAGTTTATTAAGGAGAATTAACCACACGATCACAAAGTCAAGTCTCATGATAAACTGTCTACAAGTTGAGGAGCAAGGAAGCCCGTGGTGGCCCAGTCCAAGTCCCAAAACCTCAAAAGAAGGGAAACTGACAGTGCAACCTTCAGTCTGTGGCCAAAGGCCAGAGAGCCCCTTAAAAACCAGTGGTATAAGTCCAAGAGTCTAAAAGCTGAAGAAGTTAGAGTCTGATATTTGGGGACAGGAAGCATCCAGCACAGGAGAAAGATGAAGCCTGGAAGACTCAGCAAGTCTGCTTTATTCTAGCCACGCTGGCTGTTGATTAGATGGTGCCCACCCAGTTTGAAGGTGGGTCTGCCTCTCCCAGTCCACACTGACTCAAATGTTAATCTCCTTTGGCAGCACCCTCACAGACACACCCAGGATCAATACTTTGCATCCTTCAATCCAATCAAGTTGACACTTAATATTAACCATCACAATTACTATGGTGGTATATTTTGAAGTCAGGTAGTGTGATGCCTCCAGCTTTGCTCTCTTTGCTTATGATTGCTCTGGCTGTTTGAGGTCTTTTGTGGTTCTATGTGAATTTTAGAATTTTTTTTCTATCTCTGTGAAGAATGTCATTGATATTTTGATATGGATTGCATTGAATGTGTAGATTGCTTTGGGTAGCATAGACATTTTAACAATATTAATTCTTCCAACCCATGAGCATGGAATATCTTTCCATTTTATTGTGTTCTTTTCAATTTTTTCATCAGTATTTTATAGTTTTCCTTACAGATATCTTTCACTTCTTTGGTTTAATTTATTCATAGGTATTTTTTGTAGCTATTGTAAATGGGGCTGCTTTCTTCATTGCTTTCTTTTGACTTACATACACTGTTGGCATACATAAATGCTACTGATTTTTGTATGTTGATTTTGTATCCTGAAACTTTACTGAATTTCTTTTTTGTTGTTGTTTTTGTGAGACGAAGTCTCACTCTGGCACCCAGATTGGAGTGCAGTGGTACAGTACTGGCTAACTGCAACCTCCACCTCCTGGGTTCAAGCGATTCTCCTGCCTCAGCTTCCAGAGAAGCTGGGATTGACAGAGTCTCACCCTGTCACCCAGCCTGGAGTGCAGTGGTGAGACGTTGGCTCACTACAACCTCTACCTCCCAGGTTCAAGCAATTCTCCAGAGAAGCTGGGATTACAGGCACCCACCACCATGCCCAGCTAATTTTTGTATTTTTAGTAGAGATGGGGTTTCCTTTGGCCAGGCTGGTCTCGAACTACTGATCTCAAGTGATCCCCCTACCTTGGCCTCCCAAAGTGCTGGGATTACAGCCATGAGCCACTGTGCCTGGCCTGAATATTTTTTATCAGCTCTAAAACTTGCTGGGTGGAGTCTTTAGATTTTTCCAAATATAAGATCATGTCATCTGCAAACAAAGATAATTTGAATTTTTCTTTTCCAATTTGGATACCCTTTATTTCTCTTGCATAATTGCTCTGTCTAGGACTTATAGCAATATGTTGAATAAAAGTGGTGAAAGTAGGAATGCTTGCCTAGGAAGGGCTTTCGCTTTTTCCCCATTCAGTATGCCGTTAGCTGAGAGTTTTTCCGTAATGGCCTTCATTGTTTTGAGGTATGTTCCTTCCATACCCAGTTTGTTGAGAATTTTTATCATGAAGTAACGTTGAATTGTATTGAATGCTTTTTCTGCATCTATTGAAATGATCATATGGTTTTGTCCTTGATTCTGTAACTGTATTACATTTATTGATTTATATACGTGGAACCATTCTTGCATCCCTGGGATGAATCCCACTTGATCACGGTGAATGATCTTTTAAATGTCTTGTTGAATTTGGTTTGCTAGTATCTGGTCGACCATTTTTCCATCTCTGTTCATGAGGAATATTGGCCCTCGTTTCCTTTTTCTGTTATGTCTTTGTCTGGCTTTGATATCAGGATAATGCTGGCCTTATAGAATGAGTTTGGAAGTATTCTCCGCTATTCAATTCTTTGGAATAGCTTAAGTAGAATTGATATGAGCTATTCTTTAAACATTTGGTGGAATTCAGCCATGAAGCCATCAGGTATTGGGCTTCTCTTTGATAGGAGACTATTTATTACTGCTTCTGTTGTCACTCATTATTGGTCTGTTCAGGTATTCCATTCCTTCACAATTCAGTCTTGGTAGGTCATAGATGTCCAGGAATTTATCCATTTCTTCTAAGTTTTCCAACTTGTTGGCATATAGTTGTTCGTAATAGTCTGTAGAATTCTTTGTATTCCTTTATATCAGTTGTAATTTCTCCTTTTTAATTTCTGATGTTATTTGGGTCTTCTCTTTCTTTTCTTTTTTTTTTTTTTTAGTCTAATTAAATGTCAATTTTATCTTTTCAAAAAACCAACTTCTGGGTTTGGTTTGTTCTTGCTTTTCTAGTTCTTTAAGATGCATTATTAGGTTGTTTATTTGAGCCTTTCTACTTTCTACTAGGCATTTATTGATTAAAAAAAAAAAAAACCAAAAACTTCCCTTTTAGCGCTGCTTTTGCTATATCCTATAGGTTTTGGTATGTTGTGTTTCCATTTCATTTGTTTCAAGACATTTTTAAATTTCCTTCTTAATTTCTTCATCGACCCATTGATTGTTCAGGAGCACGTTGTTTAATTTCCATGTGTTTTTATAGTTTCCAAAGTTTGTCTTGTTACTGATTTCCAGTTTTTTCCCATTGTGGTCAAAAGAGATTCACGATGTGATCTCAAGATTTTTGAATTTGTTGAGACTTGTTTTGTGGCCTAACATATGATCTATCCTGGAGAATGTTCCACATGCTCATGAGAAGATTGTATATTCTGCAGCACTTGGATGAAATGTTCTGTAAACATCACTTAGGTCCATTTGGTCTAGAGTGTAGTTTAACTCTGATGTTTCTTTGCTAATTTTCTGTCTGGATGATCTGTTCATTACTAAAAGTGAGATGTTGAAGTCCTCTACTATTATTGTATTACAGTCTATCTCTCCTTTAGATCCATTAATATTTGCCTTATGTATTTGGCTATTCCAGTATTGTATGTGTGTGTGTATAAAATTGTTAAGTCCACTTACTGAATTGACCCATATATCATTATACAGTGGCCTTCTTTGCCTCTTTTTATGGCTTTTGACTTGAAGTCTACTTTATCTGCTATGAGTTTAGACACTCCTGCTCTTTTTTGGTTTCCATTTTCATGGAATATCTTTTTCCATCCCTTCACTTTCAATCTATGTGTGTCTTTATAGGCAAAGCAAGTTTCTTTTAGGCAGCATATAATTAGGTCTTGTTTCTTTATCCATTCAGCCACTCTGAAATTTATTTATTTACATTTAGTGCTATTATTGATAGGTGAGGATTTACTACTGCCATTTTGTTACTTGTATTTTGGCTGATTTGTAACTCCTTTCCTCATTTCTTCTCTTGTGGTTAGGTGATTTTCCTGGTAGTGTGTTTTCATTTCTTGCCTTTTATTTTCAGGCATCAATTATAGGTTTTTACTTTGTGGTTACCCTGAGGCTTACAAAAAATATCTTATAACAAGTTATATTAAATAGATGACAAATTTGATCACAAGGAAAAGAAACAAACAGAAAAAGCTATAAAACTCTACACCTTAACTCCGTCTTCCCCTTGTACTCCCTGCACCTCTTTGATAAGGTCAGTACTCCCTGTATTTCTTTGATAAGGTCAGTACTCCCTGCACCTCTTTTATAAGGTCATTGATCCTACTCAAGAGACAGTTGCCCTCATGACTTATCACATCTTAAGGGCCCCACCTCTTAATATTATCACATTGGTGATTAAGTTTCAATACATGAATTTTTGGGGGACACATTCAGACCATAGCAATCACTGAATGTTTAATTGTTTTAGCTCTGAATTTACCCATGTGGTAGATTGTTTAATGACCCCAAATCCCCTCCCTTACCTCCCAATTCCAGTATTCACTCCTCTTTATAATATGTCTTTGCTTCACATCCATCTAGAGGTGGTGTCCATTTCTCCATCCCCTTGAATTTTGGCTGACTTTGTTTGCTTTTATCAATAGAATGTGATGGAAGTGAGGTTGTTTGAGTTCCTGAGCCTAGGTATCAAGTAGCCTTGAAAGTACTGCTTTCACCTTTTGGAATACTACTCAGAGCTGCCATGTAAGGAAACTAATCTAGTCTACAGGAGACTGGAAAGCCACATGGAGAAAAATCGAGGCACCCCAGCCAGCACCAACTGCCAGACATGTAAGTAAGGCCATCTGAGCCCTCCAGCCAAATAATCATCCATCTGCATGGAGCTACTTGAGAAAGCATGGGCAAAACCAGCAGAGAAATTGCCTGGCCAATTCACAAAAGTATGAGAAATGATAAACTGTTGCTGTTTTAAAACACTAAGTTTTGGGATGATTTGTTACATAGTAATAGATAGCTGACGCAGCCTGTCATAATCTTTTAACCTGTAATTATATACAGGAGCTTATTTGCGTAAGGAAACCTTTTACAATTCCTCTGCATTCTTGCATTGTTCCTCATGCAGAGAAATTCTCTCTGTAATGAATGTTATTATTCGCCTGCCTAATAAAAGAACACCCTGAACTTCCAAGGTTAGTAGAGGAAGGAGAATCTCATATGGGGAGTGCTATTTCTCCCTTTCTTCTCATCACCATCACCACCCTGGCATGGATATAGACCCAGCTCCAGGTGAAGTTGGACCTACCAAAGACTTGGGAGTAAGTGAAAGGAGAAAATACACACACACACACACACATGCACACACACATAAACACACACACACAGTACCATATTAGTATTCCCCAGAGAAACAGAACCAATGGGAGGGGTGTGTGTGTGTGTGTATGTGTGTTGTGTGTGTGTGTGTGTAGAGAAAGAGAGAGGGAGAGAGATTATGAGGAATTGGCTCACCTGATTATGGAGACTGAGAATTTCCATAATCTGCCATCTGTAAGCTGGAAACCCAGGAAAGCAGGTGGTGTAATTAAGTCCAAGTCTGAAGACAAGGAGACAATGACATAAGTCCCAGTCTGAGGGCAAGAGATGAGATGTTCTAGCTCAAGTAGCGAGGTAGGAAAAAGGGGTTAACTTCGTCCTTACTCCACCTTTTATTTTCTTCAGGCCCTCAACAGATGGGGTGACACCTACCCACACTGGGAATGGCAATCATCTTTACTAAGTTCACCAATTCAAATGCTGCTGTCATCTGCAACACCCTCACAGAGCCACCCTGAAAAATGTTTACTATGGATACCATGGCTCACTCAAATTGACACTTAAATTAACACATGTATCATTATACACTATAGTAACCATTATATATCATTATATATCATTATACTATAATGTAATACATAAAGGTGTGTCATACACACATATATAAAACCCAAGGTCACATAACTAGTAAAGAGAGGAACTAGGATTCAAACCCAGCAGTCTGACTTCAGAGTCTGTGCTATTAACAATTGCACTCCACTGCCAAAAAGAGTCACATGTGTGACTTCTAGGTGTGGCTATTCTAGGAGCCCCCAGGTACCAATTCATTGTAATGGGATTTTCTGCTGCACTGCCTCGTTATCTAACTGCAGCCTGTCTCCTTGGGCCAGACACTGTTCTACCTCCATTACCTAGGGACACCCTCTTGTCTAAAAGTTTAGAGTCCAGGCCCAAGGGTGGCAGCTCCTTCATCCCAGATATGTAATATGGGGATTCCCCTTCCCTTTAGGGTGTGGCAGATACTGTAAATTACCTTTCTAATTTCATTTAGATTTTAGCACCTTTTCTAATTTCATTTCAATTTTCCTTCTTGTACTATGCAGGCTGGAATGCTACAACTACATTCTTCAAGACTCCCTCGTAGCTAGTTTCTGCATGTAACCTGCTATTACCAAGAAGACACATTGCTTGAGACTAGGAGGCAGAGATGCCAAATGTGAATGATAGCTCCACAGAGAGAGAGAGATCAGATCTTGCAAAGTGCAGTAAAGAAGGCACTTGGATTTCCTGGGACAGCTGCTCTGGGGATTTTGGATTCCAAAGCCCAGTTCTCTGGTCTTTCCAGAAATTCTTACAAGGTACGTACTACTGTTTAATGAATTATTCTCTGCTTAAACTAGATAACGTGGATTCGGCTGTCTACAGTCAAAAATCCTGACAAATACAGGATAATACTGCACCCCCAACCACAGGAGTGGCTCCTACAAATGAAGCACATTGGAATACAGTAGTAGCCTGACTTCCATATGAGTAATCTCAAGGTTTCCCTTTGTTTCCAATTTCACTTGTAGGCTCCAATGTAAGAGTGGAAAAGCAGAGGTCATGATGGAGAGAATAGGAGTGAGCCCATAAAACCTGGTTTGGCTGGGTGTGGTGGCTTGCACCTGTAATCCTGGCACTTTGGGAGGCTGAGGCAGGCAGATCACGAGGTCAGGAGATCAAGACCATCCTGGCTAACACGGTGAAACCCTGTCTCTACTAAAAATACAAAACATTAGCCGGACATGGTGGCACGTCCTTGTAATCCCAGCTACTTGGGAGGCTGAGGCAGGAGAATCTCTTGAACCCAGGAGGTGGAGGTTGCAGTGAGCTGAGATCACACCACTGCACTCCAGCCTGGCGACAGAGCAAGACTCCATCTCAAAAACAAACAAACAAACAAAAAACCTGGTTCAATTATCAAATATTGAGTAAGGGATAGGCTGAGCCAGCAACAAAATCTACCCACAGGGACTTCAGGCCTCAGCAGTATGAACAAGGGAATCTACATTTGAAGATCAAGATCAAGTTGGTTGGAGAAGTAAAGCCAGGACACCAGGTCTAAATTGAGTTCCATGAACAGTATATGGCCAAGTCAGAAACCCTTTATGAAGACCCCTAGCCCCAACCACAAGTGTGCATGTTCTCATCTTAGTGGAACAATATATAGGACACGAGGACATGTCTTCACATTTAATTGGTGACCTTTGCCCCTGTGGTATGAGAAAATGGTATCTCCTACTCAAATATCGGAGAGATATTTTGGTTTAAAATGTAAACTGAGTCAGAGTTAATTTGTCTCAGTCAGCCAACATGTCATAAAAATATTTTAATTCCAAGTATTTTCATAGTTTATCTTATATGTAAGATAAAGTAGAGCCAAAAGAAAGATGCAAAATCAAACCAAAGTTAAATTATTGCTTCTGATGGGACAAACCCTGTCCAGGAGAACTGTGGGGTCTTTCTTTGATTGACAGGTAGATTTGGGAATTTTTAGAGGAGACCAATCCTTTTGGGGCAAGGGAAGATGCAGTTGCAAAATACCGCTTGCTGGTTCTTTGGGAAAAAAAAATAATAACAAAATCGATAGACCACTAGCTAGATTAACCAAGAGAAGAGGAAAGAAGATCCAACTAAGTTAAATTAGAAATGAAACTGGAAACATTACAACCAACACCATAGAAATGCAAAAGATCATTTGAGATTACTATGACACCTTTATGCACACAAACTAGAAAACATAGAGGAAACTGATAAATTCCTAGGGCAATACAACCCTCCTAGATTAAATCAGAAAGAAATAGAAACTTCGAACAGACCAACAACAAGCAGTGAGATTGAATTAGTAATTTTAAAATTGCCAACAAAAGAAAGTCCAGGACCAGATGGAATCACAGCTGAATTCTACTGGACTTTCAAAGAAGATTTGGTCCCAATCCTACTGAAACTATTCCAAAGGATTGAGAGAGAGGAAACCCTCCTTAAATCATTCAATAAAGCTAATATCACCCTGATACCAAAGTCAGGAAAGTACACAACAAAAACGGAAAACTACAGACCAATTTTCCTGATGAACATAGATGCAAAAATCCTCAACAAAATACTAGCTAACTGAATCCAACAGCACATCAAAGAGAATTCATCATGATCGAGTTTCAGCACAGGGATGCAGGGATAGTTTAATATATGCAAGTCAATAAATGAGATTTATCACATAAACAGAATTAAAGACAAAAAACCATATGATCACCTCAATAGATGCTGAAAACGCATTTGAAAAAAAATCAGTATCCCTTTAGATAAAAACTCTCAACAACCTAAGCATAGAAGGGGCCTACCTCAAAATAGTAGGAGCCATATATGATAAACCCACAGCCAACATCATACTGAATGGGAAAAAGTTGAAAGCATTCTTCCTGAGAACAGTAACGAGACAAGGATGCCCACTTTCACCCCTCCTATTCAACATAGTTCTGGAAGTCCTAGCCAGAGCAATTAGGCAAGAGAAAGAAATAAAGGGCATCCAAATTGGAAGAGAGGAAGTCAAACTACCACTGTTTGCAGATGATATGATTATATAACTATAAAATCCTAAAGACTCCTCAGAAAAGACTCTTAGATTTGATAAATGAGTTCAGTAAAGTCTCAGGTTACAAAATTGATATATACAAATCAGCAGCACTGCTATTCACCAACAACAACCAAGCTGAGAATCAAAATAAAAACTAAATCCCTTTTACAATAGCTACAATAAAATAAAATAAAATAAAATACTTAGGAATATACCTAACCAAAGAGGTGAAGTATCTCCACAGGGAGAACTATAAAACACTGCTGAAAGAAATCATAGATTACACAAACAAATGAAAATGCATCCCATGTTCATGGATTGAAAGATTCAGTGTTGTGAAAATACTACCCAAAGCAATCTACATATTCAATGAAATTATCATCAAAATATCAACGTTTTCATGAAGTTAGAAAAAACAACCCTAAAATTCATATGGAACCAAAAAAGAGCCCACATAGCCAAAGCAATCCTAAGCAAAAAGAACAAATCTGGAGACATCACATTGCTGGACTTCAAATTCTACTACAAGACTGTAGTTACCAAAGTTATACCAGCATGATCTTCCACAAAGCATACAAAAATATACACTGGGGAATGGACACCCTATTTAATAAATAGTGCTGGGAAAACTGGCAAGTCACATAGAGAAGAATTGAAACTGAATCTGTATCTCTTGCCTTATGCAAAAATCAACTCAAGATGGATCAAAGACTAAAATAAGAGCTGAAACTATAAAAACTCTAGAAGACAACATTGAAAAAAACTTCTAGACATTGGCCTAAGCAAGGAATTCATGCCTACGATCCCAAAAGCAAATGCAACAAACACAAAAATAAATAAATGGGACCCAATTAAACTAAAAAACTTCCGCAGAGCAAAAGAAATAATCACCAGAACAAACAGACAACCCACAGAATGGGATAAAATATTTGCAAACTATGTGTCTGACTGATATCCAGAACCTACAAGAAACTCAAATCAGCATGAAAAAAACCAATAATCTCATTAAAAAGTGGACAAAGGACATAGACATTTCTCAAAATAAGATATACAAATGGCCAAAAAACATGAAAAAATGCTCAATGTCACTAATCATCAGGGAAATGCAAATTAAAACCGTAATGAGGTACCGCCTTACTCCTGTAAGAATGGCTATTATTAGGCCAGGTGCGGTGGCTCATGTCTGTAATCCCAGCACTTTGGGAGGCTGAGGCGGGTGGATCACTTAAGGTCAGGAGTTCGAGACTAGCCTGGCCAACATGGGGAAACCCTGTCTCTCCTAAAAATACAAACATTAGCCAGGCGTGGTGGCAGATGCCTGAAATCCCAGCTACTTGGGAGGCTAAGGCAGGAGAATCACTTGAACCTGGGAGGCAGAGGTTGCAGTGAGCCAAGATTCCACCATTGCACTCCAGCCTGGATGACAGAGTGAGGCTCTGT
>NW_012103321.1:2548093-2559362 GCF_000951045.1 Mandrillus leucophaeus | reverse complement strand
AAAAAAAAAAAAAAAAAAAAAAAAAGATTGGCTATTATTAAAAAGTCAGAAAACAATAGATGGCATGGATGTGGGGAAAGGGGAACACTTGTACACTGCTGGTGGGAATGTAAATTAGTGCAACCTCTATGGAAAACAGTATGGAGATTCCTTAAAGAGCAAAAAGTTGATCTACCATTCAATCCAGGATTCCCATGGCTGGGTATCTACCAAAGGAAAAGAAGTCATATGAGAAAGACACTTGCACACATGTTTATAGCAGCACAATTCACAAATGTAAAGATGTGAAACCAACCTAAGTGCCCATCAACAAATGAGTGGATAAAGAAAATGTGTTATATATACACCATGGAATACTACTCAGCCATTAAAAGGAACAAAATAATGTATTTTGCAGCAACTTGGGTGGAGCTGGAGGTCATTATTCTAAGTGAAGTAACACAGGAGTGGAAAAGCAAAAACCATATGCTGTCACTTACAAGTGAGAGCTAAGCTTTGAGCTCACAAAGGCATATCATACAGAGTGATATAATGGACTTTAAAGACTCAGAAGAGGGAGGGTGGGATGGGAGATAGGGATAAAAAAACAAGTCCAGGCAGTTCACCATTGAAGAAGAGTCTCTTCATGTCATGACTGTTATTAGCTGCATATCCCTAAAGGCAGAATGCCCAAACTTGGAGAATTGTATTCCCTGGAGTTTCCTCTTTTTCCTCTTTGTCCATAACATGAATCAATAATAAGCTTCTTAAGACTTCTCTTGTATTAGATAATCATTTTTATTCTACAAAATTGTTGGAACTTACATCATCCGCAACAAATTAAAATTCTTTTTCTTCCCTCCCCTGTTTTTCAACCCTTTCTTCCTTTTAAAATTCATAACCTCTGGTCATTACTTTGTGGTTTTATCTGACATAAAACCACTTTAGCTGACTAAGGTGATTACTTGTGAAAGTCCCATAATTATCTTTATTACATATTCCTGAGTTACATGCTTTACATAATTAGCACAAATATCTATAATAGAGTAGAAAAAACACAATAGAGCGTCCTAGATAACATGGAAGATTGAACCTATTTGTCTAATTTTGCTCCCTCCTGAAACCCTACAAAAACTATAGCAGAGAGATTTAAAGTGAAAGGTAAACTCATCAGGGCAGAGTGGACAAAACAAGAGATAAGAACAACATTTTGTAAATGAGAAAGCAGATGGACAGGAGGCATCTTAGCAAATGCAGGAAACCAAAATCTAAGCTTGCAGGGGAAAAAGCTGAGAACTAACCTGATTTTGAAGCAGAGTCCTCAAAAGGCTTGAGCAGTGGCAGCACCACTTGGTTTGAGCGTAAAGGCTTCGTTTGAGGAGGAGGAGGGCTGGACCAGAAGGAAGAAGTTGGGTGGTGAAGAGCAAAACACAGAGGCTCAAATGACAGCTGTTGAGGGAGTGAGCAGGCCCTTCTGCCGGCTGCCCACTCCACCCTGGGAACTGGCCCCTCAGCCCAGGAGCTTTATTTCCTGCAGAGAGTGAACTGATTATACCTGGACTGGGAAATGCCAGTCAGGGCTTTTTGGGGCTACCATATTAAAACAAGGAAGTTAGGCAAATGTTTGTGCACTGGATGCTGAATCCTTTCTGTTTTTCCTCCCACTTGACTCTCCGAATACAGAAAGTTATTTTTTTTCCTTCTAGGCAGGAAGACAGAAGAGTATCCCAGCTGGGAATTGACCAGCCCTAGAAAAAAGACCTAAAGATACTGACTGATGCCAAAAGGTGCCCCAAAATAACCCAGCCAGATAATTCTTCAATTAAGTTCATCATGGATAAACTCAAAGCAAACGTCTCAAAACTTCCAATCAGCTATCCAGCTCCCCGTAGTAAACATAAGCAGACAGCCAAAGATTGCCAGGCATGTAGGGGTGTCACTAACCAAGAAGATAGAGGTGAAAATGAACCAACAGAAAGAAAAGCAATTTGGAGAAATCAGAAGCAATGCAGAAAGAAGAAAACTAAATGAAACAAAACCCCAAAAAGGTCATTAATATTTACAGAATGTTAAGAGAAGATACTACATTTAGGTAACAAATGTTATTAACCAAAAAACAAAACAAAAACATAAGAAGCTTCAAAGAATAAAAATTAATTTTTAGAAATTAAAAACATAATAGCAGAAATGTTGTGGTTGGAATGTGAAATACTGAAAAAGAAAGTTGAATAAATCTTTCAGAAAGTAGAGAAAAAAGGCAAATGGAAACTACAAGATAAAAGATAATAAAATTATATAACTAGTACTGAAGTTCCAATAATAGCAGTTTTTCTTTCTCTTTTTCTTTTTTACAAAGAGAACATAGAAAACGGAGTGGAAGAAAGTATAAGAAAGTACTTTTAAAAAAATCTCAGAACTGAAGAACATGACTTGACTTAATTGGCCCATGAGGTGTCAAGCATCATGAATTAAAGTGACCCACACCAAAACATATCAATTTAAAATTTTGAAATAAGGAGAAGATTCTCTAAGTTACAAAAAAGGATAAACAAAACAGGTCACATACAAAAGATCAAGAGTCAGAATGGTTTCAGACTTCTCAACTGCATCACCAGAAGCTAAGAAACAGTAGTGGAATCACACCAAATTCTGAAGGAATTATTCCCAGCCTACAATTCATTACTAGTCATGATATCTATCTAGTATAGAAAAAAAGACATTTTTCAGACTTGAAAGTTCTAAAAACTATTACCTCCCCTGCACCTTTTCCTAGGAAGCTTCTGAAGGCTGTACCTTGCCAAAGCAAGGGAGTAAATAAACCAAGAAAGAGTAAGACACAGTATATGGCACCAGGAAGCTTGAACATGGGAGTATGGTAACAGGAATCCTTGGGATAATTGGGAACAGGATATCAGGGTAACAGTTACACAGCAGGAGAGGAGGGAAATCAGTCCTGACTGGAGCAGTGTGACTCAAGAGATAGCCTAGTGCTATTGTGCTTCCCTTTCCACCTCATAATGTTGTTAGAAGCTGTGTCCCACCAACACAAGAGAGTGCACCAAGCAAGAGGAAGACATGAGTCCCACGAGACAGAGAATCTAAACCCAGAGATGGGCAAAGGCAGTTCAGGGATGACAGCCAAATGAGGTCTCAAGATGGCAGCTGCCAGTAGGTGTGGTAGTAATAAGCTTAGACAGAAGGATAGAAGGAGAGTGGAGTCCTCTAGAAGGGCATCTTTTAAAAAAAATTATATATATCTATACATATAGAAATATATCTGATAGATTAGCTGGATGAGATTGGTCTGTGAGTGAAATGTTTTAAAAGGTTTTTGGGAGATATAAGAACAATTGATAAGAAACTAGCAAAGAAAGTAAGCAAATGGAAAATCAAGGCAATTATTAACTTCAGGAAAAACAAAGGGTGTATGATGTTGAATATATTTATTCTAAAACTGTACCATGTACTGGGAGGATGAAGGAGGTGAAGCAGATGGATGGTGGTGGAAGAAAATGAAATCCTCAGGCCAGGCACCATGGCTTACTTCTGTAATCCTAGCACTTTGGGAGGCTGAGGCCAGCGGATCACCTGAGGTCAGTTCAAGACCAGCCTGGCCAACATGGTGAAGCTTATGTCTCCAAGCTGTCTCTACTAAAATAAAAAATTAGCTGGACATTGTGGCACACACCTGTAATCTCAGCTACTAGAGAGGCTGAAGCAGGAGAATCTCTTAAACCCAGGAGGTGGAGGTTGCAGTGAGCTGAGATCACGCCACTGCACTCCAGTCTGGGCGACAGAGCAAAACTGTCTCAAAAAGAAAAAGAAAATGAAATCCTCAACTCTCATACTAGAAAGTCAAGTGATATTGTCTAAAACAGAGGACAAAAAGACAGCACAATTTTATATTTAGTGTAACTATATAGTGTTTAGGAGTGAAGTATGATGTTTGCAGCTTACTTTTAAAGGATATACTGAATGTATGTGTGTATATAATTGTCTATATATATAAGGTAAAAAAATTTTTATAACAAAAGTTATGGATAAGAACATACGACTTAGAAAAATTAACATGTGTAAATCCTACAAACAATACCTCAAAAGTGGTACTCTCTGAAGACAGAGACCAGGAGTGTAGTGAAAGGTGAGTCAGGGATTGGGGTTTTTGTGAGAAGCCTTGTAGCTGTTACTGTTTTACTTTCTAAACTATGAACATGCTTCACTTAGATTGAAAACAAAATTTTATTTAAAGATGTAAAGAAAGGGGAATAAAGGACTCATGGTCCAGTTACATTCTACCAGTAACTACTTACATAACCCTGGGCAAATCCTTAACCATAGAGGATAACAGAGTTCTGGACTATTGTATGAAGAAAGTTCAATGATTTCAAGTTAAAATCATTGATTCTCTGATAAGACACAGGCTTATTTATTTTTTCAAACTTTGTCTTTTTTATTACTTTAAATTTATGTGTCTAAAAGTCCAAAACTATTTCCAGATTATCAAATTGCACTGACTAGAAAGGTAATTTTTCAGTGAGGATAACTTTAGCTGTTTATTTCACAAAAATTTGCACGTGTACTCAGATTTATCTTCCTCACCACTCAACAAGAAAACCTGGTCTTCTAGATTCCTAGGCTCTAACATGGAAAAAAAATATGGAGCACGTGGAACAAAAATAGCTCAAATGTAGGATCACTTGGGGAATAATTTGGACTTACACAGTTACATGAAAAATCTCCAAAGTCATATTCGCCAGAATTACATCCAAGAACAACGTTTTATTTAGCAACTAACTGAGATGAATAGCAGCTTCAGTAGCTCTAAGCAAAGGCTCTATTCATCAAATTTAAGGACACAGGCAAAGGAAATTGATTCATTTCTGGACCTGATTGAGTTTCCACAGTTAGATGCATTGGAGGGAGACACGACCTGAATGCTCCAATTCTGTGGTTATTGCCTGCGTGTAATCTGGTCTGGAGCACCCCGCCCTTGTGTCCTCAAGTCCAGCCAGGCTCACCACATGGAAGACACTCTTATCTCCATACTATTTTTGGGATAACCAATGAAATCTTTAACAAAACGTGTGATCCTTCAGCGAAAATACAGCTTTCCCTAGGAGACGCCCGTACATATGAAATAGGAGATGCATGAAATATTGGAATGTCTTATGAAGAGCAGGGCTCAGCTTGGTATCTTGCACTTTGTTGGTGCCTGTCATGCTTGTTGACTCAAAGGCCTCTTGTTAAATGTATTGTTTGCCACTGTTATAGGATTTATTTTCACCTTCCTCCCCATAATCTTGAGAATCTAATTGGGAGCCAGAAGATTCTTCTCCTGTGGCATGTTCTCACCACCACTTTCATAGGTCTTTAGACCACTTGATCACTGGTTCAATGTCTCAACCAAACTGTTAGAGTCTAAGCTCTGTGAAGGCAGGGGCCAAGTCTGTCTCATTCACACTCCGTAAGGCAAGGCCGATAGCAGGTGCTTAGAAAATACTTGTTAGAGGAGCATTCATCCACCCGGCAATCCAGGCTTGGTTCTGGTTTTCTATTCTCAACATTCAGGAGGCTTGTTTGATGTTGGGATGCTAGGTTCCTTAGTTAAGTCATTAACTTGGGTGTTTAAGCCTTGCCCTTAAATTAACTTGGGTGTTTAAGCCTCGCCCTTAAGGGCACTGGGATTTAGCCGCAATTTGACCAATTAGCAATGGGACCTCAGACAATTTACTTAAACTCTGTGAGCCTTAGTATCTTCATCTCTAAAAAGGAGGTGATAATGACACCTTCTTCACAAAATTTTGGTGATAATTAAATAAGATTTTTATATTTATATATGTGCCAGAACCATATACATAATGTCTAGGACAGAATCTAGCACATCATAAGTACTCAATAATGTTAGATCTTTTCTGTTTACTACCCAAGCCACTGATGCATATAATTTCTTGCACATAGTAATAAAGGGCTGAAAACTGTTTTTAATAGTCCAAAAATAGAATTATTATATTTACTTATGATAATATTAACTAAAATGCTAAGTTCTTTTGGGAAATGTATTAACACATCCCATGCTTGCAAGCAATCTTTCTTGGTGCATACACATCTTAGATTAATTAAAAATAGGAAAATGAACTAGTTATATATGTAACTTGGTATATAAAAACCCTGATATGGAGTTCATGAAGTGTCCTTGGTTACTTAGGATTCCAAGAAGTCCTTTTTTAAATTTTTTATTTTATTTAGATTTGGAGGTACATGTGCATGTTTGTTACATGGATGCATTACATACTGGTGGTGATTGGGCTTCTAGGGGACCCATTACCCAAATAGTGAACATTGTACCCAACAGATAATTTTTCAACCCTCACCCTCCTTGGTTATTTTCAACCATCTGTTTTGATCCTGGCTTCCAACTCCAGAATCGTGATGGGTTTACAGAATTTTGGGGACTGATGTGTTTGCTGCTGAACAATTGTAGTGTGTTTAGTAATAAAACAGAACCAGTATCATAACAATAACATTACATATTCTGAATGGACTGACCTATTATAATTTTGCCTGAAACTCATGACAATTGCATATGTTTAGTCTGTGTTAGAGAATTTTATTGCTAATTACCAAATAGTACAAAATGAATAATTTTTACCAAAAAAAAAAAAAAAAAAAAACAACTTGCCGGGTGCAGTAAGGCTTTGATTATTAGATGGCAAGAATGTTACAGTGGCATGAAATGACTATGACATTATCAAGAAAAATGGATTTATATTTAAATAGTCTAGACTATTTGTCAAATCCTATAAAACCCTCAACTGTCTTGTATTTTACCCTAAAAAATATTTCAAGAAATTATCAGCTAGCATACTTTGGAGAGATAGTGTAGAGATATAAAGTCAGGGAAGAGTAACTACTTACCAGTCTCATAAATATGCTATAAGACCCTAACTATTTCATCAGACTTTACTTCTTTACAATCAAATTTATTTGAGACTGCTTATGTTATTCAAGAAACAGAGAGAGAAAGAGAAACTTGATCTTTTGTTAGTATTTCCTAACTAAACATTAAACCATTGCAACCATGGAGTAAGCCCTATTTATGTTTTCTTAAACTAAAGATGTTTTAATATCCCCCCATATTTTTATCATTACTTTGTTGAAAATATTGTGAAAACCTGCTGTATTAGTCCATTTTCATGCTGCTGATAAAGACATACCTGAGACTGGGCAATTTACAAAAGAAAGAGCTTTATTGGACTTATAGTTTCACATGGCTGATGGGGGGCCTCACAATCATGGCAGAAGGCAAGAAGGAGCAAGTCAAATCTTCCATGGATGGCAGCAGGCAAAGAGAGCTTGTACAGGGGAACTCCTCTTTTTAAAACCATCAGATCTCACGAGACCCACTCACCATCACAAGAACAGCATGAGAAAAACACCCCCATAATTCAATCACCTCCTACTGGGTCCCACCCACAATACATGGGAATTGTGGGAGTTACATTTCAGGATGAGATTTGGGTGGGGACACAGCCAAACCATATCACCTGCTTCAAGGAGAACTTATACACCACAAATACTCATGTGTCACTTGTGACTGTTTGGCATATAAAATGACTCACATTTCTGTCACCTGTATGTAAAGAATTTATGATGTATGTTTTATCTTCCTTGCCTAAGGTCACTTCTACAATGAGACTTGACATTCTAGAGTAAATTTTGTAAATGCTGCCTTCTTGTCTGAATAAAAGTGATCTATTGTAATCCTTTTATTACAATATATAAATTAAAAATAGAAAGTTGTGGCTGGGTGTAGTGGCTCATGCCTGTAATCCCAGCACTTTGGGAGTCTGAGGCAGGAGGATTGCTTGAGTTTAGAAGTTTAAAACTAGCCTGGACAACATAGCAAGACCCTGTTTCTACAGATATATATAAAACTAGACAGGTGTGGTGGTGCACATCTGTAGTCCCATCTACTTGGGAGGCTGAGGCAGGAAGATCGCTTGAGTTCAGGAGTTTGAGGCTGCAGTAAGTCATGATTGGGCCACTTCACTCCAGCCTGGGTGACAGAATGAGATCATGTTTCCAGAAAAAATGAACAAAATAGACAGTTGTGGGTTCACTTACCACAACTTGGATCTTGTAAAAGTACGAAAGGGAGCTTTCAGTTTTCTTACTGAGTATACATTTTAATGACTCAATAATGATAATATCTAGCATTTTATATCACTTTTACATGACATAAATATACAAAATATACATAAATATACCAAACAATATCTCATCTTGTTCCTACAATAATCATATGAAGCAGGTGGTACAAATATTATTAGTCTTGCTTTGCAGATGAGGAAACTGAGACTTGGAATTTAAATTTCTTGCCCATAGTAAAGTGGCTAATAAGCACTAAAGTCAGGACTCAATCTCTGGTCCTCTTACTCCTAGTTCTGTAATTTTCCCCCTTTTTAAAAAGACTGAGATGACATTCACATAACATAAAATTAACAACTGTAAAGTGTACAATCCAGTGACATTTAGTATATTCACAATATTGTGCATTCACGACCTCTATCTAGCTCCAAAACATTTTCATCATCCCTAAAGAAAACTGCATGCTCATTAAATAGTCATCTCCCCATCCCTTTTCTCTGGCCCCTGGTACTCACAAATCTGCTTTCTGTTTCTGTGGTTTTGCCTTTTCTGGATATTTCATAAAAATGGAATTATACAATATGTGACCTTTTGCATCTGGATTCCTTTACTTAGCATAAGGTTTTCAAGGCTCATCTTCACGGTAGCATGTATCAGTACTTCATTTCTTTTTATGAGTGAGTAATATTCTATTTTATACATATGTACATATCACACTTTCTTTGTCCAGTGATGAACATTTGGATTGTTTCTAGTTTTTGGTTATTGTCAAGAGTGCTGCTATGAACATTCATATACAAATATTTGAGTGCCTGTTTTTTGTTCTTTTGGGTATAGTCCTGGGGTGGAGTTTCTGAGTCATATGGTAATTCTATCTTTAACTTTTTGAGGGACCACTAGCCTATATTCTATAGTAGCGACACCATTTTACATTCCCACCAGAAATGGATGAGGGTTCCAATTTCTCTAATGCTCACCAACTTGTTACTTTGCATTTTGTGTGTTTAAAAAAATTATAGCCATCCTAGTGCTTGTGAAGTTCTACCTCATTGCACTGTAGTTTTGATTTGCATTTCCCTGGTGACTAATGTTGATCATCTTCTCATGTGCTTGTTGGCCATGTGTGTATCTTCTTTGGGGAAAAATGTCTATTTAAGCCCTTTGCTCATTTTTTAGTTGGGTTGCTGTATTTCTGTTTTTTTAAAAAGAAATTATATTTTCTCCTCCTAAAATTCCACAGTGTGCCTTTGGAAAATTTACCTCCTTGCTCCATAACGATGGTTATGTAAGAAAAATGTAGTTATCACATTCTTGAGATTCTTTGATATTGTAGAGCTGTGTTTGTGTGTGTGTGTGTGTGTGTGTGTGTGTGTGTGTGTGTGTGTGGTGTGGTGGGGAGTTATACTTACCTATGAGTACATATAGAAATTACCACAGGAGGTGAGTTCCACAGGCAGAGTTGATAACCTAAGATGCAAAGGGTGAGATTATCCGTTTGTCCATCACGGTGGTGCTGTCCTTAGGCTGGGGAAGTCGCTCAGATGAAAAGCCAGGCTGAATGGCAGGGACAATGGCAGATGTGAGAATGTGAGCTCTATTTTACTTGGGCCAGGAGGAAGAGGCATTGTCTGGTGTGCTGCCCTGTGTCAGAGAATACCGTAGCACCTGCTTTGGAGTAAAAGGTAAGATGCAGGTGTCAGTGCAAGTGAGAGTAAGGGAGAAAGCCAGACACACTACTAGCTGGAACAGCCTCCTTGGCCAGAGAGTATGATCTTGGGCCAGACAATTCTCTAAGGAAGTCTTAATAATTTGTATGGTGTTTGTATTTTGAGGAACAATTTCCTTTTTGTCTGTCTTGGCACTGACTACTGCTCTTTGTGAAAACACCAGTCTGTCTCAGGTATGCTAGGGAGAATACAGCAAAGGGTTCTGGGCAATATTTGGTCTTGAGGAGGCAGGATGCTCCCAGAGCCAAGTGAGGGGGTGGCTACAGTGGAAATAAGGACGAGAAGACACCAGAGGAAGGAAGAGATTTCCTCTGAGACCCTCCCTGACATCCTTTATGTTTGGCCCTCAAAAGGTTGGATGTTCTTTTGCAAATGTGACTGGACAATACTTTGAGATGCTAATTTACAGACTTTTCTCTTCCCGTATTTCCCCTCTTTGCCTCCTTCCTTTCAATCAGATAGTTGGCAGTCATCCATAATCTCAGGAGAAGATGGCAAACTGGCTAAAAATCAAAAGCACATGGTAAGTTACTTGTTTTGTGCTCTAAATGACTAAATCTTTAGGGACACAATAGATTCTGGGTTTGAACAAAATGTTTGGGAGAGGGAGGAGCTTTCCTCTAAATGTGAAAAATATTTTCCTGGGTCAAGGTGGGGGAGAATTAAGGAGGTAAATGGGTATGAATGCATACAGAAGTGGGGGTCCAAAGGGTCCTTCACCATGCTTTCCAACAGAGCCTGGATGCAGTGAGGCCCCAGGGGGTGAACGGGTGTGTGGGAGGTGCAAGGACAAATGGTCCCCCCAAAATGTTCACGTTCTAATTCTCAGAACTATGTTACCTTGTGTGGCAAAAAGAGACTTTATAGGTGTGATTATGTGAAAGATCTTGAGGTGGGGAAGTATCCTGGAATACCCAGATGGAACTGATGTGATCCCAAAGCCCCTTATAAGAGGGAGGCGGGAGAGCAGAATCAGCGAAGGAGTTGTGATGCTGCTGCGCTGCTGGCTTGAGGGGTTCCAGCCAAGGAGTGCAGGTGGCCTATAGAGGGTGGGAAAAGCAAGTTAAACAGATTCTCCTCTAGAGCTTCTAGAAGGAACCAGCCCTGCTGACACCTTAATTTTAGCCCATCGGACTCATAAAGGAGGTAATCGTTCTTGCACACTGAGCTTGGGGGCTGAAATTCCTACTCTCTACACACCAATGTTCTCACTTCTGCTTCAGGGGAGGACATCCACTGTGGGCCACATGCTTTATACATGCTTGTTCTAGTTCATCTTCACAACCCAATGATGTAAATATCCCCACTATCAATTTAATTTATTCCTGAAAATGTGCCAGATAGAGGATTATTGGAATGGGCTTGTTCAAAAATAAACTGCAATCAATTTGTTTCAATTACCACCAAACATCTTT
>NW_012103321.1:2528518-2547943 GCF_000951045.1 Mandrillus leucophaeus | reverse complement strand
CACCTCCACGCCTGGCTAATTTTTTTGTATTTTAGTAGTGATGGGGTTTCACCATGTTTGTCAGGCTGGTCTTAACTCCTGACCTCAAATGATCCACCCGCCTCAGCCTCCCAAAGTGTGAGCTACATTTTTCTTCTACACTGTAGAGAATTGTAATGCAGACTAACAACATGCATGTATGTTAAAGATACACAACATATGCAAATGACACAAACAAAATGCAGTTCTCTAGGGAGAATGGCTGAGCTACAACTATGTTTTCTACGTCCTCTAGCTTAGGTTCCTATGTGTAGCATAAACTTTTTCTCTGTTGTGCCCATGAGAATTCCTTCAAACTTGGGTGACCATATAATTCATGGTCAAGTTGGGACAGTTTTTGTGAGTGAAAGGAGAGCTGTTAATAATTACATTGTGGCTGAGTACAGAGGCTCACCTGGGTAATCCTAGTGCTTGGGAGGCTGAGGTGAAAGGATAGGATAGCTTGAGGCCAGAAGTCTGAGACCAGCCTGAGCAACATAGCAAGACCTTTGTCTCTACAAGAAAAAAACAAAACAAAGAATCTCACCGGGTGTGGTAGAGTGTGCCTATAGTTCCAGCTACTCGGGAGGCTGAGGTGGGAGGATTGCTTGAGCCCAGGAGTTCTGGGCTGTAGTGCGCTTTGTTGATCGGGTGTCCACACTTACGTTCGACATCAATATGGTGACCTCCAAGGAGCAGGGCACCCTCAAGTTGTCTAAGGAGGGGAGAAGCAGCCCAGTTTGGAAACAGAACAGGCCAAAACTCCCATGCTGATCAATAGTGGGATTGTGCCTGTGAATAACCATTTCTTTCACTCCAGTCTGGGCACCATAGTAAGAATGCATCTCTAAAAATTAAAAAAAAATAAAACTACTTAGCCAGGTGTGGTGACATATGCTTGTTGTCCTAGCTACTGGGGAGGCTGAGGTGGGAGGACGGCTTGAGCCCAGGTTATGAGGTTATGGTAAGCTATGGTCATGCCACTGCACTCTAGCCTGGGTGACAGAACGAGACCCTGTCTCTAAAAATCTATAATTAATTGATTAATTAATAATTACCTTGGTATAATAGCTGAAACTGGAATTGTCTGGGGCAAAGTGGGATGTTACGGAATTTGAAAGATTAATATGTCTTTATGCATTTTGCTCTCACCTTGTTTTTGCCAGATCCTAAACTGCAAAGTCTTCTCTTTCCTTTTCCCTAACTTTAAAAAATTTTACATTTTCTGAAATGAGATATATTCTTGTCATTTAAAAAAGCCACATTTTGTTTTCACCACACACAAGAAAGGTTACCTGTGAGACAATGAAAGTGTTAATTAGCTTGATTGTGGTAATCACTTCACAAGGTATACATATATCTGATCATCACATTGTATACCTTAAACATACACAAGTTTTATTTGTCAGTTATACCTCAATGAAACTAGGGGAAAAACCCCACATCTAGCATGAACCAGATACCTTCTACATTACTTAATTTTCCTGACTTGGTGAAGGACCCTTCCAGATACTGTTATGCAGTTTACCCTGACACTCACTAGACTGTGCATACCTTTGAGCAAGTGCTGCTCCTAGTCATCTTGGTGCCCCTGTATCTCAGAGTGCGGGGCACAGAGATGGTACTCAACCACATGTTTGTTGAATGAGGGAACACCATACGTGAGAAAGAGACAAATTTCACCTCCTTTACTAATTGGATGTGCTAATCTACTTTAGAATGTTTCCTTCTTCTCTCTAGATTGTCACATGGAATTACATATTTTTTCCTACTATTGCCTTGGTAACCTCTGCTGGTACCTGTTCTAATATGTTAGCATGTGGCTCATCCTTCTATCTAAAGCTGTGGCTACTCTGTGGACCTTATAACAAAGAGAGTGTGAACTTCACATTAAATGTGATTCGAAGCTTCTAGATTCCACGTACATATTCAGCTATAGAAGCACCTCCTAAACATGGACGCAAATGCCTTAACACATGTCAGATGAGATTACAACTCAGATTCCATTCAGGATCAACATACTGCCCGGCTGTCTGGTGAAACTGTGCTAGTTTTTATAGTAAGAAAATAGTCTAATGAAGCTCTTGATCCATGAAGAGTACAAGTGTGCTACATGAAGAGAAATTGTGAGTAATTCATGACCCAAGTCTAGGATAAAATATGCATCATTAAAACCAGCATGCCTCAATCTGAGCTTTCAACACTTAGAACTTTGGAATCACAAATATTGGATTGTTATCACTTTCGAGCAAGCACACTTCAAGCATTTCAAATCCTAGTTTTTCAGAGGAATTGTTATAGAAAACTCCCTCTTAACTTTGATAGGTAATTGGATGTGCTAACCTACTTTAGAATGCTTCCCTCTTCTGTCTAGGCTACCACATGGAATTCTAAAGACACACATTCTCCTTTCTCAAATCTCTCTCATTTTGCCCGCCATTAATTTAATTTTGATGGTAGAGGTCTACCCTGAATGTTATATAACATATATTGCATTTCAATTCAGACAAAGAAGTGAGGATGAAGAATTTCAGCTCATTTTTTTTTTTTTTAAATCTGAGGCTAAAATACAAACAAGAAAATGTCAGAAGGACCATTAAAGACTTTCTTTTTGTCAAGCTCATAGATGCTTGAATAGCCTCGATCATCTCAAAGACCCTAGGTGGGGAACAGTTATGCAGCATGTTTGTTGGTACTTGGGATGGAAAAGAAGGACGCTCATTTAGGATGCCTTAGTTAAAGAGCCCTGCCCACCGAGGCTAAAATGTCTTTTAAGAAACAGCTCTAGAGAATGGGCCACCTTATTGTTTCTTCAAGAGCTGGCATCTTTCTGTTCCTCACTTTTCTACTGTGCTACTATGAGGTGCGTTAACTTCTTGCTTTCTTCTTCCAAAGAACCCGCTCTTATAGACCCAGAGACTCTACCCCCAAATCACATTACCCAAGAGAAAAAATCTGATTGGTCAGTCAATCCCTGCCAGCACAGAGTTTGCCTCTCAGCAGAGATCTTAGACAAGGTCACCTAGTTATGTGTAGATAGCTCTGATTGGGTTAAGCTGCCATTCTTGGTCAGCTTCGCTATGGCCAGTGTACTGGTTTTAAATGATACACTTATATGTTACATCTGCTGGTAACAAACTCCTCACAAGGGAGGCCATGGAAATGGCAGGCACAATGAAATTTCCCAGCCCCTGACATTCTGTTCCTTTGGATAAGTAAGAGGAGTTCTTTGATTTTTGTCACCACCCATTTCTTTCTTCGTTAAACTTCCATCTGCCCTGGTCTACATATTCCCCACTCCACTCCAATCCTATAACATTCAGTGGTGAAGCTTTTCCTTCTGAGTGTGTATATTTGTTCATATTTGACTAAGCAATCTCGAAATTGAATGTATTAAATAAATAAAAGTTTCCTCCATTCTTCCAGGAGCTGATGTAGCTTCTGTTATTTCCAAACTCTGTATTCCATGTAGAATTCGTGAAAGCCATGTAGTTAAAAATTAATTAGATTACTCTCTCAGGTTATCTGGGGCTTTGCTAGGACCAGCCAAGTTTCCATTTCTTTCTTTTGTGTCGTTCAGATCACATAATGTTTTATGCTTTCATTTCTTGGCCCCATGATTACACACCATGGAGCTCATTTAGAATGTCCCAGCATTGCTCCTGTGTGAGATATGAATGCATTCTGCCAGTCCACAGACGTGTGCTGGCATTTCCTATTAAAGAGAAAATGGACCACACACTTCTGACTTGTGCTTACAAGGTCTTAATGGAAATTATTAGACCTTAGGGAAGACTTGCAAGAGATAATGGTAATGTAGTAATTTTATCAGGTCATTCCATCTGAGAGGAAGAATCTCTTAATTTCCCTCCCTTCATTGGAAGAACTGTTTATGAAGGTGTAGTTCGACAACTCCAAAGAGCTGTGTGAAGGCTCTATGGGGGTCTCAGGGGCAGAAACCCTTAGCTTCAGAAAGGACTTAGGAGTATAAACAGATACTAATGCAGAAATAATTCAATGTGTAGCTATTTATGACTGGCATCATGAAAGACAGTGAGCCCTGTATACATAGGCAGAGTGCAAGAATGCACTCTCCTAAAACACAGAGGGCAGGTGGACTCAAACTCTCTCATTTGCCAGCCCCACCCTCTAGCCCTGCCATAGTCTCTGAACTACAAGCCTCCTGTTGGCTTTGACTCTCTGGGTTTTGTCTGTGACAAACCTCCATGTGGTAGGAATTTAGGGTAAATGCATTCATTCATTTGTTCATTTATTTATGTGTACCCTTGTTCATTCATTCATTCACTAATGCACTCACTCTTTCATTTAATGATGATTTAACAAGTATTTGATGACAGCCTCCATGCGCCTAGTGGCATGTCAGGAACTGATGGTGTATGAGGGGTATGTGAAAATAAGGGTAGGTAACAATCCCTGTATCCCTGTCCTCCAGAACTTTATGGGTTTTTGTTTTTGTTTTTGTTTTGAGACGGAGGCTCGCTTGTTGCCCAGGCTAGAGTGCAGTGGCGCCATCTCAGCTCCCTGCAACCTCCACCTCCCATGTTCAAGTGATTCTCCTGCCTCAGCCTCCCAAGTAGCTAGTATTACAGGCGTGCACCGCCATGCCCAGCTAATTTTTGTATTTTTAGTAGAGACGAGGTTTCACCATGTTGGCCAGGCTGGTCTCAAACTCCTGACCTCAAGTGATCTGCCCACTGTGGCCTCCCAAAGTGCTGGGATTACAGGTGTGAACCACCGCACCTAGCCCTTTATGGTTTTATTTAAGAGACAAATCTAGTACATATTTTAGAGTTTAGTATAACACATGACAGTTCAGAATGTCAGTGCCAAAAAAGTGACCCAGATAGTATGAACTATAGGAGTTCCCAGAAAGGTGAACATAAGCAGGGGAGGCTACCAGGACAAAATGGGACTTGAGCAGGATCCTGAAAATATAGGGGCTTTTAGCAGGAATGGAACAGAGAGAAGGGACCTCAAAACAAAAAAAACACAGAATAAGCAAAGGCACAAAGTCATACACGATAAAAAAGTTTATAGAAGAGAGTAAGGAGATTATTCTGGCAACAGGAAAGGTACCATATTTGGAGTTACAAGGGATAAATGTCAAATTAGATGAGGACCAGATACTGAAGGAATTTGAGTGAGAGAAACAACGTGTTTTGGCTTTATTCAATATAGGTTTGAGAACTTTTAGCACGTCTGGAATAGAAATGTGATGCTGTTGCAAAGAGCTTACAGTAGCTCAGGGGTTCCACCATTACCCAAATAATCAGATGGTGTTCCTGGAAGTACAGTAGGGAGAGGAGCTCTGACGCAGGCAACCCCCTAGTAAGTAGTGAGAAGAGGAAAGGGAAATGGATCAAAGAGGGAGGATAATGTCTGATTTTTCTAACCTTATGTGAAATGTTAAAAGACTTTCTTTCTTTCTCTTTCTTTTTTTTTCTTTTTTTGAGACAGAGTCTCATCCTGTTGCCCAGGCTGCGGTGCAGTGGCACCACCTTGGCTCACTGCAACCTCCACCTTCCAGGTTCAAGGGATTCTCGTGCCTCAGCCTCCCAAGTAGCTGGGATTACAGGTGTGCACCACCACATTCAGCTGTGTTTGTTTCTTTGTTTGTTTTTAGTAGAGACAGGGTTTTGCAATATTGGGCAGGCTGGTCTTGAGCTTCTGGCCTTAAGTGACCTACTCATCTTGGCCTCCCAAAGTGCTGGGATTAATTACAGGTATGAGTCACTGTGCCTGGCCAACTTTCTGGCATATGTGTGCATGTGTAAACTTGAATCAAACAGGAGTTGCCAGTGAGACGGATCCTTTTGTGCAGTGGCTTATTTCAAAAGGGGAATGTATTGGCTCACATAGCTCAGGGCAAGAGGGGGGATTTAATGTACAACTTCAGTAATTTCATATAAAGTTTAAGACAATCACTTTTTCTTGTTCTATGACTAAGGTTCAAATAACTCACATATTTAACATACTACATAATCCTTAAATATTTAGCACCGCTTACATTGTCCAAATTCCCATAGACGATTTTAGAAAAGAACAAACTGCATACAGATATAATAATGCAATAATAATACTTACATAGTACTATGTGCTGGGTACTCTCATAAGCACATTATGTTATTCATATAATCCTCACAATAACCTTATCAGATAGGTACTAGTATTCTCAACTCAAGTTTTAAAAATGAGAAAAAGGCCCAGAATGTCTTAATCCATTTTGTGTTGCAATAAGGGAATACTTGAGGCTGGGCAATTTATAAAGAAAAGAGGTTTATTTGGCTCACAATTCTTCAGGCTGTACAAGAAGCATGGTGCCAACATTTGCTCAGCTACTGGTAGAGAACTCAAGCTGTTTCCACTCAAGGCAGAAGGTGAAGGGGAGCTGGCTGTGTAGAGATTACATGGCCAGAGAGGAGGTAAAGGGGTGGGAGGGAGATGCCAGGCTCTTTTTAACAACCAGCTCTTTCAGGAGCACCCACCCTCCAGAGAGGGCATTAATCTATTCATGAGCAGTCTACCTCCATGACCCAAACACCTCCTATTAGGCCCTACCTCCAACATTGGGGATCAGATTTCAACACAAGGTTTTTGAGGACAAACATCCAAAGTGTAGGAGGGAGAATTTTATACATCTAATAAGTTGTACAACTTGGATTCAAACCCAGTCATTCAGACTCCAGAGTTCATCCTCTTAACCACTATACTTCTACTGATAGTAAAACTTGACAGATGTCTCAAGAAAATTACAAATTAACATCCCTCAAGAGTATAGATGAAAAATTTCTCAAAATACTTCAAACCAAATTCAGGATGAATTATTTGATAAATAATTCAGGACTACTCATCATGACCAAATGGATTTATCCTAGGAATGCAAGGGTGGCTTAACATTTGAGACTTGATCAATACAATACAATGTGTTATAGAATAAAGGACAAAATCACATGATCATTCCAATAGACCAGAATATACATTTGATAAAATCCAACATCCTTTCATGGTAAACAAAATAAAATAAAATAACTGGGAAAAAAAGAAAACTGCATCAAACTGATAAAAGCTATGTTTGAAAAATTCACAGCTAACCTGGTAGAAGACTGATTGCTTTTTTCCCTAAGGTTAGGAAAATGACAAGAATGTCTACTCTTGCTACTTCAATATTGTACTGGCTCTAGCCAGGAAAATTAGGCAATAAAAAGAAACAAAAGACATCTAGATCAGAAAACAAAAAATAAAATTACTCTTATTCACAAATGACATGATCTTTTTTGGAAATCCTAATGAATCCACAAAATAACTGTTAAAACAAATCACAAATTTTAAATGATAATGTTCAGCAAGGTTGCAGGATACAAGATCAACACACAAAAATCAATTATATTTATATATGCAACAATGAACAATGAAAAAATGAAATTAAGAAAACTCCATATATTATAGTATCAAAAGAATAAAATACTTAGGAATAAATTTAACAAAAAGTGCAAGACTTATAACTGAAAACTACAAAACGTTGTCAAAAGAAATTAAAGAAGACAAATAAATGAAGACATCTCATGTTAATGTATCAGATGACTTAATATTGTTAAGAATATAATACTCCTTGAATTGATCTACAGATTCAACGCATCCCTATAAAAATCTCGGCTAGCTTTTTTTGTAGAATTTGACAAGCTGTTCCTAAAACTCATATGCAAATTAAAGAAATTCAGAATAGCAAAGAAAAAAATATTGAAAAAGAGGAGCAAAACTGGAGAACTCCCACTTCATGATTTCAAAACTAACTACACAGCTGCAATAATCAAGGCGGTGTGGTGCCAGTACAAGAAGAGATATATAAGTCAGTGGAATAAAATTGAAAGTGTAGAAATAAGCCCTTATATTTATAGTCGATTGATTTTTCAAAAGGATACCAAAACTGCTTAATGGTGAAATAATAGTCATCTCAAGAAATGGTACCCTAGACAACTGAATATGCAAAAGGTTTAATTTGAACTCCAACCTCATATCATCTACAAAAATTAACTCAAACTGCATCATAGACCTTAATATAAGAGTTAAAGCTATAAAACTCTTAAGAATAAAATACAGGAGTAAATCTTAATGACCTTAGTCATAATATGACCCAAAAAGACCAGTGAGGAAAGAAAAAATAGGTAAATTGGACTGTGTGAAAATTTAAAACTTTTGTGCTTCAAAGAACACCATCAAGGAAATGAAAAGACAGTGCACAGTTTGGGAAAAAATATTTGCACATTATATATCTGATAGGAAACATATCCAGAATACACAAATAATTCTTAGAACTCAACGACAAAAACACAAATAACCTAAGTTAAACATGGGGAAAGGAATTAAATAGACATTTCTCCAAAGAAAATGTACAAGTGCCCATGAGACACAAAAAGGACCAGGCACTGTGACCCACACCTGTAATCCCAGCATTTTGGGAGGTCAAGGCGGGAGGGTCTCTTCAGCCCAGGTGTTTGAGACCAGCCTGGACAACACAGGGAGACCCTGTGCCTACCTACAAAAAAAGTTAAAAATTAGCCAGATGTAGTGATGTGCACCCATGGTCCTAGCTACTGGGGAGGCTGAGGCAGGAGGATTGCTTGAGCCTAGGAGGTCAAGACTGCAGTGAGCTGTGTTCATTCCACTGCACTCCAGCCTGGGTGACAGAGCAAGACCCTGACTCAAAAACAAAAACAAAAACAAAACAAAACAAAAAGAAAAAGAAAAACAGGACACACAAAAAGATGCTTAGCATAATTAGCTATCAGAGAAATACAAATAAAAATCACGATGAGAAACCCATACCAAAAAGAATGGGTTTCTTTTTGAGGTGATGAAAATCTTCTGTAACTGGATAGTGCTAATTGTTGCACTACTCTGCAAATATACTACAAATCATTGAATTGCATACAGCTAAAAGGAAAATTTTATAATATGTAACTTATATTTCAATAAAGCTGTTATTTTTAAAAAGCATGAGAGAAAATATTGATAAATGTAGTTATAACAAATTTAAATAGCAAACAAAATTCTGGAGAAAAAAAAAAATGGGCAACTCATAACCCAGAACCCAAAGAAGGTTAATTTTCTTAACAGAACAGGAGCTTTTATAAAACAAAAACACAAAACAAAACCACACACAATCTAAAGGGAAAAATAGGCAAAGGATATAAATCGAATTTTTTAATAAAAAGAAAACTCAACATATAAAAAGTTGCTAATTTCCAATAATAAGTGACGTAAGTATTACAACCTCACTGAGAAACCAGTTTCAACCATCAGATTAGCGCAAATCAACAATTTTGATAACACTGTGCTGGTGAGGATTCAGGAAAAACTTTATAAAAGTTTTTGCCTATATTATTTTTCTCCAGAATTTTGTTTTTTATTTAAATTTGTTATGGCTTTTGCAATGCAGATTATTCAAAGCTTTTTATGTAACTAAATAAATGAGGCGCAATTTGGAGATTCACATACCCTTTGCACATTCACATACCCTTTGACCCAGCAATTCCACTACTGAGAAGGTATTCAGTGGGAACTGTAAATACTTAACAATCAACTCTCCCCACAAAAAGAAGGTAATGGAAGCCTTTTATTTGTAGACTTTGCCAATTTTAATGGTGTAAGTAGTTCCACCACACCAATTTCAAGCTACTGTCCTAACATCAACTGATATCAGAATTCCTGGACTTTTCACAAATGGCTGTCACAAACCCGTCTTAGCACACAACTGAATATTCATCAGGAAATGCAAAAGGATATATGTGACAAATTGCAAAATTATGTGAAATAATAAGAGATTTGAAACAATCTAAATGGCTATCAATGAAGAATTGCTTATTAAAATACAGATGGTGAGAAACAAAATAGACAACTGCTGAAATTAATTAGAGCATAACATTATAAAAACAAATTGAAAATCCTCTTTATTTATAAGTATATAACAATCTCTAAGCTATATTTTTAAATGGAAACAACTAAGATGCAGAGCAGTGTGTATCATATAACATTTGAGGAAGAGGTGTAACTATATATGCACAGAATATCTCTGGAAGGATATTTAAGGTACTAGCACCATGTATTTCCTCAGGAGAGGAGAAATGGGTGGCTCATCCACATACCTGATCAGCATGCTTCTGAACACTCTCCGGCACTCTGCGTCTATCTGGACTATCCTCTTGAGTCCTCTGTTCTGCACTCTAGCCACCTTGGCCTCCCCAGAATCTTGCCTCCATCTCCTAGACTCAAGAAGTTGCTGGTCTCCACCTAGTTTTCTCTTCCTTGTGCCATGTCCTGAAGGCTGTCTCAATATATGTGGCTTGGTTAGGGCTCAAGTCCAGACCTCGTCAGTCAGTGTACTCTATTTCCTTGGTCGTAATGGCTAGTTCAGGGATAGCAGTGATAGACCATATTAGTCTAAGACTTAATTCTAGAATTTCTGTTGGAAGTTTTTCTTCTGGGATTGCTATCTTATTCTAGAAGAATAATGTGGGGGCAACCACATGAAAGATTCTGCCTGAGATTAAATTCAGAACAGAGGAAGGCAGAACAAAGAGATAAAGAGACTGAGACTTCATGATGTTGTTTGAACCTCTGAATGCATCCATACCTGAAAACCATAACCTGTTTTTTTTTAAATATTTGAGCCATCAAATCCTTTTTTTCCCAGTAGATATCAGTTCAAATAATTTCTGCCACCTGCAGTTGAATGAGTCTACAGTAATATAACTAAACTACATCAGCCCTGCTTCTTTTTAACACACTTCTCAAACTTTGGGGATAAATTACAGTGGTCCTCTATCTTTTTTTTTTTTTTTTTTTTTTTTGAGACGGAATCTTGCTCTGTCGCCCAGGCTGGAGTGCAGTGGCCGGATCTCAGCTCACTGCAAGCTCTGCCTCCCGGGTTTATGCCATTCTCCTGCCTCAGCCTCCGAGTAGCTGGGACTACAGGCGCCCACCACCTTGCCCAGCTAGTTTTTTGTATTTTTTAGTAGAGACGGGGTTTCACCGTGTTAGCCAGGATGGTCTTGATCTCCTGACCTCATGATCCGCCCATCTCAGCCTCCCAAAGTGCTGGGATTACAGGCTTGAGCCACTGTGCCCGGCCCCTTTATCTTCACACACACACACACACACACACACACACACATATACACACACACAGTCACTCACAGACTCACACCAACTTGATCCTCTCTCCTTTTCGTCAAGGAGAATGGAGCGGAGGGCTCATACCACCCATTCTCTATCTGGCAATGAAAAGACAAAGAGTGCCAATAATCATGCCACAAGCAAAATGGCATCTACACAAATGAAATACAACATTGCTAAACGTGAATGTACTTCCAATTCATTTTTGCCAAGAAAAAAATCGTTTTAAAAATGCTTGCACTCACCTTAAAAAATCATTTTTTGGGGGACTAGCCCTGTAAAGAAACTCACGGAAATCTGTAAGAGAATGGGACCAACAGAAGATCTTGAAGGTGACAGAATAGCAGTGACAGTCCTAAACGGGAAGCTTACTAGAATGTTTGACCTCTACTGGCTCCAAGACAAACATTTGTTTTGAGGAAACAATTGTGAAAAATGCCTCTGTTTGAAAACATTAGCTTACGGAGCAAACAGTTGACTTTAAAATCTATACTTAAACTATTAGGTTTCTGCCAAATAAAATACTTGTCCACCCAAACATATGTTTCAATGAAAAATGCTTGCCATTGTAGACAGACCAGAAGGAGATGCCCAAAATATGCTCAAACTTTGCAACATTTTAAAAATCAAGTTGTTAACCACTGAATTGTCAAAATGGTAATTTTCCAATCAATGTTCCAGTATCATTTGTCAATTATTGTATTATAAAAATAGACTAAAAATGTATTTTATGATTATTCATCTTTTAAAACATTCTATTTAAGAATCTGGCAGTCTTATCAATGCAAAAATAATTTTTTTTTCTTTGAGTGTCAGGAATCCTAAGTTGCATTTTTGCAATTTCTTCTTCTTCTTTTTTTTGAAGGGAGATTAACCATGTAACTTGGAGTCTTCCCAAAGATCTTTTCCTCACAGATTGGCACTCTTCGTCTTTGTTGTTTCATTCCAGAATGCAGAGTAGGAGCCCCTCCACTCCCTTCTCCCTTACAGAAAGGAGAGAAGACTAAGTTGGTGTAAGTCTGTGAGGGACTGTGTATGCAGGTGCACCTGTGTGTATGTGAAGATAGAGGACCGTGGTCATTTGTCCCCAAAGTCTGAGAGATAGGCATGTTAAAAAGAAGTAGGGCTGATGCAGTCGAGCTATATAACTATGGTTAACCTGTAAGGATCTTTGGGGAGTGTCTTTGCTTATTCTAAAACATTTTCCTACATGGTCTTTACCTCAGATGTATCTGGATCACTAGTCTTTTAAACTTCACTTCATTTCTTTTTTTCATCATAGTTCTTTATAGTTTGAAAAGAGCAGCTCAGAAAATCATAGTTTGTGCCATCCAGAGCTAGGAAATGGCATTGCCAAGCTCACCAAATCACAGTCCAGGGGAATATGGGCTATACTGATGACCTTATCCTGGAGCCCTCAACTGTTTTTCAGTTACCCGAATCGTGAGTTGATTCTCTGACTTAAGCCTGAACATATTTTAGGTCACAACATTCTCATAAAAGCGTCTTTCAGAATCTATGGAATATGGCTTCAGGACCCCCAGGGAGATGAGGTCCTGGTTCTTAGGGAGGGCAGCCAGCTATCCAGTCATTTTTCTCATGAATGGAGGAAGAAAAGTCACCTGGGCCTCTCAGACTGTGTAGGGTCCAGTTTTCGGGTTTTTGCTCAGACAGCCCCTGTCCTAGAACACCTTTCCTCAGTTCCTCCCTACCCACCTGAATGCACACAATCTTTATGGCCCATCTCGTTTGTGAGGCTTTGCTTGATTATCTCCTAAAGTGATGGCTTTCTCTTCTGAACTCTTGTGCCACTTGTTGGCTCTTGAATCTGGGCATCATAGAAAGGAACTAAGTCTCTGAAAGATTTCCACAGTATAAGATCATGGAAGGCAGGGGTACCACAATTTACACACTTTTGGTTTTCCTCACAGTGACCTGCATGGTGTCTTTATTTTGGTTTAAAGACAAGTTTTCCAGTTTCAAAAGGAAACTAAGAATAGGTTACTTTTTTCTTTGAGAGGCTGTTACACACAGAACATAGACTCACCGGAAACAATTCAATGAAAACAAGCCTTAGTGTCACCCTCTGACACCCTAGCTCAGAGGAGGGTAAGGGCATGCAGCCAGACAGGAAAGTGTATGATGAGGGAGGCAGACAGGCTTCCTTGGGTTCCTCTAGGTATATGTAAGATCTGCTGTGAGAATATGCATTCTCTTTCCTCAAGCGGCCCTGGGAAGGGGGAAGCCTCAGGAACCCCCTCATTTAGAGGGTAGCTGGAAGCCACTCCTAGAGACTGTTGCTGGGCACTCAGGGGAACCTACCATGCCTAGGAACTGCCAACCCTCAGAATGTGAATCAACCATAGCATATGTTTCTAATTTCTAACAGATGCACTGTAACATGCTTACCTCATCCTGGTTATGACTGAAGTCCTATAGGCTTCAACTAATTTAAGCAACAATCTGGTGACCAACAGAAGACTGTGTTTGAACCAGGTAGCATTTGCTAGAAGAGCTTCAAAGGAGATTGTCCCAGAGATCTCTACCAATAGTCTCGTGCACAGAGTAGGTGTTCATTAGATATTCTGTATAGCTGTTAAATTGTAGGTAACGATAATTGGGCTTGTCTATTTTTACAGATGCTTGGAAAAATATAAGATTAAATTGCTGGGGAAAGAGTGGGATGGGAAGGAGATAGTGAAGGGAATGTGTGAGTTTCTGAAGGGATAGCTATTCTTGTCTAATTATTTCTCTTTTCCTTGACTTGTCAAGACAAGAAAAAAAAAAGTTGTTTTTCACCCAGTGGCTATTCATTAAATCTTTATGGGACTGAACTGCCACCAATATGTTTTAAACTCACGAGACCTTTGCAAATTATAATAGCTGATTTCCCTGCAAATGGAAATGATATATTTAGAGGCTTTCCTGGAAGAATGAACTGGCCCCAGGGATTCATAATGGACTGTAGAGCCTTTCACCTCAAGGTCAGTAGGTCAAATCCAAATCAGGCCTGAGGTGGCTGAGAGGCATTGCTTGAGTGGCAGCTGTCAGGTGACCAGGGTGAAAGGAGCTGGAGGCTTCGGCTGCATTTCAAGTGATGTGAACAGGTGCTGTCTGCCAGGGTCCTGGCAGAGGATGAAAGAGAGTGGTCACAAATCACCTGGGGTTGGTCTCCCAGACTCAGAGGCCATTTTTGACCTGGCAAAGTGAGGAGCTGAACTTCCAAGTACTTTTATGAGAGGAGGAAAGCTGAGGGGAGGACATGTCTAAACTGCCAAGGCCTCAGAAGAGGAGGGTGTGTCAGATGAATGGCGAGGCACCTGCTGCATCACCTGAGGCCAGAGCTGGCTTCTGCGAGCTAAGCATTTCACTGCCTTCTACCTTCTCTGCCTCACTCCTTGCTCGCTTTCTTTCCAATGGTGGCTGGCACTGTCTTCTGTCACTAAGTAAGGACGAACAAGTGAAGATGCAAAGGGATCAATGGGCAGACTGCAGTGATTAAAATAAATGGTGAGGGTTTTCCAGTTTTCAGTTGTGCAATACATTTTACACCCTGCACATCTTAGACTCACAGGATGCAGGAGTGGGGTATAAAATATGTAATAGAGTGGGGGGTCAGAATTTGGTAGCTGCTTCATAAAAGCTTAGGACAGAACACTGCATTTGTCCTACCCCTTCTTTGGACTGTTGAAGAAATTGAGGTCCGGATAGTTGGAGGTGGGTCACTGTGTCAGGGTCTAAGTTACCAGCAAGTTAGGTGACTCCAACTGATGAGAATAGTCAGTGGAGGTATTGAAAGGATATCAAGTAGTACACAGCAGCTTAAGGGAAGCAAGTGTGGCCAGTAGCGAGGAGGCAAATCTTTGACAGTTCTTCAGGAGAGGTCCCTTTCACTGCTTTAGCCACTGGCTATAGGTTAGGGCAGGGAATATCCTGCTCTGGAGAGAAAACTGGCATCTTCTTGCTTCAAGTCTCTATTTAAATTTCACTTTCTAAAAGAAGCTTTCCCTGGCCATTATATGTAAAACAGTATGTAACCCCTTCCACTATATGTAACCCCTTCCACCTACATGCACTCCCTTTCCCTCTATTCTTTATTGCTTTTCATGGCACTTATTCCCATCTGACCATTACTCATTTATTACTTACTATTTACTTTCAGTCTCTGCCTCCAACCCCCTTCTCCATGATCCCATTTCTGAGGGGTAGAGTGTCCTCCAGAAGTTGCCTGTACCCTTAGGAGAGGAGGTTCCCTTAGACTCCAAGTCTGGGCAAGTTTCAAAGCTCCTCCCTTAGGAATCTCATAGGGATGGGGGTGGGGTCCTGGTTTTTTTTTCCTCAGCGGTTTCCCCTTTTGCCTGCAATCCAAGATCCTCAGTGAGAAGGCTCTTCCCTGGTCCCAAACCATGGAGGAAAGCAGCTTTCTGAACAAGTGAATGAACAGGTATGGAAGGAGAAAGGGCCACCGCAGGCCAGAGTCTCTGTGCTGTTTGGATACCAAATTTTCAACCAAGTTTTTGCTGGCAGGCTCAAGGGACCTGTCTGCTAATATGGCTTAGCAAAGATTCCTCCTAGCTCTATCCAGCCGTTCTCTCTCCATTTTTCTTTTTCTCTTCCCGCCCCCTCCTTTCACCTGCAGCCCACCCCCCACCCCCATCCATTTCCTAGGAAAATAAATCTCTGGGAGGAGGCAGGAAGAGTGGATCTCAGCGAACCCTTCTGAATAAATGTCTATATTAATGAATTATTAACTCAGCCACCCGTGACCTTAAACCTAGAAGCAGGAGCACCCAGGGCAGAGCGGAGAGCTGCTGAATCGTTTATTGGAGTCCTGTCAAAGGCAACGGACCATTTGTTCCACTCCCCCATCAAGAAAACATAATTAATATGAAAGGCAAACTTTTGAATTGTATGTCAAATGAAATCAGATAGAGGGTCTCCTGGACAGAACCCCCTTCTCTCCTCCTACCCCTTCTGCTGCTCCCTCCCTATCCTGGCCTCCAGCTCCATCCTTCCCCTCCCAGCTCAGGGTACAATGGGCTTCCCAAGGATAATTTTCGGGGCGAAAATGCTCAAGAAAATAATGAATTTGGGTAATTTATCGATCCTGGCTCCTCTTCCCACTTGTTTTATTTTAGAGGTCGTTAATCAATGAAGAAAAACACCACCGTGTCCCCCCGTTTGCATTTAATACACTCAGGCTCCTTATTTATTCCTCTGGAACAAATTCCCAGCAAATATTCACCCATCGATTTGGGAGCCATGGATTTTTGTAAAGGTTTGATCGCTTTCTAAGTGGTCGAAGTGATTTGTTTCCGCGGTCTTCTCAGTATTGAAGGGGGTGGGGGGAGCGGATTTGAGGGGGTGCATGTCCTTGCCGTCGGTGGGCTCACTTTCTAAAAACTACTGATACGCGCCAGGGTGTCCGTGACCAAGCGCGCCCAGGGTCAACTGTGTGAGGGGGGAGCGCCCCTCAGAGCGTGCGTAGCGTCGCGGGTCCCGCCTATGCCGCTGCGCGCCCTTTTGCGCACCGGGAGGGGACCACGCCGACCCAGCCTCAGCCGAACTCCGCGGGCATCCGGGAAGCCGCTGTGGAGGCAGGTGCCCAGCCCAGCGGCGTGGGCCTGCTGGGGAGAAGCGCGGGAGGTCCAGACTCCCGGTCTATTCCCTTCCAGACTTCTTCGTTCGCTCCCGGGCCTTCGGGGCTCTCCCTCAAACTTTCTCCTGCCCCTTTCACGGGAGGTCCCTGTACTCTCTGGGCCTTAGGGTCCTCGGGATCGACTTGTGCCCAGGGTGGGTGGGATGGAAGCTTGAATCGGATAACCCAGGTACGCCACCTGTAGACGTAGTGGGCGAGGGGGACTTCGCTACCTTCTCAGCTTCTTCCCTGGCCCCCGCCGCCAAATCTCTCCCATGGTACCCCCTCTGGCGTCAGTCTGGACCGAGTGGCTACAGGTTTGACTACGGTGGGCAGTAGATGCACTTGGCACCTCACCGAACGGTGTTTGAATCCGCCTCCATTACTCATTAATGGCGTGACCTTAGGCAACCCGTCTAAACTTTCCGAACCTCAGCAGTCCCCATCTACAGTATGGGGGTTAATGATAATGCCTTCCCCGCATGGTTGCTAGGTGGATTAAATGGACGTAAAGCGCCTACCCGCGCTCGGCACGTCCAAAGCTCTCATTAACAGGTCAGCTAATCTTATTACGAGAGGAACCCTGCCCCCTCTGCTTCCCAGAGTGCGGGCGGCATGAGGCCACCGAAGCAGCTGCTCCAACTAGCATTTCAAAATCCTTTCTAATGGTGGCAGGGGGTAGGGGGGAGGCGGGGTTGGGACTGGTAGAGGTTCTTTGAGACTTCCAGTTCTGGGGACCACGCACTTGGAAGTAGCTGGGTTTGGGCAGAAACAAGAAGGCAGATGACGGGACCGCCGCCGGAGTCCGGACTTCCATCCCTGGAGCTCACTGTCTCTCCCAGAGAACAGAGGAGTGTCCTGCTTTCTCAGCAATGAACCAGGAGAGTGTGAGAAACAGCATTTGTTTCTTCTCCCGTGGCCCGACAGACCACTCTTCGGCAGTTCTGCGAGCAGATTAATTGAAGCGGGCCTGGAACTTCATCCTCTCCTCCCGATGGAGTTGCTGGAAGTCTGCGGAGACTGCCTGGTTAGCCTCCGGGACCACAGCACCGTGGGTTTTCCCTCGTGGCGTCTGCCTTAAACTTGGGTGCTATCAATCTATCCAACAATGATGGATGACCTTGTCATAACGACGCCAGTCAAAACATTTTCGGTTCAACTCTGTCCCAACCAACATCGAAGCATCCTGCATGAGACCCGGATGAAGTCTAAACAGCACGTTTCTCAGGCTCAGACAACTTGAGTGGTAGGAAAAGAAAAAGAAACAAGCAGAAATCAGGAAAGAATGGCTATTAATTGTTCAGACTGGCAAGTGCTAAATAAGTTAGGTTGTTTGAAGAAAGATAAATGCCGTTTCTTCTCTTTGAGGTATGGCCAGAACCCCGGCGATGGGAAAGTACCTCCTGAATTGGTCAATTTCACACACCCTGCCTGTGCCCTCTACCATCTACTACCGAAAATGCCAGGAAGAGCTGGGGGGCAAGTGCCTAATTCGTGGGCACCAGACTGCATCGAAGGGCTGCCCTGGCACAAAGTCTGGGGAGAGGGCATGGTGGAGGTGGGGCTGCACTCCCACCCTGTCCCTCTAACGTCAGGTTTTGGGTAGAGAAACCTATGCATGACCTCCGGGGGCAGCCGCAGGCAGCTGACTGCAGACAGCCTCGCCCGTGTCCCATAACAGTTGTGCCACCAGATGTAACACTGGATACTTGCTTCTGGGCCCCAACAAGGAGAGGGAAAGAGCCCTCCAGAAGACAACCCGAGAGGGGGTCGGCAGAACGCTGGGTGGTGTCCAGACTCTATCGCAGCCACCTCCCAGCCCCACAACCAGGCTTGAGTCCCTCCAGGACCAGCTGCTCTCGGTCCCAGGACCCTCGGTCCCACGCCTCCCTGCACCTACAAGCCTGCCTCCTGGGCTGCAGACAGAGGGTTTCACTGCAGCGCGCAACCCGTCCCGCTCCGACCCCAACTTTTCTCCCCGGAGGATTTATGTTAGAGGTTGAGTGGCGGGCGAGTGGACTCTGGCACCCAGAAGCACTCCAGGAAAAACTGAGCCGGGCAAAAGCGCAAACCCGGTCTCGGCAGCGCGGGCTTGCTCCAGCGCCGACACTACAGCGTGTGCGGAGATGCATTCCGGTTGCCGCGTTTCCACTGCTTTTAAGATCAGGGCACTGAGCTGGGACCCAGAAAAGACATATCATGGGCAGAAAGAGACAACAGGCTAGCGGGAGACGTCACGCCAAAAAAACGGGATGGAACGGCGGAGGAGTTTGTGCGGGAAAGGCGCACTGGCGGTGTGGGTCGGGCCCAGTTAGAACTTCCTTCTTCCCTCTCCCCTCCCCTTCTTCTGGACTGCCTCCCCTCCCCTCTCCGTCCGTTCGTTCTCTCTTTCTGTCTCTCTCTCTCTCTCTTTCTCTCTCTCTCTCTCTCGCGCTCTCTCTCTCTCTCTCTCTCACACACACACAAACACACACACACACACACACACACACACACACACACTTGTATTTTGTGCTGTCGTAAAACCCACGTGTCCAGCCGGGAGGCTGCCAGAGCGTGGAGCCAAGGAGCCAGGA